>NC_092725.1:64051495-64395667 GCF_047496885.1 Scyliorhinus torazame
TTTGAATGAAGGATCCTTTTTGAAGCTGAATATGTACTTTTGTGAGTGGATAGTGAATGTGTTCAGTGAATTAGTTGGTGGGCTGGGATTTTTCTGGCACATGCATTGCACAACACATCTGTTCAAATGTCTTTGTATTGTCGGGTGCAGCCGGATCTCTCTGCAATTACTACCCTTGCCGTTCTAAGGGCCGCCAACCTCGTTGGTGCCACTTAGCCCAGTGTTTTTCAAACTTTTTTTCCAGGGACTCATTTTTACCATACCGGCTGACCTTTGCGACCCACGTCACCCGATCTTCGCGACCCACCATTTTCACTGACCTTTAATGTGACAGAGGAGCCTGCTTGCTCCTTACAATCTCACTTGCTTTGTCATTCAATGTTACATTTCAGTATGGGTTGTTCATCAGAGGTGATGGAGCTCACACCAGCACTGCTTGGTCCTGCCATGGACTCTCCTGCGAAGCTCTCTCCAGCAGATTGAGTTGTGAGATCTTGGCCTGTTTGTGACTCTGGCCCTCTCTTCCCTCTCATCCAAAAAGATCCATCTTCAGTTCTTCACACAATCTTGTGTGAAGGTGAGATCCCAAAGGACTGGAGACTAGCTAATGTGGTACCATTGTTTAAGAAAGGTAGCAGGGATAATCCTGGAAACTATAGGCCGGTGAGCCTCATGTCGGTAGTAGGTAAATTATTGGAGAGAATTCTCAGGGACAGGATTTATACCCATTTGGAAACAAAGGGACTCATTAGCAATAGACAGCATGGTTTTGCGAAGGGGAGGTAATACCTCACTAACTTGATCAAGTTTTTTGAGGAGGTGACAAAGGTGATTGATGAGGGGAGGGCGGTGGATTTCAGTAAAGCCTTTGACAAGGTGCCTCTTCATAGAATTTACAGTGCAGAAGGAGGCCATTTGGCCCATCAAGTCTGCACCGGCTCTTGGAAAGAGCACCCTATCCAAGGTCAACACCTCCACCCTATCCCCATAACCCAACCCAACACTAAGGGTAATGTTGGACACTAAGGTCAATTTTTTTTATAATGGCCAATCCACCTAACCTGCACATCTTTGGACTGTGGGAGGAAACTGGAGCACCCGGAGGAAACCCACGCACACACGGGGAGGATGTGCAGACTCCGCACAGACAGTGACCCAAGCCGGAATCGAACCTGGGACCCTGGAGCTGTGAAGCAATTGTGCTATCCACAATGCTACCGTGCTGCCCCGTTGGCAGGCTGGTACAAAAGGTGAAGTCACACAGGATCAGAGGTGAGGTGGTAAGATGGATACAGAACTGGCTCGGTCACAGAAGGCAGAGGGTAGCAGTAGAAGGATATTTTTCTGAATAGAAGGTTGTGACTAGTGGTGTTCCACAGGGATCTGTGCTGGGGTCTCTGTTACTTGTAGTATTCATAAACAATTTGGAGGAAAATGTAGCTGGTCTGATTAGTAAGTTCGCGGATGACACCAAGGTTGGTGGACTGGCAAATAGTGTTGAGGATTGTCAGAGGATACAGCTGGACAAAGATAGGTTGGAGACTTGGGCAGAGAAATGGCAAATGGAGTTTAATCCGGACAAATATGAGGTAATGCATTTTGGTAGGTCTAACATAGAGGGGAAATATACTGTCAATGGCAAACCTCTTAGGAATATAGAAAGTGAGAGAGACACCTGGGCATGCAAGTCCACAGATCTTTGAAGGTGGCAACACGTGTGGACAAGGTAGTCAAGAAAACATATGGAATGCTTCCCTTCATTGGATGGGGCATCGAGTATAAAAACTGGCAAGTCAAGCTACAGTTGTGTAGAACCTTGGTTAGGGCCCACTTGGAATATTGCACACAATTCTGGGCGCCACACTACTAGAAGGATGTGGAGGCTTTGGATGGATGCAGAGTAGGTTTACCAGGATGTTGCCTGGTCTGAAGGGTGTTAGCTATGTGGAGAGGCTGAGTAGACTCGAACTGTTTTGATTAGAAATAAGGTGTGACCTGATAGAGGTCTACAAGATTATGAGGGGCATGGATAGAGTGGATGAGCAGGCACTCTTTCCCAGGTGGAAGGGTCAGTTAACAGGGAGCATATAGTCTGTGGGGCAAAGTTTAGAGGAGATGTGTGGGGCAGGTGTTTTACACAGAGGGTGATGAGTGCCTGGAACGCGTTGCCAGGGGAGGTTGTGGAAGCAGATACATTAACGGCGTTTAAAATGCATCTTGGCAAACAAATGAATAGGATAGAGGGATTTAGCACAAGGAAGTGCTGAGGGTTTTGGCAAAGGTTGGTATCATGACTGGTACAGGCTTGGAGGGCCGAAGGGCCTATTCCTGTGCTGTCTTGTTCTTTGTCCTTTGCTTGCTTACTGGCAGCTACAAAATGGAGGAAGCTCTCCTCAGTAATTTCGCACCCAGAGTATGTGACGCCAGTGTACCCGGTCCATGCCCTACTCTCTGTTTCTGACGGGAAAACTAATCGATTAATAAAATATCAACTCCTGGAACAGCCGCCGACATATGGAAGAGGGGGTCTGCCCCGCTGGGCTCTGGACCTGTGTACTGCTTCATCCGGCTGAGCGGGCACACATGTGCGGATGGCCGAAATTCTAAAAGTACTTCTTCCCGCGAACCGGAACACAGCAACCAATTGCTCTGTGACCCTCCCAACTCCCACCTGCGGGCCACAACCCTGTGTTTGAAAATAGCTGACTTAGCCCAATGAGCTGAACATAGGGCAGAGTGTAACTATTGTAAAGATAATGACAGAACCCCCCTTGGGACTTCACATGTCCCCCCCACCCCACCTCCAAGACTGCCCACCACCCCAGACATCCCTATACACCCCACCCTGGGACTCACCCAATCCCCCACAACTTCCCAACTGGACTCCCCCTCCCATATCCTCCCCCTGTGACATCCCCTTCCTACATCCTCCCCCCCCTCAGAAAACTCCCCCACCCCCTCCCCGTGACTCCCGCCTACACCCTCCCCTGAGACTCCCCCTATACCCTCCCCGAAACTTCCCCCACACCCTCTCCCTGAGACTCGTCCCACACCATCCCCGACCCCCTCACACCCTTCCCCTGAGACTCCCCCCACAACCTACCGGAGACTCCTTCCCGACACCCTCCCTGAGACATCCCCCCACTCTCTCCCTGAGACTCGCCCCCACACCCTCCCCCCTGAGATGTCCCACCAAGACTCCCCACCCACACCCCCCTGGGACCCCTCCCCGAGATTCTTCCCCCACACCCTCCCCCCGGGATTCTCACCCCACATCCTGCACCCCCCCCCAACCCCTAGACTCAAACTACAGAGAGCCGTGAACGTTCATCACGCGAACCCACCTCCCATCCACTGACTGTGTCTACACCTCCCGCTGCCTTGGGAAAGCAGACAGCATACCCAAAGACCGCTCCCACCTGGGTTATTCTCTCTTCCAACTTCTTCCATTGGGCAGGTGATATAAAAGGCTGAGAACACGCACTAACCCATTCAAAAACAACTTCTTCCCTGCTGTTACAAAGACTCCTGGGGTGGCACGGTAGCACAGTGGTTAGCACTGTTGCTTCACAGCTTTAGAGTCCCAGGTTCGATTCCCGCTTGGGTCACTGTCTGTGCGAAGTCTGCACGTTCTCCCTGTGTCTGCGTGGGTTTCCTCTGGGTGCTCCGGTTTCCTCCCACAAGTCCTGAAAGACACGTTATTTTGTAATTTGGGCATTCTGAATTCTCCCTCAGTGTACCCGAACAGGCGCCGGGATGTGGCGTCTAGGGGCTTTTCACGTAACTTAATTGCAGTGTTAATGTAAGCCTACTTGTGACAATAAAGATTATTATTATTATTATTAATGACTTATGGACTGAACAGATCTCTTCACACTGAGCAGTACTGCACGCCCTATGCTCACCTGTTGCTTGTGCCTATATATTTACATTGCGTACTTATGTGTGGCCTATGCTTTTTTCACGTATGGAACGATCGGTCGGGACAGTATGCAGAACAATACTTTTCACTGTACCTCAATGCACGTGACAATAAGACAAATTCAGTCCAACCCGAACATACTACCCCCCCAGGTGGAGCTTTGACAAAGAGTCATCGGACTCGAAACGTTAGCTCTTTTCTCTCCCTACAGATGCTGCCAGACTTGCTGAGATTTTCCAGCATTTTCTCTTTCGTTTCAGATTCCAGCATCCGCAATAATTTGCTTTTGTACTACCCCCCCACCTGAGACCCCCAACCCCACCACAATACACCCACCCAAACCTACATACTCCACCCCCCAACCCTCCCACCCTCACATACTCGCCCAGACATACTCCCCCCTGACCCTCCCATCTCCACATACCCCCCCCCAATCCTCCTATCCCCCGCAACCCGACCCTCCCAACCCCCACATACTCCTCCCGCCCCTCCCATCCCCATACTCCCACCCCGATCTTCCCATCCCCCACATACTCCCCCCCCCCAATCATCCTATCCCCCGCAACCCAACCCTCCCAACCCCCACATACTCCTCCCGCCCCTCCCATCCCCATACTCCCACCCCATACTCCCACCCCGATCCTCCCATCCCCACATACTCCCCCCGACCCCCATACTCCCCCCCCCCCGACCCTCCCACAACAAGGTACTCCCCCGACTCTCCCACCCACACATACTCCCCTGACCCTACTACCCCCACATACTCCCCTGACCCTCCCATCCCCACATACTCCCCCCCCCCCCGACCCTCCCATTCCCATACTCCCACCCCGTCCCTCCCACCCCCACATATTCACCCACCGACCCTCCCATCCCCGCGTACTCCCCCCGACCCTCCCATCACCGCGTACTCCCCCCGACCCTCCCACCCCCGCGTACTCCCCCCGACCCTCCCATCCCCGCGTACTCCCCCCGACCCTCCCACCCCCGCGTACTCCCCCCGACCCTCCCACCCCCGCGTACTCCCCCCGACCCTCCCACCCCACGTACTCCCCCCGACCCTCCCACCCCCAGAGACACCCCCACGTAACCCCCCCCCCACATCCTCCTAACCCTACATTCTCTGCTCTGACCATACCACCCCATCCCTCCCATCCCCATACTCCCCCCTGATCCTCCCACTCCGATACTCCCCCGACCCTCCCACCCCCACAGTGAGTTGGGAGATGTTGGTGTAAGGGGGGTGTTTAGGAGGAGGGGTGTGTTTAGGTCTGTTGGGGGGGAGGGGGGGGGTGTTTGGTTGTTGGGCAGTTGCGGGAGGGGTGTGGTTGGGGGGGGGTGTTGTGGGGAGGAGTGTGTTTGGGTATGGTTGGGGATGTCGGGTGGGGGGTATGTTTGGGGGAGGGGGTGTTTGGGGTGGGGGTATGTTTGGGGGAGGGGTATGTTTGGGGTGGGGGTTGTGTTTGGGGAGGGGTATGTTTGGGGTGGGGGTTGTGTTTGGGGTGGGGGTTGTGTTTGGGGAGGGGTATGTTTGGGGTGGGGGTTGTGTTTGGGGTGGGGGTATGTTTGGGGGGGTGTTCAGGGTGGGGGAGTTTGGAGGGGGTCGCTGTTGATGTCAATGGGGAGCGGCCCCGCCCGCGCGGACAGTTTCCGCCGGCTCTGTTGCCATGGGAACAGCGTCCTTCAGTCGCCATGCAGTCGCCCCTGGAGCGAGAGGCGTCCGAGTACCTGACCGAGCACCAGATCCTGGAGCTGATCGACAACCTGACCAGCATGTTGCTGTACCAGCGGCCGGGTGAGAACCGAGAACCCCGGACAGCAGGCGGCGGAGCATCGGCCCAGGCCCGGAGCTCGGGGCCTCAACTAGACCCTGACGCCTCACCCCCAAAACCCCACCTTCACCCCCAACCCAAACATACCCCTCCCCCAAACACCTCCTCCCCCAGACACCCCCAACCATACCCAAACACCCACCCCTTCCCCCCCAAACACACCCCTCCCCCAACACTCCCCTGACACCTCACCCTCAAAACCCACCCTCACCCCCAACCCCACCCTGACACTTCACCCTCACCCTCAAAACCCAACCCCTATCCCCTCACCCCTAAACCCCACCCTGACCCCTCACCCCAAAACCCCACCCTGACACTTCACCCCCCAAACCCCACCCTGACCCCTCACCCCCAAACCCCACCCTGACACCTCACCCCCAAATCCCACTCTGACACCTCACCACTAACCCCCACCCTGACCCCCAAACCCTACCCTGCCACCTCACCCCCAAACTCCACCCTGACACCTCACCCCCAAACTCCACCCTGACACCTCACCCCCAAAACCCACCCTGCCACCTCACCCCCAAACTCCACCCTGACACCTCACCCCCAAACCCCCACTCTGACACCTCAGCCCCAAACCCTACCCTGACACCTCACCCACAAACCTCACCCTGACACCTCACCCCCACAACTAATAAAGGATTAAAACCTAGGGAAGCTTGTAAGTTTAATTAATAATGTTACTAGTTAATAATGTCATTAGTACTGCATATGCTGTGGTGCCCACCGATTAATGCCAGACAGCATGAACACTTTCTCCATTGCAGGCTCAGCACACACAAGAGAGTGAAAGAATGGCGGGGAGCTAGACTGATCAGCTACCTTTCCAGTAGGTGATCCCCTTTGCCAGGCCCAGGTGTAAACCGACCAGGGCCCTCTTGTTCCCCCACCCCACTCCACACTGGGTGACTAAAGATCAGGAATGTGGGACTAAAGCGAGGACAGAGGTTGAGACAGGAGCTGCAAGCCCTCCCAGTGAACAACATTGTCAAATAACGGTCTTGAAAGATTAGTGTATCAGATGATGTGGAGACCTGCTTGTTTTCCAAGTATGCGATACCTGTGAACAGAAAATAGAAAACAGTGATCTGCTGAACAGAAAATCGGATTGACTGTTTTGCCACCTGTAACCATGCTGCTCCTTCATTGGATTGTTGACTTTACAATTTAAAGTCTAGGAAGCTATTTCTGATTAGTTTGAAGAAAATGACTGAATTACAGCAACAACTATTAAATTAAACTTCTTTTCATATTTGCAGCCAGGCCAGTGCAATTTTTAATAGATCAACTGGAACTACTGAAGGTTGCCAGACAGACTAAGAAGGACTACCCTTGCTTGTTCGATGATTCAAATTTAGATACTGTGTATGGGATTTTGGACGCTACAAAACAAGGACACATAACTTTAAGGCAGTACAGAGAAGGTAGGATTCTCATGCCCAGTTGTACAGGATCTTCGTCTGTTGTGCATGAATTACTGTGAGTTTGAAGCTCAGTGTTGATTGCTTGCCTTGGAATCATTTCAGCATTGAAAACCTTGGGAGTAAAAGATTTTGTTATGGACCCATTGGGTTCCATTGACAATAAAATCACTCAAGCAACATTCAAACAAGAGGCGTAAGTACCGATTCTTGATCTTAAAATGACGCAGGTGACTTCCAAACTGCCCAACAGAGGGTAAAGTTTCTGCCAGCATCTGTGAGACCCAAGAATGAAATTGTGACCTTTACATTTTGCTGCGTGGCCTTTGAGTAAAACTCCTGGAACTCCCTACCTAATAACACTGTGGGAAGGACCTTCACCACACTGACAGCACCAGTTAAAGAGGAAGGCTCGCCACCACCTTCTTGAGAGCAACTCAGGAATGAGCAACTGGTCTTGGCAGTGATGCCCACATTCCCTCCATTCCATGACTTAAAAAGCATCACAGATGTTTAAAATAATTATTTTTTAAAATGTCATCTTCAATCTTAATCCTGTGTATGTCCCAATACTTGCTCACTGTAAAATGATTAAAAAGTGAATAATACTTTCTAGTGCTAATAATCTTTCTAATAAGTGCTTTCTACTTTCTGAGTTACTGTCTGTGAGAATTCATCAATCTGATTGATTGCTCAAACCTTTTTTTTTCACTTATGGTATGTAGGTGTCGCAGGCTCGGCCAGCAATTGTTGCCCACCCCTACTTTCCCTTGAGAAGGTGGTGGTGAGTTGCCTTCTTGAGCCACTGCAGTCCCTGAGGTGTAGGTACACCTGTTAGGGAAGGTGTTTTGACCCAGCAACACTGAAGGAATGACAATATATTTCCAAGTCACAATGGTGAGTGACTTGGAGAGAAATCTCCAGGTGGTGGTGGTGTTCCCTACTTGATTACTTCACTGTTCCCAGACACCAAGATCCCCAGAAAACTATCTGAATTTTAAATTTACATCATAATAGAGGAAATCAATGGCACAGAGCCCTCTTTATCTTTGTGGGGTGCTTTCTTTGACCTCAGCGCCAAGCGCCATTCCTTCACCACTAGCTACAAAATCTGGCCATTAGTTTAAGGAATCAAGATTATGTCACATTAATGTATGAGCAATGTTCCTCTAGATTGACTGGAAATTCATTATGGGCCTAGTACTGCAAAAGTTCTCACAATCAATGAGCTAGAACTAGACACTTCATCTTCTAGTTAATAGTCAGTTCCGTACTTTGCATTGTCATACTAAAAGTCTGGGCGGTGACATTCAAGGCATCAAACTGCATTACTTTGCTTCTGAGATTAGTGGTGACGTTGTACACATACTAAGGACAAGGTTATGGTGTTTTCATACGCGTATTATTATTTTTTTTCTTTTTTAAAATGGCCACTGAAAGAGATTACATGACTATATTTGAATTGTTATTTTTGTCCCGTAAACATGTGAGGAAGCAGCTGGTCATTGCACGTAAAAGTGTATTGAGGTGATTTCTTCCAGTTTCACATTGACTTAATTTAGAAATGAGGATGGATGACATTAACTATCTGACATTTAGTCAGGGACATCAGTCCATTAGCAGCAAAGAGGAAAAAAACTTGCTAATCAGGTTAAATCCACTAAAGATATTGCAGTGCCTTTAAGAAACTCTTAAACTCTTATAATTGGCATCAGCTAATCAGTTTCCTATTCTTGACCATTCGATTAGGTTCCTTAAAATGATGATTGAAACA
Organism: Scyliorhinus torazame; assembly: GCF_047496885.1. Lineage (NCBI taxonomy): Eukaryota > Metazoa > Chordata > Chondrichthyes > Carcharhiniformes > Scyliorhinidae > Scyliorhinus > Scyliorhinus torazame. The sequence continues at coordinate 64,060,451 of NC_092725.1, forward strand.
ATTTGCCTGTAGGCAAAAGAGATATGTCCAGACATTTGATCTTTTTAAATAATTTAAAAAATATATAAATCTAGAGTACCCAATTATTTTTTTTCAATTAATGGGCAATTCAGCGTGGCCAATCCACTTACTCTGCACATCTTTGGGTTGTGGGGGTGAGACCCACGCAGACACAGGGAGAATGTGCAAACTCCACACGGACAGTGGCCCAGGGCCGGGATCGAACCCGAGACCTCAGCACCATGAGGCAGCAGTGCTAACCACTGCATCACTGAGCTGCCCTACCTTTTTGAATAATCAAGACAATTACTATATTTCAAACTCAAAGCCCTTATAATATTTTGATAAATTGTTTTTCCAAGAGATCTTGGGATCCACAAGGCTTTGGAAAGGGATGCAGTGATAAAATATTTATTCAGTTACGTTCTATTTTTGACCTATATATAATATATATAAATGAGGTACTGTTTGAAATATAATTCACTTTTTTAATGTTTTTGTTCACATTCTCAGGAAAGCTGGATTGGCGAATGCTTGTGCCACATTCAAAACTTGATTAAGTTACGCAGCTTCTTTCTCTGCTTTAAATTCTTGTGGACTTACCAGTAACTATTTGGATAATAGCAGCAGACATTCATCTCAAAATATTTGGTGTATAATTGATGTAGGCAGATAAATTTTGCTACATGTGTACACTTGAATAAATGATAGTCATCTTGACTTTAAAATTGTTATTGATTTCTAATTGAGTGTCATTTCCCTGTCACCATCTAAAATAAAAGTGGTATTAATCTTGTATTGTTTAACTCTGTAAGATTTCAGAGAGGGGCTTTGGTTAGTCCAGTGCAGTTAGTCCATATTTATCGGGCTGGATTTTACACTGTGGTGGGGAGGGTGTCCGTCTGCTTGCTTGCCTTGCCATTTAAGGGCTGTTAGTCAGTTAATTGGCTGGACGTGAGCCCTCCACCACCACCGTCCCCAATCAAATGGCTGGCAGCTCTTTTGTCCCTGCAAAGCCACCAGGTGCAGTGACCAATGCTGGGACTGCAGGCCATCCCAGAAGAGTACATGCAGCTGGACTTCATCAGTCTACTCCTCATCATCAGCAGTGGTGGAAAGGGTTGTTGATGGTGCTCAGCAATAACCTGCTCAGTTTGGGCTCTGCCGGGGACACAGCTCCTGACTTCATTACAGCTTTAGTCCAAGCATGGACAAAATAACTAAATTCCAGAGATGAGGTGAAAGTGACTGCCCTTGCCATCAAGGGAGCATTTGACTGAGTGTGGTATCAACGAGCTCTAGCAAAACTGAAGTCAATGGAAATCAGGGAAAACTCTCCACTGGTTGGACTCAAACCTAGCACAAATGATAATGGTTGTGGATTTTGGAGATGAATCATCTCAGTCCCAAGGACATCAGTGCAGGAGTTCCACAGGGTAGAGTCCTCGGCCCAACCAGCTTCGGCTGCTTCATCAATGACTTTTCTTCCATCATAAGATTAGAAGTGAGGTTGTTCACTGATGATTGCACACCATTCCTAGCTCCTCAGATACTGAAGCAGTCTGTGTCTATCTGCAGCAAGACCAGGACAACATTCGGGCTTTGGCTGATAAGTGGCAAGAAATATTCGCTCCACACAAGAGAATCCAGCTATCTCAATTTGACATGCCACACAAGAGAATTCCGCTTTCTCCCTTTGACATTCATTATCATCACTGAAAACCACCACTATCAACTTCCTGGGGTGACCATTGACCATAAACTGAACTGGACCAGCCAAATGCAGTGGCGACACGAGTCGATCAGACATTATGAATTCTGTGGAGTAGTGTTTCTGAAACTTTTTTTACAGGGACCCAGTTTCACCAACCAGCCAACCTTCAGGACCCACACCGTCAGACCTTTGAGACCCATGCCAGCCGACCTTCGTGACCCATGCCGGCCGACCTTCTCACCATTTTCTCTTACCTTGTTTGCTGCTGACAAAATGGAGGAATCGCAATCGCGCCCAAAGCACGTGACATCGACTTTCAGGGGTCGTGACCTGCTCTCCGCCTCCTTTCAGGCAGGAAGATTACATTACATTTTTTAAAAATCTTCTGCGTCTCGATTGCGCAAATTCTCACGTAACAGTGCTGGTTGCAAGCGGCTTTCAAAATGACGACCGCGACCATATAAAAAAAATGTGGGGGCACTGCACATGCATGCCCGCTCATCGGTGCGCATGCAAAGAACTGCGTGTCTGCTATGGAGAATAACCCGCCGCCTTACTCCCCAGAGCTGTCCACAATCTACAAGGCACAAGTCAGGTGTGATGGAATTCTTTCCATTTGCCTGTATGAGTGCAGTTCCAACAACTCAAAAAACTTGACACCATCAGGACGAAGCAGCCTGCTTGATTGGTACCTATCCATCACCTTTGGCATCCACTTCCTCCATCACTGACACACAGTGCCAGCAGTGTGTATCATCTATAAGATGCACTGCCACAACTCACAAAGGCCCATTTGACAGCATCTTCCAAGCCCGTGACCTCTACCACCTAGAAATGCGAAGACAACAGATGCATGGGGACACCAGCAGCTGTAAATACCCCTCCAAGCCACGCACCATCCTGACCTGGAACTTTTATCAGTGTTGCTTCAGTATTGCTGGATCAAAGTCCTGGAACTCCCTCCTTAACAACACTGTGGATGTACCTATACCACTTGGACTGCAGCTGTTCAAGAAGGCAGCTCATTACCACCTTCTCAGGAGCAATTGGGGTTGAGTAATAAATGCCAAGTCAGTGACGCATGTGGCCTGTTAAAGAATTTTAAAAAAACGTATATCTGATAGCTGCAACTGTGAGTGTAAATTTGAGTGCTTTCAATCCTGGTTCTCATTTGACATTGGAAAACATGAACACACAAAAGTCAGGGCAGGAAAACCCATCGGGACTCTTCCGCACAAATAGCTAGACACGTCCTCCCCCGTGTGTAATCTCTGAGAAACACAAAATAACCTATGACCAATAAGGGACAGAAAACATCTGGAAATGTTCTCTTTGACTCCCTCAGGTAATCTGAATTAGTCCAGGCATTCACATTGACCATGCATATGTTAACTGTTAATCCACTTACTTTCTATATATGATGCAAAGACCATGAAAATGGAGAAAATGTGATATAGAGCTAAAAGACATGCTCTTCTGAATTTGAGTTCATGGACAGATAGTCTTATTTTAATATTGAGGAACTTAACTGAAGCACCACTTAAGTTCAAAGGGAGAGGTGAGAAGACAACATAAAGCAGAAGTAACTGACATTGGAATGGCCTTTTAACACACCACTTTTATCACATTGTGCAGCACAGAAGTGGCCACTTGGTGCATCATGTCAGTGACAGTTCTCTAAAAGATATAATCCATTCCTCCATCTTCTTCCCGTACCCTGATTTTTAAAAAAATCTGCTTTTCATGTGATTCTGTCCCACAACTTGGGTATTCCAAGTCTTAACTCACACTCTGCATAAAAATGTTTTTGTTTACCTGATCCTCATTCTTTTTTAAATTTCAAAGTGCCCGATTCTTTTTTTTCCAATTAAGGGGACAATTCACCTATCCTGCAAATCTTTGGGTTGTGGGGGTGAGACTCACGCAGACACGGGAAGAATGTGCAAACTCCACACGGACAGTGGCCCTTGGCTGGGATCGATCCTGGGTCCTTGGTGCTGTGAGGCAGCAGTGCTAACCACTGCTCCACCATGCTGCCCTACCAGACCCTCATACTGTAGGTGATCTTAACTTTCTGTCCTCTAGTTACAGGTGCAATATTCAGTGTAAATTGTTATCGCTTGCTTTATCAAACTCTCATTCAGATCTCCTCTTAACCGGGGTGGCACGGTGGTGCAGTGGTTAGCAGTGCTGCATCACGACATCAGGGACCAGGGTTCAATTCTGGCCTTGGGTGACTGCTTGTTGGAGTTTGCACTTTCTCACTGTGTTAGTGTGGGTTTCCTCCCACAGTCCAAAGATGTGCAGGTTAGGTGGATTGGCCACGCTAAATTTTCCCTTAATGCCCAAAAAGATTAGGTTGGATTACTGGGTTACGGGGATAGGGTGGAGGAGTGGGTCTTTTTCAGAGTGTAGGTGCAGACCTGATGGGCTGAATGGTCTCCTTCTGCACTATAAGAATTCTATGATTAACCTCCACTTCTATAGTTTCCTCACAACTAAAGTCACCCATATCTTGTGTTCTGTACGCATTTCTGCGTCTCCATGGTGATGCCATTGTTTCTGTGTAAGGTGGAGAACTGTTTAATTTTTCCTCTACTTTCTTCCCTTCCTGTGTGTACGTGCATGAAAACCTAAGCTAGATGGAATAATATTACACAATGGACTGGTGAAAATTGCATTCATTAAATACTACTGGTTAAAGAGAGAAACCTGAAGAAATGTGCTGATTCGAGAGAAATAAAAAATATTACTGCACTGTCAGAGATTAATCTTATTAGCAGAAACAATTATGAATTAGAAATGACTGTATTTCCTGATCTGTCTCGATTGCTTAATCAATCAAAAAATAGCAGCATTTCTTTGTCTGGGTTTGATGTTAGTATATAAAGAATTGTTTTTTTACATTTGCTAGCCCAATTACATCTGGGAATACATTTTAGAAATAGATGTAGCCACCTGGGATGGCCACGTCCAATTACAAAATGGACACCCGCAAAGAATGCAGGGAAAATTGGACAATGCTAAGAAACAAGCAGGTGCAAGCTCTGTCTGTTGATTAGAACCTTAAATGCTCAGACAGGACAGAAACTACCAAACGATTTACATACTAATGAGCCATCTCCGGGGACAAAAGGGAAACATTTAGATCCACAATGTTAGGACAGACTCCCCGGCGCCAGAAAAAGCTAAGACAAAGCTGACTGACAGTCACCAGGACACACCCAGCGATCAGGGAACCACCCCTCTATTGGAGGAAAATCGATACCGATGATTGGGAAAGACCCAATTAGGTGAGGCCAAGTTCAAGGCCTGCCCAAAAGCGCGCATAGCCCTTTTGCAGTATCAGAGGTATCATCCAAGGGAGAATCTTTCTCCTTTGGCTTTGGCTCTCAGCGAAGAGAGAGACATGCCTAGCAGCTACAGCAGACCAAGTAAGTTCCAAGTCAACGCATGCTACGAGATAGACGCTCCTAGTTGCTACCCTGTAAACAGCTCAACCCAGCAGCCTCAGAACTGAGCAATGGCCATTGTTCCTCTGACTGAGTGGGCTCCCAAAGCTAAGTATAGGCCTTAGTAATAGTGGTAGTTTAGTTTGTAGAGTTTATGCATGAGTAGATTTGACTGTGTGTAAATAAATGAGCATTACTTTTGAACTTACTAATTGGTGTATCGAGTCATTGATCAGTATTCGGTTCTGAGCCTTGTGGCGGTGTCGAAAGATACCTGGCGACTCTTGAGCAAACTTGATTAAATAGAGCCAAATTAAGAGCCAACCAAAAGTTAGCAACATAGAGCACCCGTTTAACTGAAAATTGGACTGCAGTTACTATACTTTTTCCCAACAAGGACGTATTTATTGAGATTCACATACTGGATTTTATTTTTAAGTTGTAATAACACTGTTGATGTTTAACTATTGTCATTAAATGTTATATGCCCTGTGAAAGACTTTTTAACATGTGCATGTAAAAAGTGATAGGATGTGGTATTTGTACAAATTGCCTTGAGATGACCTTCTGTTTTATAATATGTATTTCATTAGTTGTGAGCTCTTTCACACATCTGAGGTTTCCAACGGCACTAAATACAGTATGAAAGGGAAAAGGATTCATTGAAAAATTTACATCACATAATGTTCTGAACTTGATATGTTTGAGTTCTGTATATTGGCTTTGAGTAGAATACTGTTCCTGACGCCATGCTGTTTAGACATGACTTTGTTATATCAAAGCTGCTGGTAAACTTATACAGCCATCTCAATCAGGTTCGAAGTGTAATTTTTTGTGTAGCCAAATACTCAACTGCTTGCCAAGAACACAATTGTAAACAAGCACCCTTCGTCGATGTGGTAAATTATCTTGTATATGTATTATATACTTGGAAAGAAAAACATGCAGGGCTATTGGGAAAGAACAGTGAGCTAAATGGATTGCTCTTTCTAAGACTTGGTGCAGGCATGGTTGGTTGAATAACCTAAGGTGCTATTTGATTCTGTAATTCCATGTTTGAAAACAAATCTTTTTACTGGTTTTCCGAAAGAGATAAGGAGCAGACAAAGTGCAATACAGTATACAATGATGCAACTTACTGCCCCAGTAAACAAATAAACAAACAAAAACTATGCAAAAAAACAATTAAATGAACAATCAACAGTAATTAACTCAGTCAAGAAAGAGGCACAAGCCGTCTACAAAAGCACTTAAGTGGATTGTCTTATAGCATACTTAATCTTCTCCAAATATAGAAAAGACATTTAAGTCTTCCAACCAGGATGAAGCGGTGGGTAACCTGGCAGATCGCCAGGTTAATAGAATCTGCCTGCGGGCTATTAATGATGTGAATACAGTGACCTCTGCCTTAATCTTAGTGAAAGTAGCCAGTTCAGATGGACTCCAAACATGACGATCAATGGATAAAGTTGCAATTCAATATCTAGAGCTTTGGAGAGAGTGTCAAAGAAGGATGACCTGAAACTAGCCAGGTCCGGGTACAACCAGAACATATGGGTCTGGTCTGCAAGGGTATGTGACCAATTTGCATTTGTTGTTTGTGTTGGAAAGAAGTTGTAGCCATCTGGGATGGCCACTCACAACAAGAAACATGGACATTCGCAAAGTCTAAAGGGAAATATGGACAATGTAAGATTCAGGCAGGCACAGAGCCTGCATGTATATTCGTGAGCAGAGACTCCAGACAGCATCGAAACCCCTAACCGATCAGCATTTTAATGACCCATCTCCGTAAGATAAAGGACTGATACTCAGGTAACTGATACAAGCCCAGCCACTCCCTTTACTCAGGAAGCATAAACAGCAAGGTCAATGACCGCTTAGGACACGCCCAACCATCAAGGCACCAGCCCCTTTATTGGCTCAGATCAAAGGCAGTGATTGAGAACTGCCCAATTAATTGGGTCCAAACCTAAGGTCCGCCCAAAAGAGGGCGAAACCCCCCAAGGATAAAGAGAGACGCTGCCACGTGTTTGATCTCTTTTGGACCTGGCGCTCCGGCAACGTCCATCTCCAATCGCAGCACCACGACCAGAAGCAAGTTCAAGTTCAACGCTCGCTACCAGACGGATGAGCCCAGCTGAACAGCAGTTACTTCTCCAGACCCAGCAGATCCGGATTCGAACAAAGGCCACTGTTCCTCTGACCTAAGCCGGGTGCCTGAAGTTAAGTACAGGTTGTCATAGTTGTTAGGTGTAGTTTAGCTCGTAGTGTTTATGCTGCATGGGTAAATTAATCTTGTGTAAATAAAGTACCATTGATCTTGAACTAACTAACTGGTTGTTTGGCTCTTTGATTGAAATCCAGTTGAACCTTGTGGCGGTATCATTTGATACCTTGCGACTCTGAAAGCATATCATATCCATATTAAGAAAGGCAACCTTATTGACTGCCATATTTATAGCAAGTAAATACAGCAACAAAGTGTACTAATTCTGGTCTTGGTGAAGTGAATTGTGGAAAACTTTGAATTGAATTAAGCTCGAGCAAGCACATGAGGATGAGGAGTTGACCCTAAGAAAGGCCTTCTCCACAGTCATCTGCGAAGTCAAGCCCAATTTCTGCTCCCCAATAATTTCTTATCTTATGGAAAGGGGAGGATCCAGAGGATATCATACAATCTTGAAATAAAACCAGCGCTGGTTTGAGGCAATGACAAAATCCCTTCCAATAATGTGCTTGGAGGAAGCTGAGGAAAGGCTGAAGAGTGCAAGTGAACATAACTACAGGCTTGAAAATAGCAGTAAAGACTAGATTAGGCAGATTAAATTTGGCTGCTAGCTCGCTGAAGCTGGCAAAGTTTCCATCTACAAACAAGCCAGTGGAGGATTCAAGTCCCCTCTCCCCCCACAAGGCAAACACCCAGTCAAGTTTGGAGGGCAAGAAGAAGAGGCTATTACAAATAGGGCCTAATAGCGAAGGATGGAAAGTTTAAAATGCTGTCACGATTGTTTCCATATTTTAAAAGTAGAAATCACGATGCGGTTTGACATGTATTTACAAGGAAAAAGGGTAGTGGGGCACAAAATAAGGTAGGAAGAGACGATGAGCAGCAGGAACGGGCTTCCATAAGACACTAGTTTATTCTTGGATCGTGACACTGTCTTAAAATCTTTTGAATATTGGCTGCCCCCTACTAATACAGTGGGTTAGATGACACTAGCCCACCAACCTGTCTCCCTCTTTGAAGTATCGCTGTACAGGGTCTAGGAGTCTTGCCTGTCCAGTCAAAACAAAAAAATGACTTTGGCGAAAAGATAGGGAGACATTGAAAAAGAAACAAGAACCTGGACAGAATGTTCAATTTTACATATTTTACATACATGGCAAAAATCACTGACATTGACACATACCGTCTCATCATGGGAGGGGTGGAGGGGCACTTTAACTGCGTACAGGACCCACGGACAGACAGATCAAACCCCAATTCGGGTAAAGATCGAACATGGCATAGGAATTGAATGCCTTCATGGAACAGATGTGGGCAGTGGACCCATAGAGGTTCACACACCCAGGGGAGAAGGAGTTCTCCTTCTTCTTACACAGGACATATACCAGGATCGACTTCTTCATGGTTGGGAAAACGGCGCTTCCAGGGATAGTGGGAGCAGGGTACTCCGCTATCGTAATCTCTGACCATGCTCTACACTACGTGGATGTGAAGTTGGCTGGTGATACGCATAGCAATGTATATAGTTGGATGTACAACCTCCCACCAGCAGGTGGGGACGGTGATCCACAATATGATGCTAGAGATCTGGCAGTTAGCAGTAATCATACTAGAGAACAGTCGCATTAGAAGTAGCTCCAGGAGAATTGACTTATTCGTTGCTGTTTGTATCATAGTTTGTTAGTTATATTTTCACGTGTTAATTTTGTTAATAAACTATATTACTAGTCAAAGAACTAGATGTTCTGTGTGCATCTTTAACACGGCCACAACACAGAACATAACAAATAAACTCACCCCACCCCCTGCAGGTTGGACATGGCACTCCTGACCGATAAGGCATTCTGCGAACGGATATCGCAGACCATAGATGGGTACATTACCCACAACCAGAATGGGGAAGTCTCACCCTCCACGTTGTGGGAGGGACTGAAGGATGTGATAGGGGGAGAAATTATTGCGTATAAGGTGCGCAAAGATAGAAAGGAGAGGGCGGCGAGACAACAGCTCGTCGACTCCATACTGGAGGTGGATCGGCAATACTCTTCCAACCCGACCGTGGAAGTGCTGGTGGAGAGGAAAAAGCTACAGATGGACCTTGACCTGCTCTCTATTGGGAAAGCAATGCACCAACTCCACCAGACACAGGGGACCTTTTACGACACGGAGACAAGAGGAAAATGGCTCAGGTTAAAGACAGAAGCAGTATGCTAGTCACCTTGCTAGAAAAGATCAACAAAGCCTTCGCAACTTTTTACCGAGGGCTGTACATCTCCAAATGGTCTTGGTTTGGGCAAGGGTTCACCTCCTGGGTGAAAGTACTGTAGAGTGTTCCCAAGGTGAGAGTACGGACAAACACCACCAGCTCTAGATACCTCCAGCTGCACAGAGGCAGGAGGCAGGGATGCCCGCTAGCCCCGCTGCTGTTCACCCTGGCAATCGATCCACTGGCGATTGCCCTCAGAGCAGTGAAGGGGTGGAGAGGTATCCAAAGAGGGAACAGAGAGCATTGAACTTCACTCTACGTGGATGACCTGCTCTGCTATGTCTTGAACACCCACACCAGCATGGAAGGGATAATGAAATTCCTAAAAGAGTTCAGAGTCTTCCCGGGTTACAAACTTAACCTGGGCAAGAGCGCGATGTTCCCTGTGAACCTGTGAGGGGAAGGGGGGTGAAAACAGAGTTGGGTGGGGACAGAGTTGGGGGGACTGCCTTTTAAGCAAGCCCAGACAAAATTCCGCTACTTGGGGATCCAAATACCCCACGCCTGGTCATCGACCCACAGTGGAATCTGTCGAGTCTGGTGGGGGAAGTCAAAAAGGATCTGCAGAGATGGGGCCCACTCCCACTTTCCCTGGCAGGGAGGACAGACGATCAAAATGAACGTGTTGCCTAGGTTCCTCTTCCTGTTCAGATCCCTCCCTATCTACATCCCCAAAGCCTTTTTCAACACAGTCGACAAACTAATCATGGTGTTGTATGGGGAGAGGGGGGGGGTGGGGGGTGGGGGAGAGCCCGAGGATCCAAAAGAAGGTCCGACAAACGAGAAGAGATGTGGGAGGCCTGGCCCTCCTGAAACTACAGTCCTACCACTGGGCAGCCACCGCAGAAAGAGTATGGGTTAAGGAACCGGAGAAGAGTGGATGAAGATAGAAGAGAGTTGTTGTCTAGGGGCAACCCTCCAAACCCTAGCCATATCCGCTTCCCCCCCCCCCCCCCCCCCCACACCGGCCAAATAGTAGCCACGCTCCAGACGTGGTACAAAATGGGGAAGCATTTCGACCTAATCGAAATGTCCACCATGGCCCCCAACTGCAACAACCACAGGTTTACTCCCGTAATAATGGATGCCAACTTCAAAAGGTGGAGACAGGTCAAGGGGACTCTGATGGTTATGGATATGTACAAGGACAATAAAGTAGTGACCCTTGGGGAACTCATGGAGAGGTTCCAGTTACCAAGAGGAATTAGGTCAAAAACCTGCTCCGTAAGGAAAGGACAACATGCCCCCAGATATCAGGACACTAGTTAGTGGAAGATCTGCTGGCATGGGTGATCGAGGGAAGGGAAACTATGCAGTCATGTACAGTCGACTGTTGGAGGAGGTACACTTCCCCTGGAAGAGACAAGGGAAAAGTGGGAGTAGGAACTAGGTATTGAGATAGAAGGACTCTGGATCAAAACACTGTATAGGGCTGAGCCTAACACAGCTAAAGTGCACAGGGCACACCTAACCGGAACCCGAATGAGTGGGTTCTTCCCGGAGGTGGAGGACAAATGTGAACAGTGCCAGGAAGGCCCGGCCAATCACACCCACATGATCTAGGCTTGCCCCAGAATTGTCGGGTCCTGGACGACCTCCTTTGAGGCCATGTCTAGAGTTGTAGGAGTGAGGGTGGAGCCATGCCCAAAAGTGGCGGTCTTTGTGGTTTCAGGTCAGTCAGAGGTCTTCATAGGGAGAGGGGCCGACGCCCCAGCCATTGCCTCCCTGATCGCCCACCGGAGAATCCTGCTCGGCTGGTGATTGGCAGCAACAGCCAAGGATGTTATAGAGTAATGACCCTGGGGGAACTCATGGAGAGGTTCCAGTTACCAAGAGGAAATGATCTGAAATGCATTCAGGTCAAAAACCTGCTCCGTAAGGAAACAACATCGTGGCCCCAGACTTGCTGTCCGACCTGGCAGAATTTCTCAGGTTGGAGTGATTAGAATTTGTCATCCGTGGGTTGGAAGAGGGCTTCCACAGGACATGGAAGCCCTTCACCAACTTGCTTCAAGATCTGTTCGTAGCCAGGAACCAGTAGAGCAAGGGGGAAGGAGACACAGGTGAGCCATGGGAAGAGAGAAGAAGGAAAGGGGGGTAGGGAAGGAGGGCAAGGGGAGGCGGGAGAGAGGAAGGGGGAGGGAACAAAGGCACGCAAAGAGAACACGAGAGACAAGCAGGAGGGACAAAGCTGATGATAAGCTAAGGCCCAAATCAAACTGTAAATAGACAATTGTAAATACGTGCTCTGGCCATATTGGGCCAGAAATATATACCGACTAAAGGGGGGTCACGACCACAGGTGTACTGAAGACACTTGATGTGAATATATGTGTTGTTTTTTTGGTGCGGTTTTGTAATTTGTGATTTATAAATTGGTGGATATAAAATATAAGAACTCAGTAAAAACATTGAAAACAAATTAAATCAAACTATGTTTGTAGTTGCCTGTTAAACAACAGCATTCATAGTATCATAGAATTTACAGTGCAGAAGGAGGCCATTCGGCCCATCGAGTCTGCACCGGCTCTTGGAAAGAGCACCCTACCCAAGGTCCACACCTCCACCCTATCCCCATAACCCAGTAACCCCACCCTACACTAAGGGCAATTTTGGACACTATGGGCAATTTAGCATGGCCAATCCACCTAACCCGCACATCTTTGGACTGTGGGAGGAAACCGGAGCACCCGGAGGAAACCCACGCACACACGGGGAGGATGTGCAGACTCCGCACAGACAGTGACCCAAGCCGGAATCGAACCTGGGACCCTGGAGCTGTGAAGCATTTGTGCTATCCACAATGCTACCGTGCTGCCCCTCCATTGCCAGTGAACTTTGCATGCACAGTGTTCCGATAAGATATCAGGAATTTGTTTATGCTTCTTGATAATGTCCCCTGGTCCTTTGACACTTTGATAGAATGCTTTAATGATGGCACAAAACATTCAGCCAGTATTTGTTGCTGGGTGATATGGAGTTGACTTGATACCAGTATATACCGTCCCCTTTCAAGTAATCTTTAAACTCCTTCAAAATAAACTGTGTTCCACTATCCCTGACAATCTGCTCCAGTGTTGCAAATCTTGCGAATATTCCGTTTAATTTCTCAAAGGTCTGCTCAGTCGTCATTGACTTCATTTTTGCGACTTCTGGCCATTTTGAGTGTGCGTCCACAATCACTAAGAACATGTGACCCTCCAGTGGACCATTAAAATAATTCAATTTATTCTGTTTTCTTCAATTACCTTATTCATTTACAATTATCTCATAATAAAATGTTGTGTTTTGATGTTACAGTAAGACATTTATTTATCAATGCTTGTAAAGTTTAATGGAAAACATTTATTAACAAAAATGCTTTTAGAACTACCAAACTTCGAAACCAGTTAATATTTAACTTTATGTTTAACTTTATCAGCTCAACAATGACATAAAACTATCTCAACTTTTACAAATTTCTTGCAATAAAATATATTTTCTCACTAAACACAACGGTCAATAAAAGATATATTTCCACATAAAAACAAATTTGCAAAGGTGAGGTGAGTTAAGAAGAGGCAAAGGGAGGGAGGGGAGGGGAGGGGAGGGAGGGAGGGAGGGACATATCAATTATTAATTTTACAAGCTCAGTGTCCGAAAGCAGCCCCTGCCAGACGATTCCTGTGCTTCATTGATGGGCCTCCAGAATGGTGTCATAAGCCATGTTCTCAATGGGTCTCCCTTATCAGCCAGCAACCAGTCTTTAATTTCTGGTGGTGTTGTCATGGACCGGTGTAACATTGAGCTTTTAAGGACAAATGAGTCATGGGCACTTTCTTGGTTGTTTGCATTTACAGCAAGAATCAAATTTACATTTGAGCATCACACACTATCACCATGTTTAAAGAATGGAACCCCGTCCTGTTGTTGATGAATGAAACAGTGTAATTTCTTGGTGCCTTCAGTGCAATATGTATTCCATCGGCAGCCCCGATTACTTTTGGGAAACCAGCAATCCTATAGAATGCAATGGACTGCTCCTGCATCTTCACAGGGGATGTGTCAAAGATAATAAACTCCGAAGCCTTATAAATTTCATTCATTACCTGGTGATACAGTTCCTCGCAGCATTCCGTGAAATGTTACAAATGTCACTAATGCCATGTTGAATGGACCCAGACGCAAAAAAGATTCAGCGCTGCCGTGAGTTTAATTTCCACTGTTAAGGCAATGCGGCAGTTAGAGTTCGGTTTCAGGTCTTCCTTCAACATTTCATAAAGGCTTCCTTCCTGAAGCACAGTCTCCTGGCACACATCTCCTCTGACATCATTTCATATGATGTCCTTTGCCTGTACACTCTTAGGGGTCATTTGCTTCCTCAACAGGCGGAAATGATGCCTGATTCTTCTCTCATGCTCCATGCACATACATCAACGCTTCAAAAGAAGTTCCAGGATTTTAAGAAACCAAGCTATAAGTGTCATGCCCCAGCGGAGGTGAAGCATAACTACAGATTTTGAATCTGCACTGGATTCTGCAATATTTGTCAGAGAGATGGGTGAATTGGACATTTTGAATTCTTCCTCAGTGTACCCGAACAGGCACTGGGATGTGGCGACTAGGGGCTTTTCACAGTAACTTCATTGCTTCAGTGTTAATGTAAGCCTACTTGTGACAATAAAGATTATTATTATTAAACATAGTTATAAACGCTAAATACTAATAATAGAAAACATTAACCTACCAACAAATGGCTCCCGATGACTCCTGCCTCTGCCCGATGATCCTGGACTAATATCAGGGCAAGTCAACCAAGTTAGTGCTGTCCCTTGATATTTAATGCAATAAGTTCAGCGCTGCACATGCAGTCAAGCCGTTTAAATGCTGCATGCTTCCAGCGTGCATGCCCGTGCATCCGCACTTCTGGGTCAACAGCGCACCGTGCACGTGTGACGGACCAGCGACTTAAGTCCAGGATCGCAGAGGAAGCTACGGGTAAATATTCATTAATGAATTGGACAATGGCATAGAAATCCAAATCTGCCGATGACACAAAGTTCGGTGAAATTGTGGACAGTGTAGATGACAGCATTAAAAAAATTACAAGGGGATATATATATTTTAATTTTTCCAATTAAGGGGCAATTTAGCATGGCCAATCCACATACCCTGCACATCTTTGAGTTATGGGGTTGATACCATCGGGGACACGGGGAGAATGTGCAAACTCCACAGGGTCAGTGACCCGGGGCCGGGATTAAACTGGGTCCTCAGCGCCATGATGCAGCAGTGCTAACCACTGTGCCACCATGCCACCCCTTCAAAGGGATATTGATAGACTAGGTGAATGGGCAAACCTGTGGCAGATGGATTTCAACGTAAACAAGTGTGAGGTTACCAATTTTGGACCAAAAAAGGGGAAAGCAGAGTACTTTCTAGATCATGTGAAGCTAAATTCAGTGAATACCTATAGAGACCTGTGGGTTCAGGTGCATAGATCTTTAAAATGCCATTAACAAGAGCAGAAATTAATCAAAAAGCTTAATGGAATGCTGGCCTAACTAAGGGCTGGAGTATAAGAATGCAGAGGTTATGCTGCACCTTTACAAAATCCTGGTTAGACCCCACTTGGAGTACCCTGAGCAGTTCTTGGCACCACACCTTAGGAAGGATATTTTGGCCTTGGAGGGAGCGTAACATAGATGTACAAGAATGATATCTGGACTTTAGGGATTGAGTTATGAGGAGAGAGTATACAAATTAGAGTAGGGTCATGAAGCACGCAGGTGTTATCCATGATGGTCTCCCAACTTGTGACACCAGTTCATGGTTGTGTATGGCTTGTCTGACATTTCTAACTTTCTGTTCCTCAACATGAGGTCTAATCATTGTAGGCAACAAATCTTTAAATTCCTCCAATAGAATTATCTATCTAAGGGCATCGTAGGTTTCTTCTATTTTCAGTGTTCACATCCACACATCGACTTTATTTAACCCTTTTGAATTCAAGGTAAGATGTTCAGGCTGTTTCCTTGCAGCTTGAAATTTCTGTCAGTACACCTCTGGTACGAGCTCATATGCCACCAAGACAGCTTTCTTCACTGCCATGTAATCTCCAGACCTTTCCTCTGATGGGGATGCTTAGACTTCACTAGCCGTACCTATGCCTACTCAGGGGGAGAGGGGGTGGCGGGACTTGAGTCAGAGTGTCGTGGAAATCACAATAAAGACAAATTCCTCGAGGTTCGATTTAAGGAAATTTATTTACACAAATATATTTGCGGAGAGTGTTCCAGCTGCAAAAGCCAGTGCACTGCACTCTGAGATTCGATTGAAGAATGTATATCTTCATAATCTGAACTAACCGCTTGAAGTAAACAGGCATGTTTATATTAAATAGACCTTGGAAAGTACATAAGATGAAATACATAGTACGTATGTTCTTGCCCTTGCCTAAAAACAACTCGAGCACACATTTTGTTATCTTTCGGAGGGCAATGTGTTATCATAATAAGGCCGCGACCAGAATATTAAGCAGTATTTTGTTTATGTTACCTGACCTACTTATTTTAGTCCAAAAGCAGTGTTGAGCCAAGCATTTCCCAGCATGCTTCTAAGTTGGTTCATGTTAATTTCCCTTCCACAATTGCCTCCTTGTTGATCTTTTGATCAACACCTTTTAGTAAATTATCGTGAGCTCCGTAGAGAAGGGTGGTTTATAATGTAAGGAGAACACACGTATGACAGTTCCCTGCGTGTTATGAGCCTGGTAGCAAGGAGGCAAGGCGGCTAGGGCTGCTCTCCTGTGATAGTACAATAAGAATATATTGCGTAACATTAAAACAGTAACCATCCGACAATCAAGATTAGAATGGCGATTATAATCCAGAACACAATCTTCTGTCCTGACGATCCTAACCACCCAAAGCCAAAGTCCCATCCCTCATTTTCTTGTAATCTTGTCAACTCTCAACGAATGTGATCCACCAGATTATCAATTTTTCTGAGTTATCAGGGATGTACGTGCAACAGTCACTTCCAATCAGGGCACAAGTGCCTCCCTTTCAGCTAACAAGAAATCAAGAGCCATCCTATTCTGCAGGGCAACCGCTCTCATAGCGACCATCTCAGTTTCTATCTGGTTAACAGCTTCTGCAGTGTCATTAGCTACCTGCTCAAGGACGTCTCGTAGTTCGCGTAGTTCATATGCATCAGTGGCTATTCCTAATGGTGGTATCATTATTCCCAGCATTTGTGCCCATGTCATAACACTTCCTGTCGTCCTGTGATGGGGATGGTCCTGCAATTGCTGAATGTGATGTACATAAGGGACTGCATATCCCAAATAGCAGGAGCCTTCCCAATTTTCTGGTAACCATGGATATGCCTTACGTCCACAGATAAAATACGTGCCGTTATATGCGGTCAGGTTTCCTTTACTATTAGTCATCATTAGTTTAATCGATCCCCTTCCCAGGAGCCTCCACTAGTGTGATTTTCAACTCCTGGCCAATCATTGTAAGGTGGAACATAGAGGGTTGCCAATTCAAGGTCTGATCACACTGATTCGTGCCTACTGAGTGGGTCCCATATGTTTTATGATTCTTAAAGCATATACTTCCTTTTGGGACTCCAGTATAATTGGGAAGAAGCAACCAGGGAGGTTGACGTGTTACAATAAACCTAGGCCCCCATCATTCTTCAAACCTATTCATATCGTATCCAGCTAATCTCCAATCTAACATATCCTGTGTATCTTCTCCATGCCCTGTATTATTCTGTCTTTGGGCCCACTCTGCTATCTCGTTACTGATGAATGGAATGGGACGCACAGGGAAGCATCTGGGAATTTGTGTACAAACCCAACAACTGGATTTATTGACCCTCTCTGCGTATGAGTGAGACATGTATATCAAGGTGTTAGTGTTCAGTTTACCCTCTACATGATGTTGGATTAATATGATAATATAAAAACATCAACGCCGTCATTCTCTTCAGGTTAGCGCCTCACTAGTACTCTCAAAGTTCCGTATGATGTAGTTTACACGAGTTGCGTGGATCTCATCTGGCTTTTCTTTTACTTTAATGGCTGTTCGGGTTGTTAGCAGCACTTGGTTGGGTCCATTCCACCTAGGAGAAAAATAATCTTTGTTTAGTGCTTTCACATATACTTGATTTCCAGGTTTAAAGGATGTGTATTTCCCTCTTTTGGATGCATCTGAGCCTGTTGCACCTTTTCATGTTTTTTGGGGGGGGGGTTTTCAGCGGTTTCACACATGAGCATATTTTAGTGATGCCTCATCTGCCCCTATTAAAGCTACTGCCGCTGGGGTCATTGGGGGTTTAGTTCCAGTTGTCATGGGATGTTCCATTAATATCTCATACGGGGTTAAACCCCTATTACGATTTCTCTGATTTCTCAGGGCATACATTACAATGGGTATGGCATCTGGCCATGGCAGCCCATTTTGTTGACACACTTTTGTAACTGCAGTTTTAATTATTCCATCCGCCCTTTCCACCATTCCTGAGGAGTGTGGCTGATACGGTATTTGCAATTTCCAATCAAATCCCATGGCTTCTGTTAGGGCTTTGATCAATTTGATAGTGAAATGAGTTCCCCTGTCACTGTTAATACCCATTGGTATCCCAAACCTAGGTTTATTTCCTTTAACAGAATATTTACCACTGTTCGAGCATCATCTCTTTTGGTTAGAAAAGCCCCTACCCACCGTGAAAACATGCCCACTATCACCGATTATTCCTTTGACAAATCATACATGTGCGGGCTAATTTTTCAATTGTTACCGTAATACCTCAAGCATACCATTGTTGACATATGGCATGTGTCATTCCTCCTTTGCCCACATGAGCCTGCCCATGGGCAAGGCGGCATAGTAGCAAAACAGACTTCTGGGGCATACTGCACAGGTATCGGGGTGGACCCAGATTTGATGATTGTCTTGATAGCAACCTGCTTTTAGCTAATCCTGTAGGGAGGCTTGCTCCTGTGCAAGTTTTACCTTTGGTTCTGTTATGGTGGAAGGAAGTTCACTGCAGCGGCTTGCAGTTGTGGCTGCTGTTTGAGAGCCAATTCCTTTGCTATTTTATCAGCAAATCTATTGCCGCATGAGACTTCATCGTCTGCGGTAAAATGCACTTCACACTTTAAAACAGCTATCTTGCTGGGCAGCTGAACAGCATCTAGTAAATTTAAAACCAATTTAGCATGTTTAATAGGTTGGCCGGAGGAAGTTATGAATCCCCTGTTTTTCCATAATTGGCCAAAATCATGTACAACCCTAAAAGCGGATCGAGAATCATATAAATATTGACTGTTTTGTTTTTAGCTAGAATACATGCTTTAGTAAGGGCAAACTATTCTGCCACTTGAGCAGACGTTCCCGAAGACAGAGCAAAAGCTTCCACTATCTTGAATGGAGTTACTATTGCATAGACGGCCAGGAGGGTCATATAATTTGGTCAGTTTGCTGACCCATTGGTGAAAAAGATGATGTCTGGATTTTCTCGTGGGTGACTGAATAAATCAGGTCAAGGGGTTGTGGTGGCTTCAACAAATTGTAAACAGTCATGATCATACATATGTTCTGCTTCCAAGGGCGCGGGTAAGAGTGTAGCAGGGTTGACAGCTGGCGCTCACTTGTAGGTAAAGTTGGTTTTAGAGAGGATTACTTCATACCCAGTGTGTAGAGCCGCAGTAAAATGCTACGTTGCGAATGAATTAAGCAGCAGCAAAACTGATTTTTTTTCTACTATGGCCGCTGTGGCCGCTACTGCTCTTAAGCAATTTGGCATACCCTTTACCACAGCACATAGGGCCACCGAGTAATAGGCAAGGTTTTTTTTCCCTCCTCAATGCTCTTGCACCAGGACCCCTGTTGCAAATCCCCCTGCTTCATTCACATAAAGAGTAAAGGGTTTGCTGAAATTAGGAAGTCTCAAGGCAGGGGCACTAATCATGGCTTGTTTCAAATTACGAAATGCTTGCTCCCTCTCTGGGATCCAGGTAACAACTGAAGGGGCATCCTGTAGGATAGCCTTGCGCAGTACTGCGTCCATCTCTCTATAGTCCTGTACCCACTGCCTGCAATAGCCCACCATTCCGAGGAAGATAAAGGTTTCCTTTTCCGTGCGTGGAGTTGGAACCCTTGCTACAACCTGTACGCTTTCAGACCGAAGCCTCCGCTGTCCTTGCTGCAGCGAAATCCCAAATACTGAATTGTCTCCTGACAGAATTGCAGTTTGTCCATTGAGGCCCTATGCCCCCTTTCTGCCAGATGTGATAATAACAAAAGGGTATTCTATTGACAAATTAGCCCTCCCTCTGAGGCTATCAATAAATCGTCATCATATTGAGGGAATTTTGAGCCTGCAGACAACTGGCACTCGTCCAAATCTCTTTTAATACTGTTAATTCCGATATGTAAAGGCAAATAGATATTGACTTTCCGGGTGCAATGGTATGGAGAAAAAGGCTGAGAAAGTATCCGTTGTTGGTGGAATAGAAGATAAAATGACATTTGTGTCCGGCACCAATGGAGCAATAGTGATAACAATTTTATTGATGGCTCTAAGGTCTTGCACAAACCACCACTCGTTGGGTTTTCCTACCTTTGGAATGGGGAGTATAGGGGTGTTACAGGGGCTTTGTATTCTCTTCAGCACCCCTTACTGTAATAGTGAATTGATCACTCCCTCTATCCCTTTTTCTGCTTCCGGTGCCAACCTGTATAGTTTTAAGCAGGGCAGGGCAACGTTCTTCTGTAACTGCACCCTGTGCGCTGGGGCAGAATGTATTTTTCCAACATGATTTTTATGTTGGGCCCATAGATGTGCCAGTACCTGGGTCAGGATTGAAGGAAGTAAATGATGGCTCTCTCGGGGAGGTTGTTGTCTTTCAAATGTAGCGGGCCATTGCTCCTCTTTCCAGATCACTTTGCCCTCCTGTTTGCCATAAAATTCTATCAGGCAATTTCGTCCGTCCATTTCAATATAAATCCCATGTATTACTTTTTTACTTTGTCCTCTTTGATCACTTATCCTATTTGCTTTGCCTTAGCGGGATGTCTTACGGCCAATGTTAAATGGGGTTCTGAAGTTAAACCCATCCTAAAAAGGTCCCTCTGACTATGGGTCAACTGTACTAACATTCCTAATCCCACAACACCGAAAAATAAAAAGGAGTGACATGCAATGTGGTCTGCTTTCCTAAGTGACTTTGTGTTTGTAAATTGTATGCATGCTCATCCTCACGAGCATACCAAGCCGTGCAATGGGTCACTATAATCTCTCGTCTGGACTCTATCAGGTGTTTTAATAGCTGTGTCCAAGGTTCATTAATCTTTTGTCAGACTTCCTGCAGTTTAAAAAAAATTTTTTTTTTTTACAGTGGTACTGTAAGGGCTAACGTTCAGCTACCAGCATACAACACAGACACAGAGCGATCGGGCGCAGGCTCAGAAGTTCTTACATTTTGCAGCTGGTGAGCTCGTATTTGAGACAGTTCTATAAACATTCCATTATCAATGCAATGTATTACCGCTCCTAATTTGCAGAGTGTCTGTCTGCCTAATAGGGGAAGATGTCGCTAGGTGGGGTACATCCTTCCTGGGGGTTAAATGCTTCTTGGCCCCTTGCATGATAGCCTCTTTCCCTCTATTTGCTAACCAGTGTTCGAGGGACTCATTTCCTTCATTCAAATGATTTATTATTGGGAACCCAGCCCCCATTTAGGCTGGGAGGGACTGCAATCTCATCCTTCAAAGCTGGCCAAGATGCACCATAGGAGTATTTTAGAAGCAGCAAAACATCCCCTGGGAGGGGGCTATAAATGCCACACATTTAAGTCAATTTCCAATGATTGATTTTATAGGCATTAGCTATTCTTAGAGACGTATATTTTTCTTTGTCAATTCAGAAAAGGTGAACTGTCTGCTGAAATGGTTAATGTTTCCTGCAGAAACTAAGGGGCGGAGAACTTGGATTGATGCCATTTACGTCTTTTCACGTAATCTAAAAACGTATTCATATTCAATTACTTTTATTCGTAAAGGCACTTTCTTTCTTTTAAACTGATTTTAATTTCCAATGTTTCAGTTCATTAGACAAATCTCAACAAAAATCACTCAGGTTATAATCTCTGACTCACAATGACAGACGATAAAAAATACAACCCACTTAGCACTTCATGCTTTGACTAAAATTAATTGGTTAACAAAACACACAGATTCTCACAGCTCACAAATATCACAGTTAACCGATAGCCTTATCTCACGGCTACAGACAAATCTGAATTCCCTTTTTCTACGCTTTTACCTTAATCTTCTATTTACTTTTACTCCCCTGTTTTTTTTTCGAGAGGGGGTCAGCTTCATTAGATTCCTATGCGGGACATATAGGTTTTCCTACCTCATTCCGTTGCTTTGCGATTGTTTCTTTTCATTTTCTTACTCATTTTGACTCCCTTATCTGTCTTCTTCAAGGAGTTTCTCGCTCCGGAGGTCTTTACCGAGGCTTCGGGATGACCTGTGAGGGGGCGTCGAGTTTATTGCTCATCATTCCTTCTGCAAAATACTTCAGAACATATATATATAACAATAACAACGACCGCGCAAAATCATTTACAAATACTACAGGGAGCGCACACTGGTGTTTATCCTTTCATGAACCTCAAAGTCTTTTTTTAAAAAAATGTAGTCTCTAAGGCACTTTTTTTCTTCCCATGCAGCTATCATTAATTTATTAATTAAGATAACTCTCCTAGCATAAGTCACTGGCCAGTAATTAAGGCTGCCGTGCAGCAGACCCCCCCCCCCCGCTCTTTCAGCTGGGGTCGCACTATGGCTCTCTCCCTTTCAGCTGAGAGAGTCCTGTTTAGAGAATCGTTTCAGGGTTCACGTTCCGTTAAATTAGGGATACTGCAACGACTACGCCAATTTGTCGTGGAAATCATAACAAAGACAAATTCCCCGAGGTTCGATTTAAGGAAATGTATTTACATAAATATATTTGCGGAGAGAGAGTGTTCCAGCTGCAAAGCCGCACTGCACTCTGAGATTCAATTGAAGAATGGATATCTTTATAGTCTGAAATATCAGCTTAAAGTAAACAGGCATGTTTATATTAAATCGACCTTGGAAAGTACGCATGATGGCTAAAAACAACCCGAATACACATTTTGTTATCTTTCGGAGGACAATGTGTAATCATAATAAGACCGAGACCAGAATATTAAGCAGTATTTTGTTTATGTTACCTGACCTACTTATTTTCATTCAAAAGCAGTGTTGAACTATAGTCAAGCATTTCCCAGCATGCTTCTAAGTTGGTTCATGTTAATTTCCCTTCCACACAGAGGGTACCAGATCTGACTTGAGGGTACCGGAGTTTGACTCCAGTTTGACACCGGAGGAGACTGGGCGTTAGACTCCAGAGTACCGGGGGATTGATTCCAGGGTACCAGTGGGTTGAATTCAGAGTATCGTACTGTAGAGTGTGGGGGATTGGGGAATTGGCTCAGGGCAGTGTAGTGTTTGTGGTGGTGTTAGGGGGCTGTGGGAGATTGGTGGGGGGAGTCATTATGGACTCACGGTTCTGCTCAATTCTGGGTGAAGGGGCTTCTGGAGGTGGTATGTCACCAGGGGCAAGTATCATCCAAAGTTTTGTCTGTCATCAGTCCCCCATTGCAGCTGGGACCATTCAGCCGTAATTCAATTGACATGGCTGGAAACTAGTCACGCAATTATACCCACTCAACTTCCTCCAATTCGACCGGGATCAGGGAAGCTGTGCTGATTGGAGGATTTTAGGTATATTGGATTTTAAATATTGGGGCAATTTAAGGGTTAATAGCGTGGGGTTATAGTGTGTTGACTGCAGTTGTCATGTTTGTTAAAAAGGATTTTGTTGTGTAGGGTCTGGGAGCTTTTAGGAGACAGAAGGTGAAATTGACCAGAGGAATGTGTTTTTCAGACTGTGGTAATAGACTGTGGTTTGACTGGGGCAAGTCCTTGGGCAGTTAATGGGCTTTCAGCTTTCAGAGTTAATTTGGTTTTCAGCTTGGGAAATGATGCCATTACTGTGTGTAGCTAAGGGATGCAGAAACATTTTTAGAAAAAAATTGGAGAAATTTGAAGTCTGATCTGTCTGACTCTGAGTGCACAATTCTCTCACGGTAGGATCGGTAGAAAAAGAATAATAATATTTAAAGCAGAGCAGTCTTGTCTGAGGACAAGGTACGAGTTGAAAAACGGCAGGTGAACCAATTTGAAGATATTCAGCCAGAGTCTGAAGGGGTTCAAGTTGGAGCCAAATCTGTTCTGAAAAGCAAGTATTACTCTATGCTATGTTGATTTAAAGATGGATTGAGAGATGTATGCTTATTTTCTTGTTTAATGTGGAATTGAGTAGTAGTGTTTAAGGGGTTTGATGTAAGCTGTTCTTTTTGGGTGTGAAGTTAAAGTGTATTTCTAATAAAGTTTTGTTTCAAAAATACAAAATCCCTATTTTTTAATGCAATCACTCCTGGAGCAAATCATTTGTTTCTGCACAGTCTTATAAATAGACTAAAGTATTGGGGTTTTGCTCCAGTATCCTAGCCACTGTTGGGGTCTGGTCTTGGATCATGATAAAGAACGATGGGGTTTGCGCTAATGTCTGGTTTTCCACAGGTGCAAGGTGCCATCGACTGTACTCACGTGGCACTCAGATCTCCAATGCCATCAAGCTGTGAACTGTGAACCATGAGGGGTTCCACTTGCTGAATGTTCAGCTAGTCTGCAACCACACCAAACTCATCCTCCAGGTGTGCACTCAGGGCCTGAGGAAGTAGCTGATGGTACCTGTGCGGAGGCCACAAAGTACAGCTAAGCCAAGGTACAACGAGGCTCGTGCTACAACCCGTGTCTTGGTGGAGCAGACCACTGCGATGCCAAAGATGAGGTGCCTGTTCCTAGACTGGTCTGGTGGAGCCCTGCAATACAATCCATAGGGGGTAGCACTTATCATGCTTATCTACCGCGCCCTTCACATCCTGACACTGCAATAGGGAGGGGGGGAGGGGGCTACCTGAGGAGGAGATGGAGGAGCTGCACTCTTTCTCCGATGTGGAGGATGTCAAAGGGGATGAGGTTGAGGAGGTTCTCAAGGGAGAGATGTTGGCCATGAGGCAGTGATGATGTCCAGATGAGGCAGCTGGGCTCAGGACGCTTTATTGCCACTAGATTCAGGGAGGGTGATGAGGGATTCTAGTGAGGACATCCCTGACTTCTGTCAGCAGTGTTCTCCCATCTGACTGATGGCAATGCACATACCCTCTTTTGGTGAGACAATGAGCAGTTGCCCATTGTCCCCTACATTCCAGGAGGATGATCATGACTTGCAGTGGGGACAGTGCATGGATCCTCACAGAGCTTCTATGAATGTCTGACTCCTGTCTGACTGATGGCAGCTCACTTGCTCTCAATGACCTAAGCCATGTAATGGTGATTCAGCGGGGAAAATTTAACCTCTCCTGATCCTAAGGCAACCTTCATGAGCTGTACTCTTGAGGAACCAGATTGATGCTGATGGGATGGGGGGGGGGGGGGGGGGGGGGGGGGGTGGCTGCACCTCAAAGGCACCGAGAGCTCACATGGGCATTGATTGGAATGAATAATGCTAGGCCTATATTTTGTGGGAGTCACCCACATTCCCTACGTGATACAGGCACGATTGATATGTTCAGGCACTGTGAAGAGATGCCTCATGTGTGATGGGAGCCTGCACAAAGCACATGGAGGAGGCCTTGGACTAAGCACTCTGCCTTTTCCTAGTGCTGGAGTCCAGTGTTACAGTCGCGACTACAAGAATACAGCTCATCATAGAAAGGGTGCAATTAGTGAGAGTTTAGTTACATAGAATAGAACCATAGAATTCTTACAGTGCAGAAGGAGGCCATTCAGCCCATCAAGTCTGCACTGAT
Source organism: Scyliorhinus torazame (assembly GCF_047496885.1). Taxonomy (NCBI): domain Eukaryota; kingdom Metazoa; phylum Chordata; class Chondrichthyes; order Carcharhiniformes; family Scyliorhinidae; genus Scyliorhinus; species Scyliorhinus torazame. The sequence goes on from NC_092725.1 coordinate 64,086,077, forward strand.
CCTCTGAAAAAGCATCTATCTAGGCCCACTCCCCCACCCTATACCCATAACTCAACCTAACTTTCACATCTTTGGACACTAAGGGGCAATTTATCAAGGCCAACCTACCTAACCTGCACATCTTTGGACTTGTGGGAGGAAACCCGAGCACCCGGAGGAAACCCACGCAGACATGGGGAGGACGTGCAGACTCCGCACAGACAGTGACCCAAGCCGGGAATCGAACCTGGGACCCTGGAGCTGTGAAGCAGAGTGTCAAACATCGTGCTACTGTGCTGCCAGTCTAAAGGACCAATGCTCACTTTGGCTGCTCTCTTCCTTTTATATAGCTGTGGAGGTTTTTGCTGTCTGTTTTTATGTTTCTCTTTAGTTTTCTCTCAGACTCCAATGTCTCCCTCTTTATTGTAAGTCATCATTTGCTGGTTTCTAAAATTTTCCAAATCTTCTGGCCCACCACCAATCTTCCCGGCATTGTACATATTTCTTTTCCGTTTCATACCATCCATAACTTTCCTAGATAATTACAGATGGTGCATCCTTCTCCTAGAGCCTTTCTTTCTCAATGGAATATGTCTTTGTTAGAGTTATGAAATACCTCCTGAAATGTCTGCCACTACTCCTCTACTGTCTTGCCATTCAACCTATTTTCTCAGCCTACCTCAGCCAGCTCTGGGTGTAATTTAGTCGACTTGGCAGGGGATTTGTTCAGCTGTCGGTTTTGAGGGGGAACTCCTGATAGTTCTATTAACGGGAGGGGTGTGCATGATAGTATTAAATGCTCGTCAGCACTTAGCTTATGTTGGGCCTTCCCTGTGATTTAGGACCTTGATGCCATAGGGTCAATAAGATTAAGGAGGTAAATGCGTGGCTCAAAGATTGGTGTGGGAGGAATGGGTTTGAGTTCATGGGAGATTGACACCAGTACTGGGGAAGAGGGGACCTGTTCCGATAGGATGATCTTCATCTGAATCATGCTGGGACCAGAGTCGCATAATTAGGGCTTTAGATAGGGCTTTAATCTAAATAGTGGGGGGAGGGTTCAGTTGTATGAAGAATTAGAAAATTAAAGTTAAAGGAGAGGATAGAAGTGCAGGTTAATGATGAGGACTTTGAACTGGTTAAAGAAGCTGAGGGCTCAGGAGAGGTTAATAAAGTTTCCAGAACAAGTAATAGAACGGAGAGTATAGAAGGTGGCAAGGAATCTAACTTCAGGCAGAGCAAAAAAAGGGACAAATATGAGAAGGGAGGTGGTCAATTCAGGACTGAAGGTGTTGTGCCTAAATGTACGCAGTATACGGAACAACGTAAATGAGCTTGTTGCGCACATTGAAATTGGCTGGTACGATGTTGTGGGCACCACAGAGATGTGACTGCAAGTGGATCAAAACTGGGATCTAAATATCCAAGGATATGTGTCCTATTGAAAGTGTGACATTATGTGATATGTTCAGAATACAAAGGTTTAATGTCATATCATGATTAACCACTAGATGGAGCTAGATGCAGAACTATATAAAGCCCTGACTCATGGGCTTCTGGGAGAAGGCTGGAGAGGAGCAGTGAGAGAGTAGAGTACAGTTATAGAAAGAGTATAGAGACTAGTGTTAGTAGAGTGTAGATTGCAGATTACAAGATTATTGTTTACTATAGGAGTAAGTGGTCGAGCTTTAATAAGTAGTGTAAATAAAAGTTAGCTTCGTTAATGAACTTCGCTTCTGTGGTCTTTGTGAACACTACAACATCCAAACTCATAACAGAATCACAAAGAACACCACAGAAAGGACAGGCAGTTGGGCAGAGGGGGCGGGGTTGCATTGTTAGTAAGGATTGAAACTAAATCGATAGCAAGAAGTGATGTAGGATCTGAAGGCATAGAATCTGTGTGGGTAGGGTCGAGGAGTCGCAAAGGACAAAAGATCTTTTTTAAAATTTAAATTTAGTGTATCCAATTCTTTTTTTTCAATTGAGGAGCAATTTAGTGTGGCCAATCCACCTACCCTGCACAGCTTTGTGTTGTGGGGGTGAGGCCCACGCAAACACGGGGCGAATGTGCAAACTCCACACGGACAGTGACTCAAGGCCGGGATCGAACACAGGTCCTCAGCGTAGGAGGCAGCAGTGCTAACCACTGCACCACCGTGCCGCCCCTAGAAAAAAGACCTTGCTGGGAGTTATGTACAGGCTACCTAGCCGTAGTCAGGATGTGGTGCAGAAAATAAATCAGGAGTTAGAAAAGGCATATGAGAAAGGTAATATTACAATAATCATGGGGGACTTCAATATGCAGGTGGACTGGGAAAATCAGGTTGGTAGCGAATCCCAAGAAAAGGAATTTGTGGAATGTTTAAGAGATGGTTTTTTGGAGCAGCTTGTGGTAGAGCCCCCTCAGGAACGGGCAATTCTGGATTTGGTGATGTGTAATGAGGCAGACTTGATTAGGGAACTTAAGGTGTAGGAACCCTTAGGGAGCAGTGACCACAATATGACAGAATTTACCCTGTAGTTTGAGAGGGAGAAGCTGCAATCAGATGTAATGATATCTGATTAAGTAAAGGTAACTACAGAGACATGAGGGAGGAGCTGGCCAGAGTTGATTGGAAAGAGAGCCTAGCAGGGAAGACAGTGGAACAGCAATGGCAGAGGTTTTGGGGGATTATTCGGGAGGCACAATAGAAATTCATCCTAAGGATGAGGAAACATGCTAAGGGCAGGACAAGGCATCCACGGCTGACGAGGGAAGTCAAGGATGGCATAAAAGCAATAAGAGGGGAGAAGATGAAATATGATTGTAGGCTAGCTACTAATATAAAAGAAGATAGCAAAAGTTTTTTTTCAATGTATAAATGGTAAGAGAGAGACAAGAATAGACATTGGACCACTGGAAAATGGGGATAGAGAAGTAGTAATAGGAAACAAAGAAACGGCAGAGGAACTGAATAGTTACCTTACATCAGTCTTCACGCTGGAAGACATCAGTGGGATACCAAAACTCCAGTAGAATTAGGGGGCAGAGGTGAGTGTAGAGGCCATCACTAAGGAGAAGGTACTGGGGAAACTGAAAGGTCTGAAGGTGGATAAATTGACCGGACCAGATGGACTACACCCCAGGGTTCTAAAGGAGATAGCTGAGGAGATTGTGGAGGCATTGGTGGTGATCTTTCAGGAATCACTGGAGGAAGGAAGGGTCCCGGAGGACTGTAAAATGGCTAATGTACACCCCTGTTTAAGAAGGGAGGGAGGCAGAAGTCGGGAAATTATAGGCCGGTTAGCTTGACTTCGGTCATTGGTAAGATTTTAGAGTCCATTCTTAAAGATGAGATTGTAAAGATGAGTACTTGGAAGTGCATGATACAATAGGACTGAGTCAGCACAGAGGAGGTCATGTCTGACAAATCTGTTAGAGTTCTTTGAGGAGGTAACAAGGAAGTTAGATAAAGGAGAGTCAATGGACGTGATCTATTTCGATTTCCAGAAGGCCATTGGCAAGGTGACAAGGAGGCTATTAAATAAATGAAGAGCCCATGCTGTTAACGGTAAGATCCTGGCATGGATATAGGATTGGCTGACTGGCAGAAGGCAGCGAGTGAGGATAAAGGGGCCTTTTTCAGAATGGCAGCTGGTGACTAGTGGTGTGCCACAGGGGTCGGTGGTGCGACCACAACTTTTCACAATATACATTAATGATCCAGAAGAAGGAACTGAGGATGCTTTTGCTAAGTTTGCAGATTATATGAAAATGTGCAGATGGACAGGTAGTATTGAGGAAGCCGGGGAGTGAGCTGCAGAAGGACTTGGACAGGCTAGGAAGTGTGCAAAGAAGTGGCAGGTGAAATACGATGTGGAAAAGTGTGAGGTTATGCACTTTGGTAGGAAGAATGGAGGCATAGACTATTTTCTAAATGGGCAAATGTTTAGGAAATCAGAAGCACAAAGTGACTTGGGAGTTCTTGTTCAAGATTCTCTTAAGGTTAATGAACACATAGAATAGGACACGACCAATGGGAAGTCAAGACACCCAGAAGTGACACTACCACAAGGGGGCAACCCATATAAAAGGACAGAGCACACATTCTCTTTCTCTTTCCACAGGCAACACTTAGAGAAGGACAGGGGCAGATCAGAAGCATCACACCCACCACGTGGCTTAGAGCAGACTGGTTAGTTAGACTGAGTTACTACAGCAAGATTAGCAGGAGAGTCGAACTCAAGTAGGAGAATTGTTAACTGTTCAATAAATGTGTTAAACCTATCTCCAAGTCTGAACCTTCCTTTGTCAGAGTATACATCAAGGAAGCAGCTTATGCTACATGAAGAAGCATAACACAACAGTGAGTGCCTGTTGAATCTATATAGTTCAACTCAAGATCCGCGACTACCAGCAACAGCACCCAGGCAAGATGTTCAAGATTCCGGTTCCTCAGCAGCTCAGGTATCATGGCAATCTCAGTGCCAACTGGCGTGCATTCAAACAGAGACTTGAGATTTACATGGTAGCATCCGACCTAGATGGCGTGGCCGATGCTGAGAAGATAAAGCTTCTACTCACCATTGCGGGTGAAACTGCAACAGAAATCTTCAACTCCTTCAAGCACTCCAAAGGGCAGGACAAGAGATACTTCCAGACAGTCCTGGACAAGTTTGAAAACTACTGCGAGGTGAACACAGCAGAAGAAATTGGTAAAACTGGCGCCGATACTCACCACGAGGCACAGGTAGGCTTGCAGCAGAGGAAAACGACAGTTTTGATTGGCAGCTATCTTGAGAAAGGAGCCGCATGCGCAGTTCCCCAGAACGTGAACCGGCAAAACAGTGGTTTGCGCATGCGCGAAAAGCCACGTGCACGGGAAAGGAAGATCCGTTTGCGCACGAGCGAGAAGCTGCTCATGCGCAGTTGCGCAAAGAGCGCACAGTAAAGGAAAAGCAATTTGCGCATGCGCAATCCATTCCTACGCTCTATGTCACCAGCGTCATGACGCCAGAGGCCTCGGACCTCGCCCACTTAAAGGGGAAATGTCCCAAAATAGTGAAAAAAAATGTTAAAGCCGACAAACACAATTCTTCCACCTGGAACGACAGCGCACTGCCTGAACTTCGACCAGTAGCTGAAAGTAACCTCCACAGAACCCTGCAACAAACAGTTAGCCCCACCCTAAGAGATGATTTAGTCCTCGAAGACTACGACTCAGACGTTGATTTCTTCTTTGGACATCGTGAGCACAATGACAGCTCCAACACAAAAAGTGATGATATGGTCATTGAAGACCACGACTCAGAAGATGATTTCATCATTGGACGTGGCGACCTCAGTACCAAATCCGAACCGGATGTGTTGTACAGTGAAGAATCCGACACAGACATGGACGAGTTCTTCGGATTTGGGGATCCTCAGCCCAGCACAGAGGACATCCTAACCCAGAAGTACAGGATTCTACTGTGGCCTGACGCCAAGAGACAGAGAGAGGTACAACCTCACAGAGAGCGGCCTGATGCCACACCAGTGGTCCATGCACCACGAACAGTGCTCCGTACACCACGAAGAGTCCCCGACTCCACACAGAAAGCGATGACAGACTCCACAGCGAGACCACTGCACGTCTCCACACAGAGAGCACAGAAAGACTCCACAGCGAGACCACTGCACGTCTCCACACAGAGAGCACAGAAAGACTCCACAGCGAGACCACTGCATGTCTCCACACAGAGAGCACAGAAAGACTCCACAGCGAGACCACTGCACGTCTCCACACAGAGAGCACAGAAAGACTCCACAGCGAGTCCACTGCACGTCTCCACACAGAGAGCACAGAAAGACACCACAGCAAGACCACTGCATGACACCACACAGAGAACGATGCCAGACTCCCCAGAGAGAGCAATACAAGCCTCCACAACGAGCTCGTTGACAGACTCCATGATGGAAGCAATGCAAGACTCCAGAGCGCGGTCCTTGCATGAACAAGACCATGAATGTCTAGCAACCTGGGGCGGGATTCTCTCCTACCCAGCGGGGCGGAGGGGGTCAAGGTCTGATGGAGTGGTGGGAACCACTCTGGCGTCGGGCCGCCCCAAAGGTGCGGAAGTCTCCGCACATTTAGGGGCCAAGCCCTCAGCTTGAGGGGCTAGGCCCACGCATGAGTGGTTTACGCTCCACCGGCTGGCATGGAAGGCCTTTGGCACCATGCCAGAAGGGGCCGAAAGGACTTCACCGGCCTGCGTAAGTCCGCTCATGTGCGGGAGCGTCAGCGGCTGCAGACATCATCCCCGCGCATGCGTAGGGGAGGGGGTCTCTTCCGCCTCTGCCGTGGTGAAGACCATGGCGAAGGCAGAAGAAAAAGAGTGCCCCCAAGGCACAGGCCCGCCTGCGGATCGGTGGGCCCCGATCGCGGGCCAGGCCACCGTGGGGGCACCCCTCGGGGCCAGATCGCCCCGCGCCCGACCAGGACCCTGGAGCCCGCCCGCGCCGCCTGCTCCCGCCGGTAAGGTAGGTGCTTTAATCCACGGCGGCGGGAGAGGGTTGATAGAGGCGGGACTTCGGCAATATGGGTAACGATCACCAGAACATCGCAGAAAGGGACATAGCCTACAAACATGAGAGTGCATTAACCACTAAGGCCAGAGAAGGGAAAAATGGTCAAAGAAAAGACAGAGTTAAAGACTCTTCATCTGAATGCATTCAGCATTCGTAACAAGACAGATGAATTGACAGCACAAATAGAAATCTATGAATATGAGGGTCCGATACAAAGCTATTACAGAGCCATGGTTGTAACATGGCCAAGTCTGGGACATGAATATTCAAGAAAGGCAGGAAGGAAAGAAAAGGAGGTGGGGCAGCTCTGTTAATAAAGGATGAGATCAGTACTGTAGTGAAAATAGAAAAAAGAACATGGCTTCGCAACCCATTTTCCAGCGCCTGGGTCCTTAGCCTTGTAGGTTACAACACTTCAGATCCCCCAAGAGGAGCTTATGGCATTGAGGATCTCTGCGTTTTCCATGGCTGCAAGATGAATTCATAGAATTATAAAATTTACAGTGCAGAAGGAGGCCATTCAGCCCATTGAGTCTGCACCGGCCCTCAAAAAGAGCAATCTACTTAAGCCCACGCCTCCGCCTTATCCCCATAACCCAGTGACCCCACCTAACCTTTGGACACTAAGGGGCAATTTAGAATGGCCAATCCACCTAACCTGCACATCTTTGGACTGTGGGAGGAAACCAGAGCTCCCGGAGGAAACCCACGCAGACATGGGGGAAAAGTGCAAACTCCACACAGACACCCGAGGCTGGAATTGAACCCGGGTCCCTGGAGCTGTGAGGCAGCAATGCGAAGCCCTGTGTCACCGAATGGTAGTAACATTGCTCACTTCAAAGTTTCCTTTTCCCTTCTTCTGAACTTTATATTCAATTATCACTCAGCTGAAAAGCCCATTGTAAAACAGAGCATTTAGGTGATCAGAAGGAACACAGAGCCAGTCACTTCAATCTGTCGTTCAGGAAGAAATTGTTCCATTTGTTCAATATCAGGTACAGAACCTATTGGAGCTGGAATGAGAGGATTTCTCCTGCATTACTATTTAAAATGTTCTGGCTCACGTATGTTTTCTTTTATCTCAGGTCCTGCAGTTAGAACAATCAAGGACTCACGGAAGACATGTCTTTTATTTGCAAAGTAATAAACTTTACTGATCATGACCAATGCGTCTTTAGAAAATCTTGCCATGCTAACGTCCTTGATTTTATTTTTGGAAGAAGTGGCACAATGGCTAGGAAAAACAATCAGGGTAGCAAATGGATGCATAATCATAGGATTGAAATCATACAGCTCACTTCAGCGGATGTCAAATTGACGTGTAGGGTCAGAGGTCAGACTGTGCTATGGCTAGCTGTGGCCACTGAGGCACAAGAAGGGCACTGATGCTGTAATTGTGGTGAAATGAAAATCGCTTATTGTCACAAGTCGGCATCAAACGAAGTTACTGTGAAAAGCCCCTAGTCGCCACATTCCGGCACCTGTTCGGGGAGGCAGGAACGGGAATCGAACCGTGCTGCTGGCCTGCTTTCAAAGCCAGCGATTTAGCCGTGTGCTAAACCAGCCCCTCATGTGTGCAGGGAAAGCCTCAGCAGAAGACAAAGTAAATTATAAGGAAAGATTTTTAACAACTTGGACTGCTCAGCCTTGAGCATCGGGTAACCTTACTGGCATATATAGTAGAGGAGGTCGTGTGGAAAAGCAGAATTCAGATCACCGTTGGAAGGTAAATCACGAGTGTGGAACTAAGGAGCATAACTTTAACAAGCAAAACAAAACTTTGAGACTGACGACAGTTTCTTTTCAGAGGGTGACGATACTGGAATGGAACAACATGGAATAAACAACTGGATCCTCCTGATCCTGTGATGGGGGAACCTGTGACATGTCTGGACCAATCAGGTGGACCAAATGCCCTGATCTCTACCTGTCCGATGGTCTCGTTTGCATGAGCTCCATCTGGTGGTGGCATCAGGTATTCTCCCAATCACAGGGATCTGAGGGAAATATTCAAATTTTTTTTATTCATACTGCCCCAAATAATAGATGATTCAAAACTATATCACAGATCATATCATGGGAGCCGCCCACATTACAGCATTCAGGGGGTTAACTGGTAAGCCTTTTATTATTATTAATGCTATCTTTTGGAAAATAAGGAACACCCTCGAGAGATTTTGACTCCTGAGTAAATGGGTCACTTATCTCCACCGCTTTTTATATTTTTCACCTTCACTTATTTAACTGTTTACAGAACTGTCTCCTGTAAACTGGCAGATAAATGACAGGCGAATGTGACTTGCTGTGCGGTCGGACACAGGCAGCAAGAGTTTTGATGACCTCGATTTTATGGAGGGCAGGATGTGGGACACTGACCAAGGAAAAACCAGTAAAATTTGGGAAATTAATGGTATTGGTCCAAACTGGTTAAGTATTTCTTAAAATGGAATTCCAGTTCAGACTCGTTACCAGTCATTTCCAAGTTTTACTGTTTAATCCATTCACATGAGTTGGAGCAGTCAAGTCAAGAGGTAACAAATGCCTGGATAAGGATAACAGCAACAGATGACCTGAGGAAGGTGTAGAGTCGGACAGTGCTACGGAAGTGGAAATTGTTGGTGTTAGTGGTGACGTGGATATGTGTTTGGAAGCCCTTTCTAAGGAACAGAGTTTATAACAAGGAACAAAGACAATGAGCTGGATTCCCCGTAGCTGGATGCCGAAATCGTGTTCAGTGATTGGGCGGAGAATGGGCTCCGACGTCAAAATCGGGGCCGACGGCGGTCTGGCATGCTCCACCCCGTCCGAAATGGCATCACCGGGACGCGCACCGTGCGCAGTGGCAATGCCGTTGCCCTCATCGGCCAGCCCACCCGCAATGCTCCGCCCCTGATGGACCGAGTTCCCAACGGCGTGGGACACGTGCGGTCCCAGTGTTCGTGAACCCAGCGTGCTGGCTGCGGACTGTGTCCAGCGCCGCCACATTTGGCTGGCATCCATGCCCTTGGCCGGGGCGGGGGGCTTCTGCGAAGGCTGAGGGGACTGGTAGGGGATGTCCAGGGGGTGGGCTGCGGGGTCGCGGATGGCGGGTTGGGTCCACCCACAACCGGCGCAGTGTCGTACAGTGTGAGAGCTGCAGCTCGTCAGCCATGAGCATGCGTGGCCAGGGGGCCGGCCATTCTCCAGCCTTTATCGGCATGGGAGGCGGGTGTTTCAGCCGGTGCTAGCCCCTCACCAGTGCTGGAATCAGTGAGGGTTGCACTCCAATTTTTCGGTCGTAAAAGACCACACCGGCTGGTGTCGGCACTTAGCCGCTGGAACGGAGAATCCAGCCGAATGATTTTGGTCTCCCCGATATTTAATTGGAGGAGATTTCTGCTCGTTCAGTAATGGCTGTTGCACAAGCAGTGTGAAAATGTCAAGATAGTGCAGGAGTTGAGAATGGTGCTGGTGAGGTCGGGCTGGGTGTCCCCAGAGTACACGTAGTTCCGGTGACAGGGATAGGCTGAGTGGACACGTGAAAGCTGGCTCTCCTCCTGGAAACTTGAAATTAGGCTCATTTAACGCATTCGCCAAAACATAGGCCACTAAACCCAAAGCCACCCCCTCCCTCAACCTCCTCCAACACCACCATCCTCCAACACCACCATCCTCCTCCAACATCACCATCCTCCTCCAACACCACCATCCTCCTCCATCATCACCATCCCCCTCCATCACCACCATCCTCCTCCAACACTACCATCCTCCAACACTACCATCCTCCTCCATCACCACCATCCTCCTCCATCACCACCATCCTCCTCCAACACTACCATCCTCCAACACCACCATCCTCCTGCAACACCACCATCCTCCTCCATCACCACCATCTTCCACCACCACCATCCTCCTCCATCACCACCATCCTCCTCCAACACCACAATCCTCCTCCATCACCACCATCCCCCTCCATCACCACCATCCTCCTCCAACACTACCATCCTCCAACACCACCATCCTCCTCCAACACCACCATCCTCCTCCAACACCACCATCCTCCTCCACCACCACCATCCTCCTCCAACACCACCATCCTCCTCCAACACCACCATCCTCCTCCTACACCACTATCCTCCTCCAACACCACCATCCTCCTCCATCACCGATATCCTCCAACACCACCACCATCCTCCTCCAACACCACCATCCTCCTCCGACACCACCATCCTCCTCCAAAACCACCATCCTCCTCCATCACCACCACGATCCTCCTCCAACACCACCATTCTCCAACACCACCACCATCCTCCTCCATCACCACCATCCTCCAACACCACCACCATCCTCCTCCAACACCACCATCCTCCTCCATCACCACCATCCTCCTCCAACACCACCATCCTCCTCCATCACCACCATCCTCCAACACCACCATCCTCCTCCAACACCACCATCCTCCTCCATCACCACCATCCTCCTCCATCACCACCATCCTCCTCCATCACCACCATCCTCCTCCAACACCGCCATCCTCCAACACCACTAACCTCCTCCAACACCACCATCCTCCTCCATCACCACCATCCTCCTCCAACACCCCCATCCTCCTCCGACACCACCATCCTCCTCCAACACCACCATCCTCCATCACCACCATCCTCCTCCAACACCACAATCCTCCTCCAACACCACCATTCTCCTCCATCACCACCATCCTCCTCCAACACCACCATCCTCCTCCAACACCACCATCCTCCTCCAACACCACCATCCTCCTACACCACTATCCTCCTCCAACACCACCATCCTCCTCCATCACCACCATCTTCCACCACCACCATCCTCCTCCATCACCACCATCCTCCTCCAACACCACAATCCTCCTCCATCACCACCATCCCCCTCCATCACCACCATCCTCCTCCAACACTACCATCCTCCAACACCACCATCCTCCTCCAACACCACCATCCTCCTCCAACACCACCATCCTCCTCCACCACCACCATCCTCCTCCAACACCACCATCCTCCTCCAACACCACCATCCTCCTCCTACACCACTATCCTCCTCCAACACCACCATCCTCCTCCATCACCGATATCCTCCAACACCACCACCATCCTCCTCCAACACCACCATCCTCCTCCGACACCACCATCCTCCTCCAAAACCACCATCCTCCTCCAACACCACCACCATCCTCCTCCATCACCACCATCCTCCAACACCACCACCATCCTCCTCCAACACCACCATCCTCCTCCATCACCACCATCCTCCTCCAACACCACCATCCTCCTCCAACACCACCATCCTCCTCCATCACCACCATCCTCCTCCATCACCACCATCCTCCTCCATCACCACCATCCTCCTCCAACACCGCCATCCTCCAACACCACCAACCTCCTCCAACACCACCATCCTCCTCCAACACCACCATCCTCCTCCAACACCCCCATCCTCCTCCGACACCACCATCCTCCTCCAACACCACCATCCTCCTCCAACACCACCATCCTCCTCCGACACCACCATCCTCCTACAACACCACCAACCTCCTCCAACACCACCATTCTCCTCCATCACCACCATCCTCCTCCAACACCCCCATCCTCCTCCGACACCACCATCCTCCTCCAACACCACCATCCTCCATCACCACCATCCTCCTCCAACACCACCATTCTCCTACACCACTATCCTCCTCCAACACCACCATCCTCCTCCATCACCGATATCCTCCAACACCACCACCATCCTCCTCCAACACCACCATCCTCCTCCAACGCCACCATCCTCCAACACCACCATCCTCCTCCAACATCACCATCCTCCTCTATCACCACCATCCTCCTCCATCACCACCATCCTCCTCCAACACCACCATCCTCCTCCAACATCACCATCCTCCTCTATCACCACCACCATCCTCCAACACCACCATCCTCCTCCAACATCACCATCCTCCTCTATCACCACGATCCCCCTCCATCACCACCATCCACCTCCAACACTACCATCCTCCAACACTACCATCCTCCTCCATCACCACCATCCTCCTCCATCACCACCATCCTACTCCAACACTACCATCCTCCAACACCACCATCCTCCTCCAACACCACCATCCTCCTCCATCACCACCATCTTCCACCACCACCATCCTCCTCCATCACCACCATCCTCCTCCAACACCACAATCCTCCTCCATCACCACCATCCCCCACCATCACCACCATCCTCCTCCAACACTACCATCCTCCAACACCACCATCCTCCTCCAACACCACCATCCTCCTCCAACACCACCATCCTCCTCCAGCACCACCATCCTCCTCCAACACCACCATCCTCCTCCTACACCACTATGCTCCTCCAACACCACCATCCTCCTCCATCACCGATATCCTCCAACACCACCACCATCCTCCTCCAACACCACCATCCTCCTCCGACAACACCATCCTCCTCCAAAACCACCATCCTCCTCCATCACCACCACGATCCTCCTCCAACACCACCATCCTCCAACACCACCACCATCCTCCTCCATCACCACCATCCTCCAACACCACCACCATCCTCCTCCAACACCACCATCCTCCTCCATCACCACCATCCTCCTCCAACACCACCATCCTCCTCCATCACCACCATCCTCCAACACCACCATCCTCCTCCAACACCACCATCCTCCTCCATCACCACCATCCTCCTCCAACACCACCATTCTCCTCCATCACCACCATCCTCCTCCAACACCACCATCCTCCTCCAACACCGCCATCCTCCAACACCACCAACCTCCTCCAACACCACCATCCTCCTCCATCACCACCATCCTCCTCCAACACCCCCATCCTCCTCCGACACCACCATCCTCCTCCAACACCACCATCCTCCATCACCACCATCCTCCTCCAACACCACAATCCTCCTCCAACACCACCATTCTCCTCCATCACCACCATCCTCCTCCAACACCACCATCCTCCTCCAACACCACCATCCTCCTCCGACACCACCATCCTCCTCCAAAACCACCATCCTCCTCCATCACCACCACCATCCTCCTCCAACACCACCATCCTCCAACACCACCACCATCCTCCTCCATCACCACCATCCTCCAACACCACCACCATCCTCCTCCAACACCACCATCCTCCTCCATCACCACCATCCTCCTCCAACACCACCATCCTCCTCCATCACCACCATCCTCCAACACCACCATCCTCCTCCAACACCACCATCCTCCTCCATCACCACCATCCTCCTCCATCACCACCATCCTCCTCCATCACCACCATCCTCCTCCAACACCGCCATCCTCCAACACCACCAACCTCCTCCAACACCACCATCCTCCTCCATCACCACCATCCCCCTCCAACACCCCCATTCTCCTCCGACACCACCATCCTCCTCCAACAGCACCATCCTCCATCACCACCATCCTCCTCCAACACCACAATCCTCCTCCAACACCACCATTCTCCTCCATCACCACCATCCTCCTCCAACACCACCATCCTCCTCCATCACTACCATCCTCCTCCAACACCACCATCCTCCTCCAACATCACCATCCTCCTCCAACACCACCATCCTCCTCCAACACCACCATCCTCCTCCATCAGCACCATCCTCCTCCAACACCACCATCCTCCTCCAACACCACCATCCTCCCATCCTCCTCCAACACCACCATCCTCCTCCAACACCACCATCCTCCAACACCACCATCCTCCTCCAGCACAACAATCCTCCTCCAACACCACCATCCTCCCATCCTCCTCCAACACCACCATCCTCCTCGAACACCACCATCCTCCTCCAACACCACCATCCTCCTCCAAGACCATCATCCTCCTCCATCACCACCATACTCCTCCAACACCAACATCCTCCTCCGACACCACCATCCTCCTCCAACACCACCATCCTCCTCCATCACCACCATCCTCCTCCAACACCACCATCCCCCTCCATCACCACCATCCTCCAACACCACCATCCTCCTCCAACACCACCATCCTCCTCCAACACCACCATCCTCCTCCAACACCACAATCCTCCTCCAACACCACCATCCTCCTCCAACACCACCATCCTCCTCCAACACCACCATCCTCCTCCAACACCACCATCCTCCATCACCACCATCCTCCTCCAACACCACAATCCTCCTCCAACACCACCATTCTCCTCCATCACCACCATCCTCCTCCAACACCACCATCCTCCTCCATCACTACCATCCTCCTCCAACACCACCATCCTCCTCCAACACCACCATCCTCCCATCCTCCTCCAACACCACCATCCTCCTCCAATACCACCATCCTCCAACACCACCATCCTCCTCCAACACAACAATCCTCCTCCAACACCACCGTCCTCCTCCAACACCACCATCCTCGTCCAACACCACCATCCTCCTCCAACACCACCATCCTCCTCCAACACCATCATCCTCCTCCATCATCACCATACTCCTCCAACACCAACATCCTCCTCCGACACCACCATCCTCCTCCAACACCACCATCTTCCTCCAACACCACCATCTTCCTCCAACACCACCATCCTCCTCCATCACCACCATCCTCCAACACCACCATCCTCCTCCAACACCACCATCCTCCTCCAACACCACCATCCTCCTCCAACACCACAATCCTCCTCCAACACCACCATCCTCCTCCAACACCACCATCCTCCTCCAACACCACCATCCTCCTCCAACACCACCATCCTCCTCCAACACCACCATCCTCCTCCAACACCACCATCCTCCTCCAACACCACCATCCTCCTCCAACACCACAATCCTCCTCCAACACCACCATCCTCCTCCAACACCACCATCCTCCTCCAACACCACCATCCTCCTCCAACACCACCATCCTCCTCCAACACCACCATCCTCCTCCAACACCACCATCCTCCTCCAACACCACCATCCTCCTCCAACACCACCATCCTCCAACACCACAATCCTCCTCCAACACCACCATCCTCCCATCGTCCTCCAACACCACCATCCTCCTCCAACACCATCATCCTCCTCCAACACCACCATCCTCCTCCAACACCACCATCCTCCTCCATCACCACCATCCTCCTCCACCACCACTATCCTCCTCCATCACCACCCTCCTCCTCCATCACCACCATCCTCCAACACCACCACCATCCTCCTCCAACACCACCATCCTCCTCCATCACCACCATCCTCCTCCAACACCACCATCCTCCTCCATCACCACCATCCTCCAACACCACCATCCTCCTCCAACACCACCATCCTCCTCCATCACCACCATCCTCCTCCACCACCACCATCCTCCTCCATCACCACCATCCTCCTCCGACACCACCATCCTCCTCTGACACCACCATCCTCCTCCAGCACTACCATCCTCCTCCAACACCACCATCCTCCTCCAACACCACCATCCTCCTCCAACACCACCATGCTCCTCCATCACCACCATCCTCCTCCATCACCACCATCCTCCTCCGACACCACCATCCTCCTCCAGCACCACCATCCTCCTCCAACACCACCATCCTCCTCCAACACCACCGTCCTCCTCCATCACCACCATCCTCCTCCAACACCACCATCCTCCTCCATCACCACCATCCTCCTCCAACACCACCATCCTCCTCCAGCACCACCATCCTCCTCCAACACCACCATCCTCCTCCAGCACCACCGTCCTCCTCCAGCACCACCACCCTCCTCCAACACCACCATCCTCCTCCATCACCACCGTCCTCCTCCAACACCACCATCCTCCTCCAACACCACCATCCTCCTCCATCACCACCATCCTCCTCCATCACCACCATCCTCCTCCGACACCACCATCCTCCTCCAACACCACCATCCTCCTCCAACACCACCATCCTCCTCCAGCACCACCGTCCTCCTCCAGCACCACCACCCTCCTCCAACACCACCATCCTCCTCCATCACCACCGTCCTCCTCCAACACCACCATCCTCCTCCAACACCACCATCCTCCTCCATCACCACCATCCTCCTCCATCACCACCATCCTCCTCCAACACCACCATCCTCCTCCAACACCACCATCCTCCTCCAGCACCACAATCCTCCTCCAACACCAACATCCTCCTCCAACACCACCATCCTCCTCCAGCACCACCATCCTCCAACACCACCATCCTCCTCCAACACCACCATCCTCCTCCATCACCACAATCCTCCTCCAACACCACCATCCTCCTCCATCACCACCATCCTCCAACACCACCATCCTCCTCCAACACCACCATCCTCCTCCATCACCACCATCCTCCTCCACCACCACCATCCTCCTCCATCACCACCATCCCCCTCCGACACCACCATCCTCCTCTGACACCACCATCCTCCTCCAGCACCACCATCCTCCTCCAACACCACCATCCTCCTCCAACACCACCATCCTCCTCCAACACCACCATCCTCCTCCATCACCACCATCCTCCTCCAACACCACCATCCTCCTCCATCACCACCATCCTCCAACACCACCATCCTCCTCCAACACCACCATCCTCCTCCATCACCACCATCCTCCTCCACCACCACCATCCTCCTCCATCACCACCATCCTCCTCCGACACCACCATCCTCCTCTGATACCACCATCCTCCTCCAGAACCACCATGCTCCTCCATCACCACCATCCTCCTCCAACACCACCATCCTCCTCCATCACCACCATCCTCCTCCACCACCACCATCCTCCTCCATCACCACCATCCTCCTCGGACACCACCATCCTCCTCTGACACCACAATCCTCCTCCAACACCACCATTCTCCTCCATCACTACCATCCTCCTCCAATACCACCATCCTCCTCCAACACCACCATCCTCCTCCAACACCACCATCCTCCTCCAACACCACCATCCTCCTCCATCAGCACCATCCTCCTCCAACACCACCATCCTCCTCCAACACCACCATCCTCCTCCAACACCACCATCCTCCCATCCTCCTCCAACACCACCATCCTCCTCCAACACCACCATCCTCCTCCAACACCACCATCCTCCTCCAACACCATCATCCTCCTCCATCACCACCATACTCCTCCAACACCAACATCCTCCTCCGACACCACCATCCTCCTCCAACACCACCATCCTCCTCCAACACCACCATCCTCCTCCAACACCACCATCCCCCTCCATCACCACCATCCTCCAACACCACCATCCTCCTCCAACACCACCATCCTCCTCCAACACCACCATCCTCCTCCAACACCACCATCCTCCATCACCACCATCCTCCTCCAACAGCACAATCCTCCTCCAACACCACCATTCTCCTCCATCACCACCATCCTCCTCCAACACCACCATCCTCCTCCATCACTACCATCCTCCTCCAACACCACCATCCTCCTCCAACACCACCATCCTCCTCCAACACCACCATCCTCCTCCAACACCACCATCCCCCTCCATCAGCACCATCCTCCTCCAACACCACCATCCTCCTCCAACACCACCATCCTCCCATCCTCCTCCAACACCACCATCCTCCTCCAACACCACCATCCTCCAACACCACCATTATCCTCCAACACAACAATCCTCCTCCAACACCACCATCCTCCCATCCTCCTCCAACACCACCATCCTCCTCCAACACCACCATCCTCCTCCAACACCACCATCCTCCTCCAACACCATCATCCTCCTCCATCATCACCATACTCCTCCAACACCAACATCCTCCTCCGACACCACCATCCTCCTCCAACACCACCATCCTCCTCCAACACCACCATCCTCCTCCAACACCACCATCCTCCTCCATCACCACCATCCTCCAACACCACCATCCTCCTCCAACACCACCATCCTCCTCCAACACCACCATCCTCCTCCAACACCACAATCCTCCTCCAACACCACCATCCTCCTCCAACACCACCATCCTCCTCCAACACCACCATCCTCCTCCAACACCACCATCCTCCTCCAACACCACCATCCTCCTCCAACACCACCATCCTCCTCCAACACCACCATCCTCCTCCAACACCACCATGCTCCTCCAACACCACCATCCTCCTCCAACACCACCATCCTCCTCCAACACCACCATCCTCCTCCAACACCACCATCCTCCTCCAACACCACCATCCTCCTCCAACACCACCAACCTCCTCCAACACCACAATCCTCCTCCAACACCACCATCCTCCCATCGTCCTCCAACACCACCATCCTCCTCCAACATCATCATCCTCCTCCAACACCACCATCCTCCTCCAACACCACCATCCTCCTCCACACCACCATCCTCCAACACCACCATCCTCCTCCAACACCACCATCCTCCTCCATCACCACCATCCTCCTCCACCACCACTATCCTCCTCCATCACCACCCTCCTCCTCCATCACCACCATCCTCCAACACCACCACCATCCTCCTCCAACACCACCATCCTCCTCCATCACCACCATCCTCCTCCAACACCACCATCCTCCTCCATCACCACCATCCTCCAACACCACCATCCTCCTCCAACACCACCATCCTCCTCCAACACCACCATCCTCCTCCATCACCACCATCCTCCAACACCACCATCCTCCTCCAACACCACCATCCTCCTCCAACACCACCATCCTCCTCCAACACCACAATCCTCCTCCAACACCACCATCCTCCTCCAACACCACCATCCTCCTCCAACACCACCATCCTCCTCCAACACCACCATCCTCCTCCAACACCACCATCCTCCTCCAACACCACCATCCTCCTCCAACACCACCATCCTCCTCCAACACCACCATGCTCCTCCAACACCACCATCCTCCTCCAACACCACCATCCTCCTCCAACACCACCATCCTCCTCCAACACCACCATCCTCCTCCAACACCACCATCCTCCTCCAACACCACCATCCTCCTCCAACACCACAATCCTCCTCCAACACCACCATCCTCCCATCGTCCTCCAACACCACCATCCTCCTCCAACATCATCATCCTCCTCCAACACCACCATCCTCCTCCAACACCACCATCCTCCTCCACACCACCATCCTCCAACACCACCATCCTCCTCCAACACCACCATCCTCCTCCATCACCACCATCCTCCTCCACCACCACTATCCTCCTCCATCACCACCCTCCTCCTCCATCACCACCATCCTCCAACACCACCACCATCCTCCTCCAACGCCACCATCCTCCTCCATCACCACCATCCTCCTCCAACACCACCATCCTCCTCCATCACCACCATCCTCCAACACCACCATCCTCCTCCAACACCACCATCCTCCTCCATCACCACCATCCTCCTCCACCACCACCATCCTCCTCCATCACCACCATCCTCCTCCGACACCACCATCCTCCTCTGACACCACCATCCTCCTCCAGCACTACCATCCGCCTCCAACACCACCATCCTCCTCCAACACCACCATCCTCCTCCAACACCACCATCCTCCTCCATCACCACCATCCTCCTCCATCACCACCATCCTCCTCCGACACCACCATCCTCCTCCTGCACCACCATCCTCCTCCAACACCACCATCCTCCTCCAACACCACCGTCCTCCTCCATCACCACCATCCTCCTCCAACACCACCATCCTCCTCCATCCCCACCATCCTCCTCCAACACCACCATCCTCCTCCAGCACCACCATCCTCCTCCAACACCACCATCCTCCTCCAGCACCACCGTCCTCCTCCAGCACCACCACCCTCCTCCAACACCACTATCCTCCTCCATCACCACCGTCCTCCTCCAACACCACCATCCTCCTCCAACACCACCATCCTCCTCCATCACCATCCTCCTCCAACACCACCATCCTCCTCCAGCACCACAATCCTCCTCCAACACCAACATCCTCCTCCAACACCACCATCCTCCTCCAGCACCACCGTCCTCCTCCAGCACCACCATCCTCCTCCAACACCACCATCCTCCTCCATCACCACCATCCTCCAACACCACCACCATCCTCGTCCAACACCACCATCCTCCTCCATCACCACCATCCTCCTCCAACACCACCATCCTCCTCCATCACCACCATCCTCCAGCACCACCATCCTCCTCCAACACCACCATCCTCCTCCATCACCACCATGCTCCAACACCACCACCATCCTCCTCCAACACCACCATCCTCCTCCATCACCACCATCCTCCTCCAACACCACCATCCTCCTCCATCACCACCATCCTCCAACACCACCATCCTCCTCCAACACCACCATCCTCCTCCATCACCACCATTCTCCTCCAACACCACCATCCTCCTCCATCACCACCATCCTCCAACACCACCATCCTCCTCCAACACCACCATCCTCCTCCACCACCACCATCCTCCTCCATCACCACCATCCTCCTCCGACACCACCATCCTCCTCTGACACCACCATCCTCCTCCAACACCACCATCCTCCTCCAACACCACCATCCTCCTCCAACACCACCATCCTCCTCCATCACCACCATCCTCCTCCAACACCACCATCCTCCTCCATCACCACCATCCTCCAACACCACCATCCTCCTCCAACACCACCATCCTCCTCCATCACCACCATCCTCCTCCACCACCACCATCCTCCTCCATCACCACCATCCTCCTCCGACACCACCATCCTCCTCTGACACCACCATCCTCCTCCAGAACCACCATGCTCCTCCATCACCACCATCCTCCTCCAACACCACCATCCTCCTCCATCACCACCATCCTCCTCCACCACCACCATCCTCCTCCATCACCACCATCCTCCTCCGACACCACCATCCTCCTCTGACACCACCATCCTCCTCCAGAACCACCATGCTCCTCCAACACCACCATCCTCCTCCAACACCACCATCCTCCTCCAACACCACCATCCTCCTCCATCACCACCATGCTCCTCCATCACCACCATCCTCCTCCATCACCACCATCCTCCTCCGACACCACCATCCTCCTCCGACACCACCATCCACCTCCGGCACCACCATCCTCCTCCAACACCACCATCCTCCTCCAACACCACCATCCTCCTCCGACACCACCATCCTCCTCCAGCACCACCATCCTCCTCCAGCACCACCATCCTCCTCCAACACCACCATCCTCCTCCAACACCACCATCCTCCTCCAACACCACCATCCTCCTCCAACACCACCATCCTCCTCCATCACCACCGTCCTCCTCCAACACCACCATCCTCCTCCAACACCACCATCCTCCTCCAACACCACCATCCTCCTCCAGCACCACCATCCTCCTCCAACACCAACATCCTCCAACACCACCATCCTCCTCCAGCACCACCGTCCTCCTCCAGCACCACCATCCTCCTCTAACACCACCATCCTCCTCCATCACCACCAGCCTCCTCCACCACCACTATCCTCCTCCGTCACCACCCTCCTCCTCCGACACCACCATTCTCCTCCATCACCACCATCCTCCAACACCACCACCATCCTCCTCCAACACCACCATCCTCCTCCAACACCACCGTCCAACTCCAGCACCACCACCCTCCTCCAACACCACCATCCTCCTCCATCACCACCGTCCTCCACCAACACCACCATCCTCCTCCAACACCACCATCCTCCTCCAGCACCACCATCCTCCTCCAACACCAACATCCTCCTCCAACACCACCATCCTCCTCCAGCACCACCGTCCTCCTCCAGCACCACCATCCTCCTCCAACACCACCATCCTCCTCCAACACCACCATCCTCCTCCCACACCACCATCCTCCTCCAACACCACCATCCTCCTCCAACACCACCATCCTCCTCCAACACCACCATTCTCCTCCAGCACCACCATCCTCCTCCGACACCACCATCCTCCTCCGACACCACCATCCTCCTCCGACACCACCATCCTCCTCCAACACCACCATCCTCCTCCAACACCACCATCCTCCTCCATCACCACCATCCTCCTCTAGCACCACCATCCTCCTCCAACTCCACCATCCTCCTCCAACACCACCATCCTCCTCCAACTCCACCATCCTCCTCCAACACCACCATCCTCCTCCAACACCACCATCCTCCTCCATCACCACCATCCTCCAACACCACCATCCTCCAACACCACCATCCTCCTCCAACACCACAATCCTCCTCCAAAACCACCATCCTCCCATCCTCCTCCAACACCACCATCCTCATCCATCACCACCATCCTCCAACACCACCATCCTCCAACACCACCATCCTCCTCCAACACCACCATCCTCCTCCATCACCACCATCCTCCAACACCACCATCCTCCAACTCCACCATCCTCCTCCAACACCACCATCCTCCACCATCACCACCATCCTCCTCCAACACCACCATCTTCCTCCAACACCACCATCCTCCTCCGACACCACCATCCTCCTCCAACACCACCATCCTCCTCCAACACCACCATCCTCCTCCAACACCACCGTCCTCCTCCAACACCACCATCCTCCTCCAACACCACCATCCTCCTCCAACACCACCATCCTCCTCCAACCCCACCATCCTCCTCCAACACCATCATCCTCCTCCAACACCACCATCCTCCTCCAACACCACCATCCTCCTACACCACTATCCTCCTCCATCACCACCATCCTCCAACACCACCACCATCCTCCTCCAACACCACCATCCTCCTCCATCACCACCATCCTCCTCCAACACCACCATCCGCCTCCATCACCACCATCCTCCAACACCACCATCCTGCTCCAACACCACCATCCTCCTCCATCACCACCATCCTCCTCCGACACCACCATCCTCCTCCGACACCACCATCCTCCTCCAGCACCACCATCCTCCTCCAACACCACCATCCTCCTCCAACACCACCATCCTCCTCCAACACCACCATGCTCCTCCATCACCACCATCCTCTCCATCACCACCATCCTCCACCGTCACCACCATCCTCCTCCGACACCACCATCCTCCTCCAACACCACCATCCTCCTCCAACACCACCATCCTCCTCCAACACCACCGTCCTCCTCCAACACCACCATCCTCCTCCAACACCACCATCCTCCTCCAACACCACCATCCTCCTCCAACACCACCATCCTCCTCCAACACCATCATCCTCCTCCAACACCACCATCCTCCTCCAACACAACCATCCTCCTACACCACTATCCTCCTCCATCACCACCATCCTCCAACACCACCACCATCCTCCTCCAACACCACCATCCTCCTCCATCACCACCATCCTCCAACACCACCATCCTCCTCCAACACCACCATCCTCCTCCATCACCACCATCCTCCTCCGACACCACCATCCTCCTCCGACACCACCATCCTCCTCCAGCACCACCATCCTCCTCCAACACCACCATCCTCCTCCAACACCACCATCCTCCTCCAACACCATCATCCTCCTCCAACACCACCATCCTCCTCCAACACCACCATGCTCCTCCATCACCACCATCCTCTCCATCACCACCATCCTCCTCTGTCACCACCATCCTCCTCCGACACCACCATCCTCCTCCGACACGACCATCCTCCTCCAACACCACCATCCTCCTCCAACACCACCATCCTCCACCAACACCACCGTCCTCCTCCATCACCACCATCCTCCTCCAACACCACCATCCTCCTCCATCACCACCATCCTCCTCCAACACCACCATCGTCCTCCAGCAACACCATCCTCGTCCAACACCAACATCCTCCTCCAACACCACCATCCTCCTCCAGCACCACCGTCCTCCTCCAGCACCACCATCCTCCTCCAACACCACCATCCTCCTCCATTACCACCGTCCTCCTCCAACACCACCGTCCTCCTCCAACACCACCATCCTCCTCCATCACCACCATCCTCCTCCAACACCACCATCCTCCAGCACCACCATCCTCCTCCAACACCACCGTCCTCCTCCAACACCACCATCCTCCTCCAACACCACCATCCTCCTCCAACACCACCATCCTCCTCCATCACCACCATCCTCCTCCAACACCACCATCCTCCTCCGACACCACCATCTTCCTCCAGCACCACCATCCTCCTCCAACACCACCATCTTCCTCCAACACCACCATCCTCCTCCATCACCACCATCCTCCTCCAACACCAGCATCCTCCTCCGACACCACCATCCTCCTCCAACACCACCATCTTTCTCCAGCACCACCATCCTCCTCCGACACCACCATCCTCCTCCAACACCACCTTCCTCCTCCATCAGCACCATCCTCCTCCAACCCCACCATCCTCCTCCAACACCACCATCCTCCTCCAACACCAACATCCTCCTCCATCACCACCATCCTCGAACACCACCATCCACATTTCCACCATCCTCCTCCAACACCACCATCTTCCTCCAACACCACCATCCTCCTCCAACACCACCATCCTCCTCCATCACCACCATTCTCCTCTATCACCACCATCCTCCTCGAACACTACCATCCTCCTCCATCACCACCATCCTCCTCTGTCAGCACCATCCTCCTCCAACACCACCATCCTCCTCCATCAGCACCATCCTCCTCGAACACCACCATCCTCCTCCAACACCACCATCCTCCTCCAACACCACCATCTTCCAACACCACCATCCTCCTCCAACACCAGAATCCTCCTCCAACACCACCATCCTCCCATCCTCCTCCAACACCACTATCCTCCTCCAACACCACCATCCTCCACCAACAGCAGCATCCTCCTCCAACACCACCATCCTCCTCCAACTCCACCATCCTCCTCCATCACCACCATCCTCCTCCAACACCACCATCCTCCTCCGACACCACCATCTTCCTCCAGCACCACCATCCTCCTCCAACACCACCATCTTCCTCCAACACCACCATCCTCCTCCATCACCACCATCCTCCTCCAACACCAGCATCCTCCTCCGACACCACCATCCTCCTCCAACACCACCATCCTCCTCCAACACCACCATCTTCCTCCAGCACCACCATCCTCCTCTGACACCACCATCCTCCTCCAACACCACCATCCTCCTCCATCACCACCGCCCTCCTCCGACACCACCGTCCTCCTCCAACACCACCATCCTCCTCCATCACCAACATCCTCCTCCAACAACACCATCCTCCTCCAACACCACCATCCTCCTCCAACACCACCATCCTCCTCCAACACCACCATCCTCCTCCAACACCACCATCCTCCTCCATCCCCACCATCCTCCTCCAACACCAACATCCTCCTCCGACTCCACCATCCTCCTCCGGCACCACCATCCTCCTCCGGCACCACCATCCTCCTCCGACACCACCATCCTCCTGCAACACCACAATCCTCCTCCAACACCACCATCCTCCTCCAACATCTCCATCCTCCTCCAACACCACCATCCTCCTCCAACACCACCATCCTCCTCCAACACCACCATCCTCCTCCAGCACCATCCTCCTCCAACACCACCAGCCTCCTCCAACACCACCATCCTCCTCCAACACCACCATCCTCCTCCAACACCACCATCCTCCTCCAACACCACAATCCTCCTCCAACACCACCATCCTCCTCCAACATCTCCATCCTCCTCCAACACCACCATCCTCCTCCAACACCACCATCCTCCTCCAACACCACCATCCTCCTCCAGCACCATCCTCCTCCAACACCACCAGCCTCCTCCAACACCACCATCCTCCTCCAACACCACCATCCTCCTCCAACACCACCATCCTCCTCCAACACCACCATCCTCCTCCAACACCACCATCCTCCTCCGACACCACCATCCTCCTCCGACACCACCATCCTCCTCCATCACCACCATCCTCCAACACCACCATCCTCATTTCCACCATCCTGCTCCAACCCCACCATCCTCATCCAACACCACCATCCTCCTCCAACACCACCATCCTCCTCCAACACCACCATTCTCCTCCAGCACCACCATCCTCCTCCAACACCACCATCCTCCTCCATCAGCACCATCCTCCTCCAACACCACCATCCTCCTCCAACACCACCATCCTCCTCCAACACCACCATCCTCCTCCAACACCACCATCCTCCTCCAACACCACCATCCTCCTCCAACACCACCATCCTCCAACACCACCATCCTCCTCCAACACCATAATCCTCCTCCAACACCACCATCCTCCCATCCTCCTCCAACACCACCATCCTCCTCCAACACCACCATCCTCCTCCAACACCACCATCCTCCTCCAACACCACCATCCTCCTCCAACACCACCATTCTCCTCCAACACCACCATCCTCCAACACCACCATCCTCCTCCAACACCACCATCCTCCTCCAGCACCACCATCCTCCTCCAACATCACCATCCTCCTCCATCAGCACCATCGTCCTCCAACACCACCATCCTCCTCCATCACCACCATCCTCCAACACCACCATCCTCCAACACCACCATCCTCCTCCAACACCACAATCCTCCTCCAACACCACCATCCTCCCATCGTCATCCAACACCACCATCCTCCTCCAACACCACCATCCTCCTCCAACACCATCATCCTCCTCCAACACCACCATCCTCCTCCAACACCACCATCTTCCTCCACACCACCATCCTCCAACACCAACATCCTCCTCCAACACCACCATCCTCCTCCATCACCACCATCCTCCTCCACCACCACTATCCTCCTCCATCACCACCCTCCTCCTCCGACACCACCATTCTCCTCCATCACCACCATCCTCCAACACCACCACCATCCTCCTCCAACACCACCATCCTCCTCCATCACCACCATCCTCCTCCAACACCACCATCCTCCTCCATCACCACCATCCTCCAACACCACCATCCTCCTCCAACACCACCATCCTCCTCCATCACCACCATCCTCCTCCACCACCACCATCCTCCTCCATCACAACCATCCTCCTCCGACACCACCATCCTCCTCTGACACTACCATCCTCCTCCAGCACCACCATGCTCCTCCATCACGACCATCCTCCTCCAACACCACCATCCTCCTCCAACACCACCATCCTCCTCCAACACCACCATCCTCCTCCAACACCACCATGCTCCTCCATCACCACCATCCTCCTCCATCACCACCATCCTCCTCCGACACCACCATCCTCCTCCGACACCACCATCCTCCTCCAGCACCACCATCCTCCTCCAACACCACCATCCTCCTCCAACACCACCGTCCTCCTCCATCACCACCATGCTCCTCCAACACCACCATCCTCCTCCATCACCACCATCCTCCTCCAACACCACCATCCTCCTCCAGCACCACCATCCTCGTCCAACACCAACATCCTCCTCCAACACCACCATCCTCCTCCAGCACCACCGTCCTCCTCCATCACCACCGTCCTCCTCCAACACCACCATCCTCCTCCAACACCACCATCCTCCTCCATCACCACCATCCTCCTCCAACACCACCATCCTCCTCCAACACCACCATCCTCCAACACCACCATCCTCCTCCAACATCTCCATCCTCCTCCAACACCACCATCCTCCTCCAACACCACCATCCTCCTCCAACACCACCATCCTCCTCCAGCACCATCCTCCTCCAACACCACCAGCCTCCTCCAACACCACCATCCTCCTCCAACACCACCATCCTCCTCCAACACCACCATCCTCCTCCAACACCACAATCCTCCTCCAACACCACCATCCTCCTCCAACATCTCCATCCTCCTCCAACACCACCATCCTCCTCCAACACCACCATCCTCCTCCAACACCACCATCCTCCTCCAGCACCATCCTCCTCCAACACCACCAGCCTCCTCCAACACCACCATCCTCCTCCAACACCACCATCCTCCTCCAACACCACCATCCTCCTCCAACACCACCATCCTCCTCCAACACCACCATCCTCCTCCGACACCACCATCCTCCTCCGACACCACCATCCTCCTCCATCACCACCATCCTCCAACACCACCATCCTCATTTCCACCATCCTGCTCCAACCCCACCATCCTCCTCCAACACCACCATCCTCCTCCAACACCACCATCCTCCTCCAACACCACCATTCTCCTCCAGCACCACCATCCTCCTCCAACACCACCATCCTCCTCCATCAGCACCATCCTCCTCCAACACCACCATCCTCTTCCAACACCACCATCCTCCTCCAACACCACCATCCTCCTCCAACACCACCATCCTCCTCCAACACCACCATCCTCCTCCAACACCACCATCCTCCAACACCACCATCCTCCTCCAACACCATAATCCTCCTCCAACACCACCATCCTCCCATCCTCCTCCAACACCACCATCCTCCTCCAACACCACCATCCTCCTCCAACACCACCATCCTCCTCCAACACCACCATCCTCCTCCAACACCACCATTCTCCTCCAACACCACCATCCTCCAACACCACCATCCTCCTCCAACACCACCATCCTCCTCCAGCACCACCATCCTCCTCCAACACCACCATCCTCCTCCATCAGCACCATCCTCCTCCAACACCACCATCCTCCTCCATCACCACCATCCTCCAACACCACCATCCTCCAACACCACCATCCTCCTCCAACACCACATTCCTCCTCCAACACCACCATCCTCCCATCGTCATCCAACACCACCATCCTCCTCCAACACCACCATCCTCCTCCAACACCATCATCCTCCTCCAACACCACCATCCTCCTCCAACACCACCATCCTCCTCCACACCACCATCCTCCAACACCACCATCCTCCTCCAACACCACCATCCTCCTCCATCACCACCATCCTCCTCCACCACCACTATCCTCCTCCATCACCACCCTCCTCCTCCGACACCACCATTCTCCTCCATCACCACCATCCTCCAACACCACCACCATCCTCCTCCAACACCGCCATCCTCCTCCATCACCACCATCCTCCTCCAACACCACCATCCTCCTCCATCACCACCATCCTCCAACACCACCATCCTCCTCCAACACCACCATCCTCCTCCATCACCACCATCCTCCTCCACCACCACCATCCTCCTCCATCACAACCATCCTCCTCCGACACCACCATCCTCCTCTGACACTACCATCCTCCTCCAGCACCACCATGCTCCTCCATCACCACCATCCTCCTCCAACACCACCATCCTCCTCCAACACCACCATCCTCCTCCAACACCACCATCCTCCTCCAACACCACCATGCTCCTCCATCACCACCATCCTCCTCCATCACCACCATCCTCCTCCGACACCACCATCCTCCTCCGACACCACCATCCTCCTCCAGCACCACCATCCTCCTCCAACACCACCATCCTCCTCCAACACCACCGTCCTCCTCCATCACCACCATCCTCCTCCAACACCACCATCCTCCTCCATCACCACCATCCTCCTCCAACACCACCATCCTCCTCCAGCACCACCATCCTCGTCCAACACCAACATCCTCCTCCAACACCACCATCCTCCTCCAGCACCACCGTCCTCCTCCATCACCACCGTCCTCCTCCAACACCACCATCCTCCTCCAACACCACCATCCTCCTCCATCACCACCATCCTCCTCCAACACCACCATCCTCCTCCAACACCACCATCCTCCAACACCACCATCCTCCTCCAACACCACCATCCTCCTCCATCACCAACATCCTCCTCCAACACCACCATCCTCCTCCAGCACCACCGTCCTCCTCCAGCACCACCATCCTCCTCCAACACCACCATCCTCCTCCAGCACCACCATCCCCCTCCAACACCACCATCCTCCTCCAGCACCACCATCCTCCTCCAACACCACCATCCTCCTCCAGCACCACCATCCTCCTCCAACACCAACATCCTCCTCCAACACCACCATCCTCCTCCAGCACCACCGTCCTCCTCCAGCACCACCATCCTCCTCCAACACCACCATCCTCCTCCATCACCACCATCCTCCTCCAACACCACCATCCTCCTCCAGCACCACCATCCTCCTCCAACACCAACATCCTCCTCCAACACCACCATCCTCCTCCAGCACCACCGTCCTCCTCCAGCACCACCATCCTCCTCCAACACCACCATCCTCCTCCATCACCACCATCCTCCTCCAACACCACCATCCTCCTCCAGCACCACCATCCTCCTCCAACACCACCATCCTCCTCCAACACCACCATTCTCCTCCATCACCACCATCCTCCAACACCACCACCATCCTCCTCCAACACCACCATCCTCCTCCATCACCACCATCCTCCTCCAGCACCACCATCCTCCTCCAACACCACCATCCTCCTCCAACACCACCATCCTCCTCCAGCACCACCATCCTCCTCCAACACCACCATCCTCCTCCATCACCACCATCCTCCTCCAGCACCACCGTCCTCCTCCAGCACCACCATCCTCCTCCGACACCACCATTCTCCTCCATCACCACCATCCTCCAACACCACCACCATCCTCCTCCAACACCACCATCCTCCTCCATCACCACCATCCTCCTCCAGCACCACCATCCTCCTCCAACACCACCATCCTCCTCCATCACCACCATCCTCCTCCACCACCACCATCCTCCTCCATCACCACCATCCTCCTCAGACACCACCATCCTCCTCCGACACCACCATCCTCCTCCAACACCACCATGCTCCTCCATCACCACCATCCTCCTCCATCACCACCATCCTCCTCCGACACCACCATCCTCCTCCGACACTACCATCCTCCTCCAGCACCACCATCCTCCTCCAACACCACCATCCTCCTCCAACACCACCGTCCTCCTCCATCACCACCATCCTCCTCCAACACCACCATCCTCCTCCATCACCACCATCCTCCTCCAACACCACCATCCTCCTCCAGCACCACCATCCTCGTCCAACACCAACATCCTCCTCCAACACCACCATCCTCCTCCATCACCACCATCCTCCTCCAACACCACCATCCTCCTCCAGCACCACCATCCTCGTCCAACACCAACATCCTCCTCCGACACCACCATCCTCCTCCGACACTACCATCCTCCTCCAGCACCACCATCCTCCTCCAGCACCGCCATCCTCGTCCAACACCAACATCCTCCTCCGACACTACCATCCTCCTCCAGCACCACCATCCTCCTCCAACACCACCATCCTCCTCCAACACCACCGTCCTCCTCCATCACCACCATCCTCCTCCAACACCACCATCCTCCTCCAACACCACCATCCTCGTCCAACACCACCATCCTCCTCCAACACCACCATCCTCCTCCATCACCACCGTCCTCCTCCAACACCACCATCCTCCTCCATCACCACCGTCCTCCTCCAACACCACCATCCTCCTCCAACACCACCATCCTCCTCCATCACCACCATCCTCCTCCAACACCACCATCCTCCTCCAGCACCACCATCCTCCTCCAACACCACCATCCTCCTCCAACACCACCATCCTCCTCCAACACCACTATCCTCCTCCAACATCAACATCCTCCTCCAACACCACCATCCTCCTCCAGCAGCACCATCCTCCTCCATCACCACCATCCTCCAACACCACCACCATCCTCCTCCAACACCACCATCCTCCGCCGACACCACCATCCTCCTCCAACACCACCATCCTCCTCCATCACCACCATCCTCCAACACCACCACCATCCTCCTCCAGCACCACCATCCTCCTCCAACACAAACATCCTCCTCCAACACCACCATCCTCATCCGACACCACCATCCTCCTCCGGCACCACCATCCTCCTCCAACACCATCATCCTCCTCCATCACCACCATACTCCTCCAACACCAACATCCTCCTCCAACACCACCATCCTCCTCCGACACCACCATCCTCCTCCGACACCATCATCCTCCTCCATCACCACCATCCTCCTCCAACACCACCATCCTCCTCCAACACCATCATCCTCCTCCATCACCACCATACTTCTCCAACACCAACATCCTCCTCCAACACCACCATCCTCCTCCAACACCACCATCCTCCTCCAACACCACCATCCTCCTCCAACACCACCATCCTCCTCCAACACCACCATCCTCCTCCAACACCACCATCCTCCTCCAACACCACCATCCTCCTCCATCACCACCATCCTCCTCCAACACCACCATCCTCCTTCAACACCACCATCCTCCTCCAGCACCACCATCCTCCTCCAACACCAACATCCTCCTCCAACACCACCATCCTCCTCCAGCACCACCGTCCTCCTCCAGCCCCACCATCCTCCTCCAACACCACCATCCTCCTCCATCACCACCATCCTCCTCCAACACCACCATCCTCCTCCAGCACCACCGTCCTCCTCCAGCACCACCATCCTCCTCCAACACCACCATCCTCCTCCATCACCACCATCCTCCTCCAACACCACCATCCTCCTCCAGCACCACCATCCTCCTCCAACACCAACATCCTCCTCCAACACCACCATCCTACTCCAGCACCACCGTCCTCCTCCAGCACCACCATCCTCCTCCGACACCACCATTCTCCTCCATCACCACCATCCTCCAACACCACCACCATCCTCCTCCAACACCACCATCCTCCTCCATCACCACCATCCTCCTCCAGCACCACCATCCTCCTCCAACACCACCATCCTCCTCCATCACCACCATCCTCCTCCACCACCACCATCCTCCTCCATCACCACCATCCTCCTCCGACACCACCATCCTCCTCCGACACCACCATCCTCCTCCAACACCACCATGCTCCTCCATCACCACCATCCTCCTCCATCACCACCATCCTCCTCCGACACCACCATCCTCCTCCGACACTACCATCCTCCTCCAGCACCACCATCCTCTTCCAACACCACCATCCTCCTCCAACACCACCGTCCTCCTCCATCACCACCATCCTCCTCCAACACCACCATCCTCCTCCATCACCACCATCCTCCTCCAACACCACCATCCTCCTCCAGCACCACCATCCTCGTCCAACACCAACATCCTCCTCCAACACCACCATCCTCCTCCATCACCACCATCCTCCTCCAACACCACCATCCTCCTCCAACACCACCATCCTCGTCCAACACCACCATCCTCCTCCAACACCACCATCCTCCTCCATCACCACCGTCCTCCTCCAACACCACCATCCTCCTCCATCACCACCGTCCTCCTCCAACACCACCATCCTCCTCCAACACCACCATCCTCCTCCATCACCACCATCCTCCTCCAACACCACCATCCTCCTCCAACACCACCATCCTCCTCCAACACCACCATCCTCCTCCAAAACCACCATCCTCCTCCAACACCACCATCCTCCTCCATCACCACCATCTTCCTCCAACACCACCATCCTCCTCCAGCACCACCATCCTCCAACACCACCATCCTCCTCCAACACCACTATCCTCCTCCAACATCAACATCCTCCTCCAACACCACCATCCTCCTCCAGCACCACCATCCTCCTCCATCACCACCATCCTCCAACACCACCACCATCCTCCTCCAACACCACCATCCTCCTCCGACACCACCATCCTCCTCCAACACCACCATCCTCCTCCATCACCACCATCCTCCAACACCACCACCATCCTCCTCCAGCACCACCATCCTCCTCCAACACAAACATCCTCCTCCAACACCACCATCCTCCTCCGACACCACCATCCTCCTCCGGCACCACCATCCTCCTCCAACACCATCATCCTCCTCCATCACCACCATACTCCTCCAACACCAACATCCTCCTCCAACACCACCATCCTCCTCCGACACCACCATCCTCCTCCGACACCATCATCCTCCTCCATCACCACCATCCTCCTCCAACACCACCATCCTCCTCCAACACCATCATCCTCCTCCATCACCACCATACTCCTCCAACACCAACATCCTCCTCCAACACCACCATCCTCCTCCAACACCACCATCCTCCTCCAACACCACCATCCTCCTCCAACACCACCATCCTCCTCCAACACCACCATCCTCCTCCAACACCACCATCCTCCTCCAACACCACCATCCTCCTCCATCACCACCATCCTCCTCCAACACCACCATCCTCCTCCAACACCACCATCCTCCTCCAGCACCACCATCCTCCTCCAACACCAACATCCTCCTCCAACATCACCATCCTCCTCCAGCACCACCGTCCTCCTCCAGCACCACCATCCTCCTCCAACACCACCATCCTCCTCCATCACCACCATCCTCCTCCAACACCACCGTCCTCCTCCAGCACCACCGTCCTCCTCCAGCACCACCATCCTCCTCCAACACCACCATCCTCCTCCATCACCACCATCCTTCTCCAACACCACCATCCTCCTCCAGCACCACCATCCTCCTCCAACACCAACATCCTCCTCCAACACCAACATCCTACTCCAGCACCACCATCCTCCTCCAGCACCACCATCCTCCTCCGACACTACCATTCTCCTCCATCACCACCATCCTCCAACACCACCACCATCCTCCTCCAACACCACCATCCTCCTCCATCACCACCATCCTCCTCCAGCACCACCATCCTCCTCCAACACCACCATCCTCCTCCATCACCACCATCCTCCTCCACCACCACCATCCTCCTCCATCACCACCATCCTCCTCCGACACCACCATCCTCCTCCGACACCACCATCCTCCTCCAACACCACCATGCTCCTCCATCACCACCATCCTCCTCCATCACCACCATCCTCCTCCGACACCACCATCCTCCTCCGACACTACCATCCTCCTCCAGCACCACCATCCTCCTCCAACACCACCATCCTCCTCCAACACCACCGTCCTCCTCCATCACCACCATCCTCCTCCAACACCACCATCCTCCTCCATCACCACCATCCTCCTCCAACACCACCATCCTCCTCCAGCACCACCATCCTCGTCCAACACCAACATCCTCCTCCAACACCACCATCCTCCTCCAGCACCACCATCCTCGTCCAACACCAACATCCTCCTCCGACACCACCATCCTCTTCCGACACTACCATCCTCCTCCAGCACCACCATCCTCGTCCAACACCAACATCCTCCTCCGACACTACCATCCTCCTCCAGCACCACCATCCTCCTCCAACACCACCATCCTCCTCCAAGACCACCGTCCTCCTCCATCACCACCATCCTCCTCCAACACCACCATCCTCCTCCATCACCACCATCCTCCTCCAACACCACCATCCTCCTCCAACACCACCATCCTCATCCAACACCACCATCCTCCTCCAACACCACCATCCTCCTCCATCACCACCGTCCTCCTCCAACACCACCATCCTCCTCCATCACCACCGTCCTCCTCCAACACCACCATCCTCCTCCAACACCACCATCCTCCTCCATCACCACCATCCTCCTCCAACACCACCATCCTCCTCCAGCACCACCATCCTCCTCCAACACCACCATCCTCCTCCAACACCACCATCTTTCTCCAACACCACCATCCTCCTCCAACACCACTATCCTCCTCCAACATCAACCTCCTCCAACACCACCATCCTCCTCCAGCACCACCATCCTCCTCCATCACCACCATCCTCCAACACCACCACCATCCTCCTCCAACACCACCATCCTCCTCCGACACCACCATCCTCCTCCAACACCACCATCCTCCTCCATCACCACCATCCTCCAACACCACCACCATCCTCCTCCAGCACCACCATCCTCCTCCAACACAAACATCCTCCTCCAACACCACCATCCTCCTCCGGCACCACCATCCTCCTCCAACACCATCATCCTCCTCCATCACCACCATACTCCTCCAACACCAACATCCTCCTCCAACACGACCGTCCTCCTCCGACACCACCATCCTCCTCCGACACCATCATCCTCCTCCATCACCACCATCCTCCTCCAACACCACCATCCTCCTCCAACACCATCATCCTCCTCCATCACCACCATACTCCTCCAACACCAACATCCTCCTCCAACACCACCATCCTCCTCCAACACCACCATCCTCCTCCAACACCACCATCCTCCTCCAACACCACCATCCTCCTCCAACACCACCATCCTCCTCCAACACCACCATCCTCCTCCAACACCACCATCCTCCTCCAGCACCACCATCCTCCTCCAACACCACCATCCTCCTCCAACACCACCATCCTCCTCCAACACCACCATCCTCCTCCAACTCCACCATCCTCCTCCAACACCACCATCCTCCTCCGACACCACCATCCTCCTCCGACACCACCATCCTCCTCCGACACCACCATCCTCCTCCAACACCACCATCCTCCTCCGACACCACCATCCTCCTCCATCACCACCATCCTCCTGCAGCACCACCATCCTCCTCCAACACCACCATCCTCCTCCAACACCACCATCCTCCTCCAACACCACCATCCTCCAACACCACCATCCTCCTCCATCACCACCATCCTCCTCCAACACCACCATCCTCCTCCATCACCACCATCCTCCTCCAACACCACCATCATCCTCCATCACCACCATCCTCCTCCAACACCACCATCCTCCTCCGACACCACCATCCTCCTCCGAAACCACCATCCTCCTCCAACACCACCATCCTCCTCCAACACCACCATCCTCCTCCAACACCACCCTCCATCACTACCATCCTCCTCCAACACCACCACCCTCCTCCATCACCACCACCCTCCTCCAACACCATCATCCTCCTCCAACACCACCATCCTCCTCCAACACCATCATCCTCCTCCAACACCACCATCCTCCTCCATCACCACCATCCTCCAACACCACCATCCTCCTCCAACACCACCGTCCTCCTCCATCCTCCTCCAACACCACCATCCTCCTCCATCACCACCATCCTCCTCCAACACCACCATCCTCCTCCAGCACCACCATCCTCCTCCAACACCACCATCCTCCTCCAACACCACCATCCTCCTCCAGCACCACCATCCTCCTCCAACACCACCATCCTCCTCCAACACCACCGTCCTCCTCCATCCTCCTCCAACACCACCATCCTCCTCCATCACCACCATCCTCCTCCAACACCACCCTCCTCCTCCGACACCACCATTCTCCTCCATCACCACCATCCTCCAACACCACCACCATCCTCCTCCAACACCACCATCCTCCTCCATCACCACCATCCTCCTCCAACACCACCATCCTCCTCCATCACCACCATCCTCCAACACCACCATCCTCCTCCAACACCACCATCCTCCTCCATCACCACCATCCTCCTCCACCACCACCATCCTCCTCCATCACAACCATCCTCCTCCGACACCACCATCCTCCTCTGACACTACCATCCTCCTCCAGCACCACCATGCTCCTCCATCACCACCATCCTCCTCCAACACCACCATCCTCCTCCAACACCACCATCCTCC
The DNA here is from genome assembly GCF_047496885.1 of Scyliorhinus torazame. Lineage (NCBI taxonomy): Eukaryota > Metazoa > Chordata > Chondrichthyes > Carcharhiniformes > Scyliorhinidae > Scyliorhinus > Scyliorhinus torazame. The sequence goes on from NC_092725.1 coordinate 64,124,020, forward strand.
TCCAACACCACCATCCTCCTCCAACACCACCATGCTCCTCCATCACCACCATCCTCCTCCATCACCACCATCCTCCTCCGACACCACCATCCTCCTCCGACACCACCATCCTCCTCCAGCACCACCATCCTCCTCCAACACCACCATCCTCCTCCAACACCACCGTCCTCCTCCATCACCACCATCCTCCTCCAACACCACCATCCTCCTCCATCACCACCATCCTCCTCCAACACCACCATCCTCCTCCAGCACCACCATCCTCGTCCAACACCAACATCCTCCTCCAACACCACCATCCTCCTCCAGCACCACCGTCCTCCTCCATCACCATCGTCCTCCTCCAACACCACCATCCTCCTCCAACACTACCATCCTCCTCCATCACCACCATCCTCCTCCAACACCACCATCCTCCTCCAACACCACCATCCTCCAACACCACCATCCTCCTCCAACACCACCATCCTCCTCCAACACCACCATCCTCCTCCAACACCACCATCCTCCAACACCAACATCCTCCTCCAACACCACCATCCTCCTCCAGCACCACCGTCCTCCTCCAGCACCACCATCCTCCTCCAACACCACCATCCTCCTCCAGCACCACCATCCTCCTCCAACACCACCATCCTCCTCCAGCACCACCATCCTCCTCCAACACCACCATCCTCCTCCAGCACCACCATCCTCCTCCAACACCAACATCCTCCTCCAACACCACCATCCTCCTCCAGCACCACCGTCCTCCTCCAGCACCACCATCCTCCTCCAACACCACCATCCTCCTCCATCACCACCATCCTCCTCCAACACCACCATCCTCCTCCAGCACCACCATCCTCCTCCAACACCAACATCCTCCTCCAACACCACCATCCTCCTCCAGCACCACCGTCCTCCTCCAGCACCACCATCCTCCTCCAACACCACCATCCTCCTCCATCACCACCATCCTCCTCCAACACCACCATCCTCCTCCAGCACCACCATCCTCCTCCAACACCACCATCCTACTCCAGCACCACCGTCCTCCTCCAGCACCACCATCCTCCTCCGACACCACCATTCTCCTCCATCACCACCATCCTCCAACACCACCACCATCCTCCTCCAACACCACCATCCTCCTCCATCACCACCATCCTCCTCCAGCACCACCATCCTCCTCCAACACCACCATCCTCCTCCATCACCACCATCCTCCTCCACCACCACCATCCTCCTCCATCACCACCATCCTCCTCCGACACCACCATCCTCCTCCGACACCACCATCCTCCTCCAACACCACCATGCTCCTCCATCACCACCATCCTCGTCCAACACCAACATCCTCCTCCAACACCACCATCCTCCTCCATCACCACCATCCTCCTCCAACACCACCATCCTCCTCCAGCACCACCATCCTCGTCCAACACCAACATCCTCCTCCGACACCACCATCCTCCTCCGACACTACCATCCTCCTCCAGCACCACCATCCTCCTCCAGCACCACCATCCTCGTCCAACACCAACATCCTCCTCCGACACTACCATCCTCCTCCAGCACCACCATCCTCCTCCAACACCACCATCCTCCTCCAACACCACCGTCCTCCTCCATCACCACCATCCTCCTCCAACACCACCATCCTCCTCCAACACCACCATCCTCGTCCAACACCACCATCCTCCTCCAACACCACCATCCTCCTCCATCACCACCGTCCTCCTCCAACACCACCATCCTCCTCCATCACCACCGTCCTCCTCCAACACCACCATCCTCCTCCAACACCACCATCCTCCTCCATCACCACCATCTCCAACACCACCATCCTCCTCCAGCACCACCATCCTCCTCCAACACCACCATCCTCCTCCAACACCACCATCCTCCTCCAACACCACTATCCTCCTCCAACATCAACATCCTCCTCCAACACCACCATCCTCCTCCAGCAGCACCATCCTCCTCCATCACCACCATCCTCCAACACCACCACCATCCTCCTCCAACACCACCATCCTCCGCCGACACCACCATCCTCCTCCAACACCACCATCCTCCTCCATCACCACCATCCTCCAACACCACCACCATCCTCCTCCAGCACCACCATCCTCCTCCAACACAAACATCCTCCTCCAACACCACCATCCTCCTCCGACACCACCATCCTCCTCCGGCACCACCATCCTCCTCCAACACCATCATCCTCCTCCATCACCACCATACTCCTCCAACACCAACATCCTCCTCCAACACCACCATCCTCCTCCGACACCACCATCCTCCTCCGACACCATCATCCTCCTCCATCACCACCATCCTCCTCCAACACCACCATCCTCCTCCAACACCATCATCCTCCTCCATCACCACCATACTCCTCCAACACCAACATCCTCCTCCAACACCACCATCCTCCTCCAACACCACCATCCTCCTCCAACACCACCATCCTCCTCCAACACCACCATCCTCCTCCAACACCACCATCCTCCTCCAACACCACCATCCTCCTCCAACACCACCATCCTCCTCCATCACCACCATCCTTCTCCAACACCACCATCCTCCTTCAACACCACCATCCTCCTCCAGCACCACCATCCTCCTCCAACACCAACATCCTCCTCCAACACCACCATCCTCCTCCAGCACCACCGTCCTCCTCCAGCCCCACCATCCTCCTCCAACACCACCATCCTCCTCCATCACCACCATCCTCCTCCAACACCACCATCCTCCTCCAGCACCACCGTCCTCCTCCAGCACCACCATCCTCCTCCAACACCACCATCCTCCTCCATCACCACCATCCTCCTCCAACACCACCATCCTCCTCCAGCACCACCATCCTCCTCCAACACCAACATCCTCCTCCAACACCACCATCCTACTCCAGCACCACCGTCCTCCTCCAGCACCACCATCCTCCTCCGACACCACCATTCTCCTCCATCACCACCATCCTCCAACACCACCACCATCCTCCTCCAACACCACCATCCTCCTCCATCACCACCATCCTCCTCCAGCACCACCATCCTCCTCCAACACCACCATCCTCCTCCATCACCACCATCCTCCTCCACCACCACCATCCTCCTCCATCACCACCATCCTCCTCCGACACCACCATCCTCCTCCGACACCACCATCCTCCTCCAACACCACCATGCTCCTCCATCACCACCATCCTCCTCCATCACCACCATCCTCCTCCGACACCACCATCCTCCTCCGACACTACCATCCTCCTCCAGCACCACCATCCTCTTCCAACACCACCATCCTCCTCCAACACCACCGTCCTCCTCCATCACCACCATCCTCCTCCAACACCACCATCCTCCTCCATCACCACCATCCTCCTCCAACACCAACATCCTCCTCCAGCACCACCATCCTCGTCCAACACCAACATCCTCCTCCAACACCACCATCCTCCTCCATCACCACCATCCTCCTCCAACACCACCATCCTCCTCCAACACCACCATCCTCGTCCAACACCACCATCCTCCTCCAACACCACCATCCTCCTCCATCACCACCGTCCTCCTCCAACACCACCATCCTCCTCCATCACCACCGTCCTCCTCCAACACCACCATCCTCCTCCAACACCACCATCCTCCTCCATCACCACCATCCTCCTCCAACACCACCATCCTCCTCCATCACCACCATCTTCCTCCAACACCGCCATCCTCCTCCAGCACCACCATCCTCCAACACCACCATCCTCCTCCAACACCACTATCCTCCTCCAACATCAACATCCTCCTCCAACACCACCATCCTCCTCCAGCACCACCATCCTCCTCCATCACCACCATCCTCCAACACCACCACCATCCTCCTCCGACACCACCATCCTCCTCCGACACCACCATCCTCCTCCAACACCACCATCCTCCTCCATCACCACCATCCTCCAACACCACCACCATCCTCCTGCAGCACCACCATCCTCCTCCAACACAAACATCCTCCTCCAACACCACCATCCTCCTCCGACACCACCATCCTCCTCCGGCACCACCATCCTCCTCCAACACCATCATCCTCCTCCATCACCACCATACTCCTCCAACACCAACATCCTCCTCCAACACCACCATCCTCCTCCGACACCACCATCCTCCTCCGACACCATCATCCTCCTCCATCACCACCATCCTCCTCCAACACCACCATCCTCCTCCAACACCATCATCCTCCTCCATCACCACCATACTCCTCCAACACCAACATCCTCCTCCAACACCACCATCCTCCTCCAACACCACCATCCTCCTCCAACACCACCATCCTCCTCCAACACCACCATCCTCCTCCAACACCACCATCCTCCTCCAACACCACCATCCTCCTCCAACACCACCATCCTCCTCCATCACCACCATCCTCCTCCAACACCACCATCCTCCTCCAACACCACCATCCTCCTCCAGCACCACCATCCTCCTCCAACACCAACATCCTCCTCCAACACCACCATCCTCCTCCAGCACCACCGTCCTCCTCCAGCACCACCATCCTCCTCCAACACCACCATCCTCCTCCATCACCACCATCCTCCTCCAACACCACCGTCCTCCTCCAGCACCACCGTCCTCCTCCAGCACCACCATCCTCCTCCAACACCACCATCCTCCTCCATCACCACCATCCTTCTCCAACACCACCATCCTCCTCCAGCACCACCATCCTCCTCCAACACCAACATCCTCCTCCAACACCACCATCCTACTCCAGCACCACCGTCCTCCTCCAGCACCACCATCCTCCTCCGACACTACCATTCTCCTCCATCACCACCATCCTCCAACAACACCACCATCCTCCTCCAACACCACCATCCTCCTCCATCACCACCATCCTCCTCCAGCACCACCATCCTCCTCCAACACCACCATCCTCCTCCATCACCACCATCCTCCTCCACCACCACCATCCTCCTCCATCACCACCATCCTCCTCCGACACCACCATCCTCCTCCGACACCACCATCCTCCTCCAACACCACCATGCTCCTCCATCACCACCATCCTCCTCCATCACCACCATCCTCCTCCGACACCACCATCCTCCTCCGACACTACCATCCTCCTCCAGCACCACCATCCTCCTCCAACACCACCATCCTCCTCCAACACCACCGTCCTCCTCCATCACCACCATCCTCCTCCAACACCACCATCCTCCTCCATCACCACCATCCTCCTCCAACACCACCATCCTCCTCCAGCACCACCATCCTCGTCCAACACCAACATCCTCCTCCAACACCACCATCCTCCTCCAGCACCACCATCCTCGTCCAACACCAACATCCTCCTCCGACACCACCATCCTCCTCCGACACTACCATCCTCCTCCAGCACCACCATCCTCGTCCAACACCAACATCCTCCTCCGACACTACCATCCTCCTCCAGCACCACCATCCTCCTCCAACACCACCATCCTCCTCCAAGACCACCGTCCTCCTCCATCACCACCATCCTCCTCCAACACCACCATCCTCCTCCATCACCACCATCCTCCTCCAACACCACCATCCTCCTCCAACACCACCATCCTCGTCCAACACCACCATCCTCCTCCAACACCACCATCCTCCTCCATCACCACCGTCCTCCTCCAACACCACCATCCTCCTCCATCACCACCGTCCTCCTCCAACACCACCATCCTCCTCCAACACCACCATCCTCCTCCATCACCACCATCCTCCTCCAACACCACCATCCTCCTCCAGCACCACCATCCTCCTCCAACACCACCATCCTCCTCCAACACCACCATCTTTCTCCAACACCACCATCCTCCTCCAACACCACTATCCTCCTCCAACATCAACATCCTCCTCCAACTCCACCATCCTCCTCCAGCACCACCATCCTCCTCCATCACCACCATCCTCCAACACCACCACCATCCTCCTCCAACACCACCATCCTCCTCCGACACCACCATCCTCCTCCAACACCACCATCCTCCTCCATCACCACCATCCTCCAACACCACCACCATCCTCCTCCAGCACCACCATCCTCCTCCAACACAAACATCCTCCTCCAACACCACCATCCTCCTCCGGCACCACCATCCTCCTCCAACACCATCATCCTCCTCCATCACCACCATACTCCTCCAACACCAACATCCTCCTCCAACACCACCGTCCTCCTCCGACACCACCATCCTCCTCCGACACCATCATCCTCCTCCATCACCACCATCCTCCTCCAACACCACCATCCTCCTCCAACACCATCATCCTCCTCCATCACCACCATACTCCTCCAACACCAACATCCTCCTCCAACACTACCATCCTCCTCCAACACCACCATCCTCCTCCAACACCACCATCCTCCTCCAACACCACCATCCTCCTCCAACACCACCATCCTCCTCCAACACCACCATCCTCCTCCAACACCACCATCCTCCTCCAGCACCACCATCCTCCTCCAACACCACCATCCTCCTCCAACACCACCATCCTCCTCCAACACCACCATCCTCCTCCAACTCCACCATCCTCCTCCAACACCACCATCCTCCTCCGACACCACCATCCTCCTCCGACACCACCATCCTCCTCCGACACCACCATCCTCCTCCAACACCACCATCCTCCTCCGACACCACCATCCTCCTCCATCACCACCATCCTACTGCAGCACCACCATCCTCCTCCAACACCACCATCCTCCTCCAACACCACCATCCTCCTCCAACACCACCATCCTCCAACACCACCATCCTCCTCCATCACCACCATCCTCCTCCAACACCACCATCCTCCTCCATCACCACCATCCTCCTCCAACACCACCATCATCCTCCATCACCACCATCCTCCTCCAACACCACCATCCTCCTCCGACACCACCATCCTCCTCCGACACCACCATCCTCCTCCAACACCATCATCCTCCTCCAACACCACCATCCTCCTCCAACACCACCATCCTCCTCCAACACCACCATCCTCCTCCAACACCACCCTCCATCACTACCATCCTCCTCCAACACCACCACCCTCCTCCATCACCACCACCCTCCTCCAACACCATCATCCTCCTCCAACACCACCATCCTCCTCCAACACCATCATCCTCCTCCAACACCACCATCCTCCTCCATCACCACCATCCTCCAACACCACCATCCTCCTCCAACACCACCGTCCTCCTCCATCCTCCTCCAACACCACCATCCTCCTCCATCACCACCATCCTCCTCCAACACCACCATCCTCCTCCAGCACCACCATCCTCCTCCAACACCACCATCCTCCTCCAACACCACCATCCTCCTCCAGCACCACCATCCTCCTCCAACACCACCATCCTCCTCCAACACCACCGTCCTCCTCCATCCTCCTCCAACACCACCATCCTCCTCCATCACCACCATCCTCCTCCAACACCACCATCCTCCTCCAGCACCACCATCCTCCTCCAACACCAACATCCTCCTCCGACACCACCATCCTCCTCCATCCCCACCATCCTCCTCCAACACCACCATCCTCCTCCAGCACCACCATCCTCCTCCAGCACCACCGTCCTCCTCCAGCACCACCATCCTCCTCCAACACCACCGTCCTCCTCCATCACCACCGTCCTCCTCCAACACCACCATCCTCCTCCAACACCACCATCCTCCTCCAACACCACTATCCTCCTCCATCACCACCATCCTCCTCCAACACCACCATCCTCCTCCAACACCACCATCCTCCTCCAACACCACCATCCTCCTCCAACACCACCATCCTCCTCCAACACCGCCATCCTCCTCCAACACCATCACAATGAACAGGACATGCCAGGCAACAATTTGATGAACCGAAAGGACGGCAGAATCAGCAAAATCCTGGAGAGGAACGTCGAGGCGACAACGAAGACGCTGGGCGACGAAGAATCGGCTGCACCTGACGGGATGGCTATATACCCCCCCCCCCCCCCCGATAAATGAATAGATGGATCTCCTAACAAAACCTACAAAGCCAACCATACCCACAAAGTTTTCGAGGTACCCCAGACTTGCCAGGTACTGAACGACCTTCTTTGAGGCCCTGTCCAAGGTTGTGGGAGTGAGGGTGGAGCCATGCCCAAAAGTGGTGGTCTTCAGGGTATCAGATCGACTAGAGCTCTTCATGAGGAGGGCGGGCCGACGCCCCAGCCTATGCCCCCCTGATCGCCCACCGGAGAATCCTGCTTGGCTGGTGATTAGCAGCAGCAACCAGGCTGGCTGTCTAACCTGGCGGAATTTCTTAGGTTGGAGTGAATAGAATTTGCTATCCGGGAGTTAGAAGAAGGCTTCCACAGGACATGGTAGACCTGATCCTAGCCAGCAACCAGTAGAGTAGGGCAGGGGAGACATGGACAAGCCAGGGGGCAGAGAGGAAAAGGACACGTGAGGGTGGGTGGGGGGAGGAGGGGGGGGGGAGAGGGAAGTGGGGTGGGAGGAAGGGGGGGGGCGAAGGCACGCAAAGAGAACGCGAGGAGCAAGGGATAAAGCCGCTGTAGACTGATCCGAAGGCAAGCTAAGGCCCAAACCAAACTGTAAATAGATACTTGTAAATACATGCAATGGCCAGATTGGGGACTATAAAATATGCCTGCCGACTAAAGGAGGGTCACGACCACAGCTTCAGGAAAGACACTTGCTTGTAAATAGACGTGTTGGGTTTTTTCCCTTTTTTGTTTGGCATGGTTTTGTAATTTGTAATTTATGAATTGTTGAATATAAAATATGAAAATCCAATGAAAACATTTTCCCCCCCAAAAAAATCAGTGTATATGTGGAAACGGACACTTTTGTCTTGGGATCATCCTGCTGTAGTGAATGGTTCTGGCCATCTGTGGTCCAGCCAAACCTGACAGGGAATGACTCAACCAATTGCTTGCCAAATTAATTCTGTTCTGCATCCTTGAACTTAAGGGAGTGGAGATGAGGCTTGTACCAGAGGGAAAGACCAGGGTGAGAGACAGAGTAATGGTTTTAATGGGGACTGGGGTGCCAGAGGTGAGGGTGTGTTTCAGCAGATTAAGTAGCTGCAGAAATGTCATAGTCAATGGAGGAACTAAGACAGGAAGTTGGAATTTTGGAAATGGAATTAGAAGTGAACTGGGAAACTATTTCTTTCAGGGCAGACTCAGGAGAAAGTTGGATTGGGAGGGGGAAAGGAGGTGTGGATGGTATAAAAGTGATCAGAGATAGCCTTGTCTGTAATTGATGTGATGGGAGTAACTCGGCCATGTGAGATTGCAAGGTTGGGAGTTTGAGAAGCTTATCCGGTGGGAGAGGTTATGGGAGGACAAGAGAGCAGTGAGCATGGAGGAGGGGGAACATAATGAAGTGAGATGGCGGTTCACATCATTGAGGGTAAAAAGCCACTCGGTGCGGAAAAGAAAGGAGGAAATCAGAGTAGACACCTCAATGAAAAACTTTTTAATCAGAGTAGAAACCTCAATGAAAAGCTTTTTGTGAATGGTGGGGAGAAAAGATGTTAAATGAGAGGGAAGATGTTCATAGGAAGACAGACCAAGATGTTATTTGGTGATAACAGCCACACCGGCACTGAGGTGGCCTGGAAGATAAGTGGCGATAGGTGTAGTCAGACATAGAGGCTTCATTTAGGGGGAAGGTGCTCAGCCAGATTTGCCTTAAGGCCGTCATGTTGATGCAATTATTAACAACTGGGTCATGTATTCAAGATCCTCGTTCACAAGGAAAGATGCATTTTGGAGGGACACCCAGAGAGTTTTGATGATAGCTGATCTACTGGCACAGTCCACAGGGTCAGCACTGGGAAGGGTAAATTGGATGGGCAAGAGACTGGCAAGATTAATCCTCAACAGACATGCTAGGCAGGAAGATTAGTGAGAGAATAGAATGGAGCAGGTAGTGTTGGTGTCACAAGGAGCTGAATATCTTGATGCACTCTTTGGTGGATGCTAAGAGAGGCAGAGTGGGAAACTGTAGTCTTACCTAAGAGGGAATCTAGCCTAGGATGGCAGCTGAATAGGAAGGTCAAGGAGTGCTCAAGAATTGGAGTAGGGATTTGGGAGAGTAGAATATCTGAAAGGAGGCATAATGAGTCAATAGTCACTTGGGAAAGAAGGAAAATGGGGTAGAAAAAATATGGAAATAAGAATTTAAGAAATAAAAGCAGAATACCTCCTTACAATCCCATGAGCCTGGCCTACCTTTCAATAAGATTATCGATTCTCTACACTCTGGCCTTAATTCCACTTTCCTGACTATTCTCCATAACTTTTGACTCACCTATAGTTCAAGAGTCTGTCTATCTTAGCCTTGAATATATTCAATAAACTTGCCTCTACAGCTCTTTTGGGTAAACAATTCCAAAGATTCACAAACATCTGAGAGAAGGAATTCCTCCTCACTTTGAGGCATGGTGGCACAGTGGTTAGCACTGCTGCCTCACAAGGCCAGGGACTCGGGTTCAATTCCAGCCTTGGGTGACTGTGTGGAGTTTGTACATTCTCCCCGTGTCTGCGTGAGCCCCCTCCGGGTGCTCCAGTTTCCTCCCACGGTCCAAAGATGTGGAGGTTAGGTGGATTGGCCATTCGACAATTGCCCCTTAATATCCTAGGGTGTTCAAGTTAGGTTACGAGGATAGGGCGGGAGAGTGGGCCTAGGTGGGGTGCTCTTTCAGAGGGATGGTATCGACTTGATAGGCCGAATGGCCTCCTTCTGCACTGTAAGGATTCTAATTACCTTGCCATTCATGGATAATCGCCTATGCTGAAACAAGCTGCCAGTTCTAGATTCTCCCACAAGGCAAAACATCCTCTCAATATCTACCCTGTCAGGCACCCTCAGGATTTTCTATGTTTCAAAAAATGTACCTCTCATTCTCTAAACTCCAATGAGCTAGACCCAACCTGCTTCATCTTTTCTCATAAGAGAACCCCTTCATCCCAAGATCAAAAGTGTTTTTTTTAAGTGCATGTAACTCCTCTATTCAAGGAAGGTGGGAGACAGAAAGCAGGAAACTACAGGTCTAACATCTATTGTAGAGAAAATGCCAGCATCTGTTATCAAGGAAGTTATAGCAGGATAGTTAGAAAATCTTCATGCATTCAGGCAGAGTCAACATGGTTTTTTTGAAAGGGTAATCATGTTTCACTAATTTATTGGATTTCTTTGAGGCAGTAATATAGATTTATTGACATAGATTTACATAGAATTTACAGTGCAGAAGGTGGCCATTCGGTCCATCAAGTCTGCACCGGCCCCTGAAAAGAGCACCCTACATAAGCCCACAGCTCCACCCTATCACCGTAACTCCACCTAACCATTTTGGACATCTTTGGACTGTGGGAGGAAACCGGAGCACCCAGAGCAAACCCACGCACACACGGGGAGAATGTGCAGACTCCGCACAGACAGTGACCCAAGCCGCAAATCGAACCTTGGACCCTGGTGCTGTGAAGCAACAGTGCTAACCACTGTGCTACTGTGCCACCCCTCCATCATTGCAATAAAGGTTAATATTCCATTTTCCTTTCTAATTACCTTCTGTATTTGCAAGCTAAGTTTTTATGTTCCATGCATGAGGGCACCCAGATCCCTCTGCATTGCAGCTTTCTGCAACCTCTCTCCATTTAAATAATACTTTGCTTTTTATTTTTCCGACCAAAGTGATTAACCTCCCATTTCCTACCTTATACTGCTTCTGTCAATTTTTTGTCCACTCACTTAATCTACTTGTATCCTTTTGCCACCTCTTTGGGCAAGACTTTCTCTCTCCAAGGTCATTCTGTTCTTGCAGGAGAAAGGGATGCTCAATGCCCGGGCAAGGGATTGAACAAGGATTTCCGCAACTCACCATGGTCACTACCGTGGAGGTGAGAGCCATGAAAATTACCCTGAACAGTGGTGGAGAGGGTGAAAATATATTGCAATCTGTAGATGAAGGGGCTGGAGTGCGCTCCCCCTTGTCTGACAACATGCCGAAAACTCAACCGCATTAGGAAGCCTCGGCTCTCAAAGGCATGTTCTCATGAGCTTTTCTCATTTCTCCCATAAGTTTCAATGTGAAGGGGCAATGCCCAAGTCAGGGTATCGGGGCCATCACAAAAAACTGAGGCAGCCAGTACCATTACACCTTTCAAGTGCACTCTCCACCAGATCAGACCTTGGAGGGAACCGTACATGCTTAGCTATGGTGGCATTAGATGATGAGCAGGCCATCAGTGAGCAGGAAGAGGTGATAAAGGCTGAGGCAATGTGGGTAGTTCCCCTCGGAGGATGGAGGGAAGACATGGTCATGCTCAGCTTGGTACATGTCAGAGTTCCATGAGGCAGTACGTAGTCATGGGCTGAGAATGGAGGAGTCCATCCAATTAATGTGTACCTCCCATGAATGCATGAGCTCCTCCACTAAGGGCATGGCCAACCGCATGGAAAGCCATAGAATACTATGGCAGCACCACTAGAATACGGGTTATGGTCTGTCTCATGAACGGTCAGTGGCATTGGGGACAAAGAGATATTTTGAGTGAGCACCAGTTATGTCCCAGTTGGTAATCCCCCTCCAGCCATAGAGAGCACCATCCAAAGATACCAAGGAGGATCAGGGTGCTACCCGTTGTGAAGCAGCATCAATACCGTTAGTGTCCTTGGTTCCTCTGACGGAGGGATCACCTGTCCAATGAGGATGACTCATACAAAATCTGCAGGTTAGGTGGATTAGCCATGTTAAATTGCCTCTTAGTGTCCAAATATGTGGAGGTTAGGTTATGGGGTTGAGGGAATGAGGCAGGGGAGTGAGTCCAGGTAGAATGTTCATTCAGGTTGTTGGTGCATTGTCAATGGGCTAAATGGCCTCCTCCTGCACTGCAGGGAAACTATGATTCTAAGACTGACTTGTGCATCTCCGCTGCAAGCAGTCACAAGTGAGCAGGTTGCCTCCACTTCCTCCGAGGCCAGAAGGGGAACGCTGCATAGAAATGACCAAGAGCAGAGACTGCCAGCTTGGGAAGAGCACTGGTGGGGCCACTGGGGTCTGGTACTTTCCTAACACATTGTAAATATTGACTATGCTGCCAAGTGCGTGAGCTTCCATTATTTCTTGGAAAGACTGGGTAAGATGGAAGAGGTCATGAAAGGAAGCAACAATCTTTGAAAGGGAATAATGAGACAAATGTGCATCAGTCACTGCTGGTAAGAGTGAATCTATTCCAGATCGCATCTTCAATGCAATAGTTCTCATAGGGAGCTCAGTGAGTTCCAGAGCATCCAATCCTCTTGGTTAGAAGGTGTAATAATCCACAGGAGGCAGGGGTTCCATCACCACACCAGTATTTATTTGCAATAACTTATATAACAAGAGTAGCTCCAAAACAGTGCTGCTAGCATTCCAGTCAACTTAAGACTGCCCCACAAAGCCTACACAGGTGCTTATATGGGCCCCCTCAATGAGCTATCATTGAGGGAGCTCATACTCCAATTGGCCAACCAATAATGCCAATTGGAGGTCATTACAGAAGGGTTCAGTTGACACATGGCCAAATCAGATGATCTCTGATGTTGAAGGTATCCTGACAAACCACTTGAGTCCTAGGGCCCAGGCACCTCCCTTGTGCAGTTAGGACCCCTCTCTGTTCCGCATACTCCTTCTCCTCCTGTTTTACCCCTCCTATTCCTCTGATGCGCTGTGTCAAGCTAGCACTTCATCCCCTTCAATCTCTCTAGCTACCAACTCCATCCCTCACTCTGACACCTGTCTGTTCACAACATTGGTGTCACATTTGATTCCATTACTAACACTACCTACTTTTGTGGTGTAATGTATGAAATCGGATATTGGCTCATGGATGGGTTAATTCTAGTTGCTTAATATGCTAATGATATACTGTGTACATCACCACAGGTAAGATGCAACTTTACATGATTTGGTCTCTTGTACAGTCATGTGGAAGATGTAAGCCAGATCAGGAAGTCTCTACTATTGCCTGAAAGCTTTGAGAAGGTTAAAGGTCTCAGCCAAGCAGGCGCTGACTGAAATGGTGTTGCAGATTTCTCAGATATCGCACCACACCAGGCCTCGCTGTGAAAGCGAGCATGAAGCAGTTCAGCACGCTTTTATATGTGATGGGTGACTGCGAGGATGATGCCCTCGTCACACAGGGTATCGATGGGAAAAAAACTATGTACGATAAAATAATCAAAGCACTTCTTACAGACTCCAATCTGCGAAAAAATGCCATTGTTGAGCAGGCTAAATTTGGCAAACATACCCTATGTCAAAGGGAAAGTGTTGATACATCCATAACTTACTTGCACAGACTTTCAGAGGATTGTGAGTGCGGCAGCATGAAAGATGAACTGATCAGAGGCAGGTTCATTGTGGAGTGCTGGCTGCTGCTTTGTCTGGCCCCTTCCAGTCAAGAGTTGATGTAACTTCAGCAAAGGCAACCCAACTGTGCAGACAAGCTGAGGTCAGGAAACAGAAGCCATGCGTGGTTCACTGTGTCGGGGGTAGGGGGGGGGGGGGGGGGGGGGGGAGCTCTATCCCATAAGTAGCTGACTCAGTAAGAGTATGTCAAAAATTGAAAAAAATGAAGGAGGTTGTAAAAAAGCAGAGGCAGGCAGGAAGAGCCTCCATCAGTAGCCCCTGCAAACTATAGCAGGCGTGATTGGGAAAAACACAGGCTGAATGCCGTTAAAGCAGAAAGGTGGGTAATTTCCAGTCTCTGTGCTGTAGTAAGAAGCCTGGAGAGTATACATAGATGCATAGATATATAGAAGACAGGAGCAGGAGGAGGCCTTTTGGCCCTTCGAGCCTGCTCCGCCATTCATCACGATCATGGCTGATCATCCAACTCAATAGCCTAATCCTGCTTTCCCCCCATAGCCTTTGATCCCATTCTCCCTCAAGTGGGCGAGAATACACGACCAGGGATGTACTTCTGAGGCTGTATAAGGCTCTGGTCAGACCCCATTTGTAGTATTGTGAGATGTTTTGGGCCCTATATCTAAGGAAGGATTGCTGGCCTTGGAAAGGATCCAGAGGAGGTTCACAGGAATGATCACTGGAATGAAGAACTTGTCATATGAGGAACGTTTGAGGACTCTGCGTCTGTACTCGTTGGAGTTTAGAAGGATGAGAGGGGATCTTATTGAAACTTACAGGATACTGCGATGCCTGGATAGAGTGGATGTGGAGAGGATGTTTCCACTTGCAGGAAAAACTAGACCCAGAGGACACCATCTCAGACTAAAGGGACGATCCTTTAAAACAGAGATGAGGAGGAATTTCCTCAGCCAGAGGGTTGTGAATCTGTGGAACTCTTTGTCCCAGAATGCTGTGGAGGCCAATTCACTGAGTGTCTTTAAGACAGAGATAGATAGGTTCTTGATTAATAAGGGGATCAGGGGTTATGGGGAGAAGGCAGGAGAATGGGGATGAGGAAATATCAGCCATGATTGAATGGCGGAGCAGACTCGATGGGCCAAGTGGCCCAATTCTGGTAATGAATTGCACAGGCTCACCAATCTTTGTGTGAGGAAATCTCTCCTTATCTCTGTCCGAATGGTTTACCCTGAATCTTCAGGCTGTGACCCTTGGTTCTGGACACACCCTTCATTGGTAACATCTTTTTCTCGCATCTACCCTGTCTAGTCCTTTTAGAATTTTATAAGTCTCTATGCGATCCCCCCTCATCCTTCTGAACTCCAGCGAGAACAATCCCAACCTAGTCAATCTCTCCTCATATGACAGTCCCGCCATCCCTGGAATCAGTCTGGTAAACCTTCGCTGCACTCCCTCGAGAGCAAGAACATCCTGCCTCAGAGAAGGAGACCAAAACTGTACACAATACTCCAAGTGTGGCCTCACCAAGGCCCTGTACAATTGCAGCAACACACCCCTGCTTCTATACTCAAAACCTCTTGCAATGAAGGCCAACATACCATTAGTCTTCTTTACCGCCTGCTGCACCTGCATGCTTACCTTTAGCGAATGGTGCACAAGGACACCCAGGCCCCGCTGCACACTCCCCTCTCCCAATTTACAACCATTCAGGTAGTAATCTGCCTTCCTGTTTTTGCTTCCAAAATGAATAACCTCACACATATCCATATTATACTGCATCTGCCATTGGTTTGCCCATTCGCCCAACCTGTCCAGATATTGCTGTAGGATCCCTGCATTTTCGTCACAATTCACCCTCCCACTGCAAACTTTGAGATGTTACATTTTGTTCCCTCATCCAAATCATTAATATATATTGTGAATAGCTGGGGTCCCAGCACCGAGCCCTGTGGTACCCCACTGGTTACTGCCTGCCAATTTAAAAAAGACCCATTAATCCCTACTCTTTGTTTCCTCTCTACCAACCAGTTTTCTATCTACCTCAATACATTTCCCCCAATCCCATGCGCTTTAATTCTGCACAATAATCTCTTTTGTGGGACTTTGTCAAAAGCCTTCTGAAAGTCCAAATGTACCACATCGACTGACTCCCCCTTGTCGACTGTCCTGGTTACCACTTCAAAGAATTGCAACAGATTTGTCAAGCATGATTTTCCCTTCATAAATCCATGCTGACTCTGACTGATCCTGTCATTGCTTTCTAAATGTTCCGCTATAAAGTCCTTGATAATGGATTCAAGCATTTTCCCCACTACCGATGTTAGGCTTACTGGTCTATAATTCCATGCTTTCTCTCTACCTCCCTTTTTGAATATCGGAGTGATGTGAGCTACCCTCCAATCTGCAGGGACAGTTCCAGAGTCTATAGAATCCCGGAAGATGACCACCAATGCATCCACTATTTCCAGAGCCACCTTCTTAAGCACTCTGGGATGCAGATTCTCAGGCCCTGGGGATTTATCCGCCTTCAATCCCATCAGTTTTCCCAGCACCATTTCTCTACTAATGTTGATCTCCCTCAGTTCTTCCCTTTCACTAAACCTTTCATTCTCCAACATTTCTGGGATCTGATTTGTGTCCTCATTTGTGAAGACAGAACCAAAGTATGTGTTCAATTGCTCAGCCATTTCTTTGTCCCTTATTATGCATTCCCCTGTTTCTGTCAGTAGTGGGCCTACATTTCACTTTACCAATCTCTTTCTCCTCACATATCTGTAGAAACTCTTGTTGCTCTCTTTGGTTGGCTCTGAATATGGCGGTCAATATGGTCGCCTTCCTTAATCCTAATTACGTTTGCTCTAGAGTCGCCAGGTATCCTTCGATACCGCCACAAGGATAAAACCCGAATACTGATCAAAGGAGCCAATACACCAGTTAGTTAGTTCAAAGTCAATACTATTTATTTACACACACAGTAATATCTACTCATGCATGAAATACTACAGACTAAACTATCACTACTGCTAAAGCCTATACTTAGCTTCGGGCGCCCACTCAGTCAGAGGAACAATGGCCGTTGTTCGGTTCTGAGGCTGCTGGGGTCGAAGTGGTAGAGGGGAAACAGCTAAGGTCGTCCGTCTGGTAGCGAGCGTTGACCTTGGACTTACTTGCTTCTGGTGTAGCTGGTGGACGGGTCTCTCCGCTGTGAGAGCCGATTCCAAGAGAACGATTCTCTCTCGGGGGTTTCTTCTTATACCCGAAGGGGCTTCGCGCGCTTTTGGGCGACCTTGAACTTGGCCTCAATCAATTGGGCCATATCTTGATCACTCGCATTGATCCTGACCAATAAAGGGGTGGGTGCCCTGATGGCTGGGCGTGTCCTAGGTGGCTGTTGGCCTGCTTTGTTTTCTGCTTTCGGTTTGGGGAACTGGCGCCGCGAGGTCTGGGGCCATATCGGTTACTTAAGTATCTTCCTTTGTTCCAGGAGATGGGCCATCCATATGCTAATGGGCCTACAGTTTCAGTCTTGTCTGGGAGCTGCGGCTCCAATATGCAGACAGGCTCTGTGCCTGCTTGCTTTCTTAACATTGCCCATTTTTCCCTGCAATCTTTGCAAATGTCCATTTTGTATTCTGGAAGTGGCCATCCCGGATGGCTACACACTTAGTGTCAGTCTTTATGTTCCCTGCAAGCTTCCTTTCCTTCTGTACTTTCCTCCTTTTAATCAATCCCTTCGTCCTTCTTTGTTGAATTCTAAACTGCTCCCTATCCTCAGACCTATTATTTTTCTTGGCCAATCTGTGTGCTTCTTCCTTGTATCGGATACTATTTCTAATTTCCTTTCTAAGCCATGGTTGGCCCTCTTACCCCCTTTGCTTTTGTGCCAGACAGGAATAAATAGTTGCTGTAGTTCCTCCATGCGTTCTTTGAATGTTTGCCATTGTCTATCCATTGTCATCCCTTTTAAGTAACTCTCCCCAATCTATCAAGGCCAACTCACGCCTCATATCCTCATAGTTCCCTTTATTAAGATTCAGCACCCTCGTCTCCGAATCAACTACTTCACTCTCCACCTTGATAAAAAATTCTATCATATTACGGTCGCTCATCCCCAAGGGATCTCGTACAGCCAGATTGGCAATGATTCCCTTCTCATTACACAGTAAGATGGCCTGCTCTCTAGTTAGTTCCTCCGCATTTTGGTCAAGAAAACCATCCCGTATACACTCCAGGAATTCCTCCTCTACGGCATTGTGGCTAATTTGATTTGCCCAATCTATGTGAAGATTAAAATCACCCATGATCACCGATATTCCCTTATTACATGCATCTCTAATTTCTTGTTTAATGCCATTCCCAACCTCACCAGTGCAGTTTGGGGGTCTATATATGACACCAACTAATGTTTTTTGTCCTTTGGTATTTCTTAACTCTACCCATACAGATTCCACATTGTCAGAGCTAATATCCTTTCTCACTATTGTGTTAATTTTGTCTTTAACCAGCAGTGCCACGCCACCACCTTTTCTTTTATGCCTGTCCTTCCTAAATACTGAGAACCCTGGGACATTCAGTTCCCATCCATGTTCACCCTGCAGCCATGACTCCGTAATCCCAATTATATCATACCCACTTATATCTATCTGTGCAATTAGTGCACCCCCTTTATTGCAAATGCTCCGTGCATCATGTACACAAAGGAAAGCCTTTGAATGGTGCAATATTCATGAAGTGGGTGATATCCATGATAGTGAGGTGCCTTTTATTGGAGAGATCCACATACCAAGTGGAAACTACTGGAGTGCTGATATCCTAGTTGAAGGAAGCAAGATGCACTTTAAATCGGTCGACAGAGGTGCAGCAGTGTCAGTTGGAGAAAAGCCACTTTCAGCCATTATGCAAAACTCTATATGGGCTGGGGGGGGGGATTGGACGCATGTTTTTTTAAAAACCTGGTTTACAAAACAGCTAGGCTTTTTGGAGCCAAAGGTGCAATTAAGGCATCGTAAACGTTTGGGCGAATGGAGTTTTATTCATATTAAGAGGGTTCCCTGCACAGTAGTTAATTAGAGATGTTTTGTTCAGCTTAGTAAGCTGATGTAGTTAATGGGAGGAGCCAGGGGCTGAAGCAGTCAGCTGTTGAGGTTTCAGTTTAGTCTTAGATTGGGATGTGGACAAAAGACAAGCAATTTATTTCCAAACATTTCAATGTTCCTGGCAGGAAGGTGAGCTGTGGAAGTTTTAGAAGAAATACAACCAGAGATTCGTCATTGTTCTGACAGGGTGTCAGTTCTTTTTATTTCAAACAGTCTCAAAAGATCTCTCTTTCTCAAAATGCAGTATCCAAGACATGTCTTTACAGCGTGCATTCCTGAGTGCCAATTGTATTTAAAAGTGGATTGAAATCTGAGATAGTTTTGTTATTTGCGTGGAAGTAAAGATAGCAGTTCAGGGTTATTGTGTCACTGTATTGATTAGCATTGTTTAGAGGTTTAATTGTAAGCTATTTTCTTGAGTGATATTGAAGATATTTTAAAACTGTTCTCGGAATAATGTTTGTTTTCGTCTATCATATCCTTATTTTGCTTGAAATCACTCCTGGAGCAAGGCATCCTTTCCTGTAGCACAGCTATAGGTCTGAAATTGAACTTGTAAGCTGGTGTTGCATCACTCGGGAATCCAGGGCGGAGGTTTGGAAGGCAAGATTGAAACCCTGTGAAATTGGCCATTGTTAAAGCCATTCGGTGGAGCATGTCTTTTGGAGAAAAATTTAAAACAATCTTCAAAGGAAAAGGCCAGAAATTCCTAAAAAGGGAGACAGAGTTTGAAAGAGATTGTATAACTCACAGTGAATACAAAAATCTGGGTGGGTTCTTGCGAAATCCATGGGCTCTGTCTTCATTGCATCTGTCATTTACTCTGCAGTGTGGTGTGTTTGACCACACTTCATCTGTTAATTCGCATGCACCTCATACATACCCTGAATATTAAAGTCTAAGATATATATTGTTAATTGTTTTATCTTTCTGAATTTGTATAGTAAAGTACTGTCTGAGTGTATAGTAAAGTTTGTTTTTATTTGTTCAAAACCTATGAAAACTTGTGGAGTTATTTCAAAAGCAAATATCTTCCACCTCAACCTTTATCTACTTCAAACAAAATGTTATTGGTCCATGACTGGACCTCTCCCAATGTTCTGGTGTCTGGCAAGACAGATTGGAAAAATATTCAAAATCATGAGGGTCCTAGATAAGGTACATAGGGAGAAACCCTTCTGAAGAACCAACTGGTAAAAGAAGCAAAAGCGGTATCAGAAAAAACCTTTTCACTGGTGCAGGTCTGGAATACACTGCCAAGATTGTGTTGGGGGCGGTTTGCAGCATTGAAGGTGGAATCAGATAATTATTTGAAAAGCAACAATGGGCAGGTTTATGGGGAGAAGGAAGGAGGATGACACTAGGTGAAATGCTCAGTCAGAGGGCTAGTATAGATATGATGGGCTGAATGGCCTCCTCCTGCACCATAACAATTCTGTGATTCTGTTTACACCCAGGAAACTCTCCCCAAAAGTCAAGAAATAAATTGACACTATGTTGAAGTAAGGGGTTATTTCACCTGTCACGGAACCAACAAGCTGGTGCTCAGGGATGCTCCAGCTGCCAAAACCCTGCAGCTCTATCAGATTTCACATAGATTTTGCACAGCTGAACAACCAAGTTGAACATGAAGTTCCTTCTATGTTATCTGTGGACGAGAGCTAAACTGGGAAAGACTTTAATCTTCATGAAGCTGGATACAAATAGGGATCATTGGCAACTAGCCCTCGATGAGGAGTCTGAGTTGCTCACAGCCTACGTTATGGCATTTGGGAGGTTTTTCTTCAACAGACTATCCTTTGGCATCACATCGGCATCAGAAATCATCCAGAGGAAAATATCAGGTATTGAGGAAGGACTGTGTTATAACCTGCCTACTTACCATTGGCTGGGGACTAATGACAATCCCACAATCCTGTGGGAGTATGAGCTTCCCCAATGAGGGGGGCGGAGAAACCATTAGTAAACTCCTAGTAAAAATAAAGCTGGCCAGTTTAGGAACCAGCAGGAAGGAGTGTGCAGCAAGGGAAGTTGCTGCTGCTGTTTTATATATATATATGTTATTGTAAATAAATGTTATTACTTTGTATCCTTAAAACTCGTGCTGGATTCTTCGTGGCCCTCACAAAAGACTGGATAGAGTCGTTCGTCACACGGATAATGTCCTGATCTATGGATCCACTCAGACAGTACTTGACAGTAGGATGTGACCTGCAACCCCAAAACAGGGCTTAGTCTCAACAACAAGTATTTGCAGCCAACTGTCAATTTCCTTCGTCATATTGTGGATGCATACGGCGTCAGAGTTGATCCACAGGAGACAAAAGTAATCAAGAAGTTTCCAGCTCCTCAGAACATGAATAAGCTCCAGTTGGAAAAATGCCTGCTAAACCTGGTTGCCATCAATGAACCACTACATCAGCTGTTATTAAGGAGTTAAATTCCCTCCACCAGTACAATGATTCAGACTGAGGACGAAGAGCTTTGATGCATAGACAGAGTATGTTCCGGGAAAGTAGCCAAACGCAGCAGATTCTTTGACCCACATCCCGGTGGCAAGGCCCGAACAAATTGATGTCGCTATTTGCATCAAAAACAACCACAGCTCCAAAAGCAACTGAATAAAATCAGATATGCATAAAAATCTGATGAAAAATGTGCTCATGGAGCACAGGAAGGCCACTCAATCCCAGGGATCCTTCGCAGGATGTGCTCACTGAGGCGGGGGGGAATTAATGCCCATGTCTGCAGTGGGTAGCATTATCCTTGGGTGGTGCTGCTTGTGGGGGACCCTTTCAAAATGATGCCCCAATCTCTGAGGATATGGTCTGGCTGGCGAGTTCAGCTCCCACTGCTGAAAACATTTCTAAGTGTGGGCTGGACCCGTGAGAAACGCTGAAGGCCCCAAAAATGACTATGTTTGGGCGAATCCAGGTCTGGCTCTCACCCAAAAAGCTGACGGGAAACACCTCACCCAAAACGCCTAATATGACACTTAGAATACCTGAGAATACTGGTAATCCCATCTCAGTCTCCTTTTCCGGGCCTCCTCTTACTGACGGTGTCCTTGAAGAATTGAGTCCCTTCAATCAGGAGGTTCCTCCAAGTAGATGTCTTCTGAGAAAGGGTCCCCCAGTTATTGACATCTGTGATGCATTCCTTAAGGTAAGCCTTCAGGGTGTCTTTGAAATGCTTCCATTATCCTCCTCTTGTTCGGGTGTTCCTTGAGCTGGGCGAAGAAGATTTGCTTTGGCAGTCTAACACCCTAAGCATGTGGCCGGCCCAGCATAGTTGGTTTTGGATGATCATGGCCTCAATGTTGGTGCTCCTGGCTCCTTCAAAGATGCCATTCTCCGAACTAATATGGAGTTAAAGTACATTTGGATTCTGCAATGTATTTTAAACTGTGTTGTTTAAGAGTCTCCCTGATGTAACGTTCATCCTTACAGGTCTCAGTGATTACTAAAGTGCCTCAGTTGAATTATCATAGATTATCGTAGAATTTACAGTGCAGAAGGAGGCCATTCGGCCCATCGAGTCTGCACCGGCTCTTGGAAAGAGCACCCTACCCAAGGTCAACACCTCCACCCTATCCCCACAACCCAGCAACCCCACCCAACACTAAGGGCAATTTTGGACACTAAGGGCAATTTATCACGGCCAATCCACCTAACCTGCACATCTTTGGACTGTGGGAGGAAACCGGAGCACCCGGAGGAAACCCACGCACACACGGGGAGGACGTGCAGACTCCGCACAGACAGTGACCCAAGCCGGAATCAAACCAGGGACCCTGGAGCTGTGAAGCAATTGTGCTATCCACAATGCTACCGTGCTGCCCACATTATGCAAGCCTCCTGTAAGGTAATGTGTACTATCTCTCTGAGAGTTATTACAGAATCCAGTGCAGATTCAAAATCTGGGGTCAGGCTACATGCCCTCCTGGTGAGGAAGCAAATCAATTACCCACCCCCTAAGACTGTACAGGCAAAGGATACCATATGAAATGTTGTCAGAGGAAATGTGTGCTGGGAGACTGCGCTTCAGCAAGGAAGCAATGGGATGCCTTTGTGAAATGTTGAAGGAAAACCTGAAGCCGAACTCTAACTGCTGCACTGCCTTAACAGTGGAAATGAAACTCACGGCAGTTGTAGTGTGTTGTGCATTTCACAAATTTTCTCTTCATCGTGGACTGATCATTCACCCGGAAGATGACTTGCCACCAGAAATAGAGGAGCTGAAGGAGCCTAATGCAGACATACCTCCAGGTGCAGGTGAGTTTGCCCATATAGTGGGAGATCACCTGGCAGCTACTGCTTTTGGACATTGAACCCTCCCTCCATCCCTCCATCCCCTGCTATCCACCCCTTCCCTTCCCCTCTCTTCTCTCCCCTTACCCTCCCCCCTTCCTCTCCTCCTCTCCCCTCCCTCCCCTCCCTGCCCTATTTACAAAAAGACAACAAACCGTTGCGTTAAAGTGAATAAATATATTTTACTTCAAGAAATTTGGAAAAGCTGAGATAGTTATTCAACAAAATGTCACATTGCAACTGAAATGTTAACATGGCATCAAAGTTTTGTGTTTATAACATATTTATCAATAAATGTTTCCATTGAAGTTTACAAACTTCTTATTAAAATATCTTATTCAAACACCAAAACACAACATTTAAATATTATTGTCATTTCCTCCTCTGTAAAATCGATTGACTCCAATCTTGTCTCAATTAATCTGCTGTTGAAAGCTTCCTCCAAGCCTTTGTTACCTTGAGATGCAATTATTCCAACACACTCTGACTGTCCTCCCACATTCTCCCTCCATAAACCTGAGATCACCTAAAACTCTGCAGTCGCTGTTTTAACTCACACCAAGTTCCATTCCGCTATCAGCCCTGCGCTTGCTGACCACCATTGGCTCCCACTCAGAAAATGTCTTGATTATAAAAATTCTAATCCCTGTTTTCAAATCCCTCCGGGGTCTTACCCCTCCCTATCTCTGTGATCTCCTCAGGCTCCGTAACCCTCCAATCTGTGCTCCTCCAATTCTGGCCTCTTATGCAATCCCAATTTTAATTTCTACACCATTTGTGGCCATATTTTCAGTTGCCTGGGCTCCAAGCTATGGAATACCCTCTGTTATGTTGCCCACAAAGACCACGGGTGGATCGTCGGTCGATCTCCCTGTGGGATTCGTGGAGTACACGTTCCCATATTGAGCGGGCGGAGGATCGCCCACCAACGGCTCTACTTCCTCAGAAGACTAAGGAAATTTGGCATGCCAGCTATGACTCTCACCAACTTTTACAGATGCACCATTGAAAGCATTCTTTCTGGTTATATCACAGCTTGGTATGGTTCCTGCTTTGTCCAAGACCACAGGAAACTACAAAAGGTCGTGAATCGCAAACCAGCCTCCCATCCATTGACTCTGTCTATAATTTTCGCTGCCTCAGAAAGGCAGCCAGCATAATTAAGGACCCCATGCATCCCGGACATACTCTCTTCCACCTTCTTCTGTCAGAAAAAAGATACAAAAGTTTGAGGCCATGTACCAACCGACTCAAGAACAGCTTCGTCCCTTCTGCCATCAGACTTTTAAATGTACCTACCTCGTATTAAGTCGATCTTTTATCTACACCCTAGCTATGGCTGTAACATGACGTTCTGCAGTCTCTCCTTCCTTCCCTATGCACGGTCTGCGTTGTCTGTATAGCATGCAAGAAACAATACTTTTCATTGCATGTGACAATAATAAATCAAATCAAATCAAACAATAGGGACTCACTGGTGGGACTTTAAAATGTGTAACCAGGATCCAGACAGGGATTCCCGAAAGGTCCCGGGCTGGAACGATCGCATTGTACACCACGGCTGCAGCCTCTTTTCTTGCTCAAGGAACAAACCTGAGTTTTGCATTGGCCTGGCATCGCCTGGAGTTATTATAGCGGTGGTGAGGAGTAAAACGGGATTCCGAGCAGCCTTCAAAGTAAAGCAAACAGCTCTCTGGTAAATCATGAAAGAAACGGAAATGCACTTTTTTTTGTATACTCGAGCCGTATGATGTTAACCTAGAAGACTGGGCCCCATTCGCAGAGCGCCTGCGTTATTTCTTTTGGACCAACAACATTGAAGGAGACGAAAAGCAAAAATTCATCCTCCTGACAGGGTGAGGGGCCCCTACGTTTAGCATCAAAAAAGCCTAACATACCCAGCAGCCCCCGACTCCAAAACCTTTGACAAGCTCGTAGACCTAGTGCTATGTCCCGAAGCCATCACTATGTCCCAAACCATCAATCATCCTGCAACTATACCCTTTTAATGGCAGGGAGGGCCCCGGGGAAACCCATCACTGAATTCCTCATTAGGTTATGGAAATTGGAAAAAAACTATGAATTCAGACCATCCCTGACCGAGATGCTACACGATTGATTTCACGATTGATTGGTGTGTGGAATTAACAATGACATGACTCTGAAGAAATTACTGGCAGAGCCCAATCCGGACCTGGAAATAGCCCTGACCCTGGAGAATGCTGGGAAAGGGGTTCAGGAACTATAAGTGACACCGGTCAGTAGCATCCTCAGTTTGGGGGGAGGGGACTCACATCGGGAAGCCCCGCCATTACCGACCCAAAACGGTAATGTAGGGGCTCCCTGGCAGCGAAGGAAACCACATGACAACCTTAGGTATACCAGAGAGACCACTCCAGAGGGATGCAAGAGCCAGCTAATGATAAGTGCTGCAGAAGGGTGCAAGGTAAGTAAGGCTGTCGGAAGTAGCAATAGGCGTACTACCCAGGCAAGAAGGCAGTGCCAGCACAGGCTCATGCCGTGCAGGTAGACCAGCCTCTAGGTGAAGAGATGATGCAGTTGAATTACATCATCACGACCAAGATCGCCTCAATAGTGGTCATTAGAAATGGAGGTGGGTTGCTGTCTCTGTCATTGGAGAACAGGCATTTAATCACTTCTGGACTGACGTTCTATCTTTAAGCCTAAAGGATACCAGAACTATTTTTTTTTTGATACTTCACCCAGTCCGAGACCAGACTGTAACTGAAGCGGATAAAACAGTCGAACCATTAGGTCCTTCATTGGCTCAGTGGATAGGGCAGCAGCAGTGTTAGGGCAGGGTCTCGAAACTGATCAAAGTTTAAAATGTAAGCAGAGCAGAAGATCAGAGACACAACTACTCAGAGAATCTTGATGCCCAGATCAGGGCTGATTAAGATCAGGGGTGGGAGGGGGGATGGAATTTAAGCCACTGTTGTGGTGGGGGCGGGACTGGAAAATGCAGCAATCCATTCAAAAGACTTAGGTGGGACCAGAAAATCCTGGCAGCGGGTGGGGGGGGGGGGGGGCCGTAAAAGTATACCCAGGGAGTAGGCATGGAAAATGGGCAATGGTATTTTATCAGTTAACGAGTATTTAAGATTAAAAGTCACACACGTAGCAGGGGAAGGTAAAAGAAGCGAAGAGATGAGGGAGAAAAGGCAAAGAGCCTCTGTGAATGCCCAAGGAGGGAGTTGCACCTTCAGGAGCTCCCGAAGGGAGTTGAATGCTCTTGGGCCATCTTGAATCGAAGGATTCCAAAGCCCAACTAAAATTCCGTTGCAGTAATGGTTTTAAAAGAGCTGAAATTAAGGTATCCAAATTATATGGCTGCTTACACTGTGATTAAGGGGTTAACAGTAGGTTGTGATGTCGCTCATGGGAGGGGCTAGGTCTATTTTTAGTTTTATTTTCAGCCCTGCCCTGTGTCTGTAGTTTTTAGTTTCATTTTTAGAGTCCTGCTCTAGGTTCTGAGGGAAGGAGGTGCATTTCTCAGACTGACTTCTGAAAGCTTCTCTCCCAAGTACTTTGTACATACCTCTGTAAGCCACTGAGTGTTAGCTGTTAATAAGTGGCATTTGAACTGTGTGTGTGGAATTTGCTGAAATGAAACTTTAGAAGTAGATGGAAAAGTAAGCTCAAAAACCTTGGACGAGCTCTATCGGCTCTGTTGCACCCAAAAGGCAATGTGGCTCGCCTGGTAGATGCTGGAAGTCCCCACTTCTGGGATCGACCCGACTCGCCATGCCTTGTGAGATCTAATGCAATCTCGTGCGACGTCGTGATGTGAATCCCATCTTCGTTTTTTTTTAGCAAATCTGCATATTAGAGTGAGGCAGCTAGTCTCATTATAATATGCACTCCCACGATTTATATCCAAGCGATGAGCTCTAATCCCCTCACCTTGGTGTTTCGGCAGTCCGAGCGCTGGCAATCGCCCGGATAATCGCTCGCTATACAGGACCCTGTTCCGATTTGGGTAGATCGCACCCCTTTATTTTTTTTTAGAATGGGATGTTAATGGGGTAAATTCTGTGTTAATAATAAAGTTTGATTTAATATAAAAGATTCCTAGGTGTCAGGAATCACTCCTGGAGCAAAGTATCCTTTCCTCAGTTTACAAAATGAAAAATTGTTCGGGTCTCGCCTGGTTTCCCAATATAGATTGCGGTGTTGGCCGGGTACTGTAACATCAGATTTAACCACCCTTGTTATACCACATCCCCTTTCCTTCATGCACCTAACCAATCTGATGATGAATGTTGACACTGTTTTTACCTCAAACACTAACCATGGAATAAGCCTCTGGGATAAGAATTTATCGAAGTCCTTAGATTTAACCTTCCCATTTGAGAATCGTCAACCATTGGAATCAATGATGCTATCTACTTTTACCCATCTTAACAAACTTGAAACTCTTCTATCATATTAATTGTAATCTTGTTCGAACCACAGAAGATCCAACAGATATTTGTCTCTATTATCTCTCCAATTTTTCTCAGTGTTCCACAGCTGTGGACAAGCTAATCTATTGTCAGGGCTCTGATAACATTCAGAGAGAAAGGTGGGCTTGATTCTGTAGTAATATATGGCGAGATTCTCCAGTCCCCCAGCTGCATGTTTCTTGGCAGCGTAATTCTCTGAGGGACACCACTCCATCTGAAGCAAGGCAAGGAGACAGCTCTCCATAAGTTACAACAGCTGGTATTGGAACTGAAACCATGCAACTGTCATTATTCTACACTGCGGTCTAGACAACTAGTCACCTGAGCTAACCCACCCCCATCCAGGATAGCAGAGACAAGGGCCGGGATTCTCTGACCCTCCAGCCCTGTTTGCTGATGCGGCGTGTCCCCCGTCGGCAGCCGGATTCTCCGTTCCCACAGCCGGCCAATGTCGTTTGGCCACCCCACACCGTCAGGAAAGACACGGGCGTGGGTGCGCTGCCGACGGGGCAGTGGATTCCCACTGACGGAAATTCCTGCTGAAGGGCCAGGATTCTCTTTTGCGAGTCCGCTGCTAGCGAAGAAGGAAAATTTGGCCCCATTCTCTGGCACTGGGATTTTCTATCCCTGCGGCTTGTCAGTGGGATTTCCCATTGAAACCACCCCACACCACTGGGAAACCCACGGGTGGGGGTGCGGTGCCAGTGGGACCAGAGAACAGCTGGAAAATCCCGCTCAAGGTACGGAAGATTTGTGAGCAGATCACAGACACAAATCCATTCCTTGGTCTCCATAAGGTGCAGTGCTTTATTTACACTGCAAGAGATTAATTCCTTCACTGACTTCATAACCTAAATATTTAAAAACTCTACATGCAGTTGGGAAGAAATGGCCTGAACTAAACTGTTGTAAAAGACAGTGCTTACGTGAAGTATCTTCTCATCGGAGTCCTGGAAAGTTGTTAAACATACTGGGTGGAATTTCTCATTTTTGAGACTAAGTGGGGTGGCAGGCGAGTTTTCCACTGGGCAGTGTGGAAGGAATTCACGTCCGATTACACACTCAGCAGGTCATTAATTGGGCATCGGTGGCGAGTAGCTCTCCGAATCACATGGTGAGTTGGGATCAGGGGCGAGATTCTCCGACCCCCCGCCAGGTCGGAGAATCGGCGGGGGCTGGCGTGAATCCCGCCCCCGCCGGTTGCCAAAGTCTCCGGCACCGGATATTCGGCGGGGGCGGGTATCGCGCCGCGCCGGTTGGCAGGCCCCCCCGCTCGATTCTCCGGCCCGGATGGGCCGAAGTCCCGCCGCTAAAATGCCTGTCCCGTCGGCGTAAATTAAACCACCTACCTTACCGGTGGGACAAGGCGGCGTGGGCGGGCTCCGGGGTCCTGGGGGGGGGTGCGGGGCGATCTGGCCCCGGGGGGTTGCCCCCACGGTAGCCTGGCCCGCGGTCGGGGCCCACCGATCCACGGGCGGGCCTGTGCCGTGGGGGCACTCTTTCCCTTCCGCCTCCGCCACGGTCTCCACCATGGCGGAGGCGGAAGAGACTCTTTCCACTGTGCATGCGCGGGAAGGCCATCAGCGGCCGCTGACGCTCCTGCGCATGCGCCGCCCGGAGATGTAATTTCCGCGCCAGCTGGCGGGGCACCAAAGGCCTTTTCCGCCAGCTGGCGGGGCGGAAATTCGTCCGGCGCCGACCTAGCCCCTCAATGTTGGGGCTCGGCCCCCAAAGATGCGGAGCATTCCGCACCTTTGGGGCGGCGCGATGCCTGTCTGATTTGCGCCGTTTTGGGCGCCAGTCGGCGGACATCGCGCCGTTTCCGGAGAATTTCGCCCCTGATTTATTTGCCACTCCAAATGGGGTCGAAGCACCACCCGCCTGAGAATCACAGTCCAGTGAGGAAGATGATTAATTATTTCATCCACTCTGCCATGGTACGTCAACTTCAACTCACTCCAATCTCACGCTCTCATCATGCATTTAAAAGTTTACATTGCTGAGGGATCGCACTCAATATTAGTTGGGGGTACATCAGCACTGATTGTCTCATGGACATTTCTGCATCACCTCAGCATCTCTTATCTAATATCCTGCACAAACAGCATCTTCAATTACTGGGGAGGGCGCAGCACACACAGCAGGCAGGCATGCTTCCCAACCTCTACTACATTTCTTCTCATCACATCCCACCTCCTTTTTTTCATGTAGGCCAAGCTTGTCTGTAACAAGAGGGAGAGACCCCCGACTGGATGGGGGATGGCGGACATCCTGGTTCTGTCCAAGTTTGGGGACAATGCCGGCGAGTTTGAGCACAATGCTGCTGAGCTATCAGGCGAAGGCAAGATCGGCCCCTCTCAGCAGGCCTGCATGGATGAACCCTCCATGAGTTGATCACATCCTTACATTCTCAGTTACAGACATGCAAGTTGCATTTAGCATATCTATTAATTAAATCGATCTGCTCTCTATCACAGTCACCAACAGATCCAGACAGACCACCAAAGCCAACATAAGCCCCAGCCCCAAGAGGAGGATGCTGAGGAGCCATCTAAAGAAGACCCGTCACTTGCATCCTCCATCAGCGAAGGGACACATAGATTAGGCTTGGGGTCATATTCTGAGGAACATCTCACTGGCATGTCTCTATAGCAGTCGAGAGCAGTGACAGCCCCTGTCTCTGGCATTCGGAGAACAGGCGCCCACTGAATACAAGTCTGATGATGAGCCTTTGAAATGGCCAAGTCACACATGCTGGAGATGCATCGGAAGGTGACGGAACATCAGGCAGAGTTGTGAGAGGCAGTCAACAGGCCAGAGCAAAAGACGGAGGAGTCCATTCATGTTCTCTCTGTTGTGGCTCTGACTTGCAAGCACCTTGAGGTTTCCATGGGAAAGTTGGCAACCACCTCATCCTCTGGGAGTCACTGTGACTCCCCTAGAGCATGAACCTCTCAAAGCTGCGCTAGGCGGCTCCTCCCCCTCAATTGGATCAATGCTATCAAGAAGTCAGCATTGAGCAAAGGCTCCATTATTCAATCCTCCTTCTCTCTGGGACTGATAGATTGAAGAGATTAATGAACACTGGGAAAAGATGGTAGACCTCCCACTTGCAAACAGAAAGCTAAAGTCACATCCTAAAGCTACATCTGCGCTACTAGCTTTTCACTGATACCATCCTGTAGCTGAGGCGCAAACTCACACGTCTAGGTGACCAAGGTGCCAACCCTGGTACTTGACGTCTCAATCCTACAGAAGCTGGAAGAGGTTTGGACACATTCATGGAGTGTGCCACTTAACCAAAAGTAGTCCTGTAATCTATGATCTGGCATGCGGATTAAACTTGCATTTCAGTAATGACGACGTGTCCTTCAGCCCATTATCCATGCCAATGGCAGAAAGCACACTAGAGGCATTCATTCAGGATCTGGCAGATATTCAGGAGCCGTGCTTCCTTCATGGTTGCCTGAATTTTGCATTCTCACTTGCCTCTCTGTTAAAGCTCAAATGGAGCAATTGTATTGTGAAGCCACTGACTCGTGCAGTCTCTCATTGAAGTGCAGCAAAAGGCAATGGCTCCAATTTGACCGTCTCAAGGAAGTCTCTCTTTTCTCTCAGCTCTGACTCTATTTCAATCGTGAGACTCCAAGGAGTAGCCATGGTCTCCTCCCGCATTGCCTCAGACCCCCTCCCATGCAGATTCTTTTCCAGTTTCAATTTCAAACTGCGCCACCACTTCAGGCTATCAAGATGGCGGTGATGCAGTTTTATTTTCAGACCAGCTTCGACCCTGTCAATGCTTGGTTCCTCCCATCCCCCTGGAATCTTGTGATGTGCAGTCAGTGATCCCTCCGGTTATTCTCCTGCCTCCTCCAGTATTCCTGGATCCCATTATCATTGTAGCTGAAATTCTAACCCTCCCACCTGACTGCACCATGATTGGTGTCCCCCTGCCCAATGTGGACCTCACCCCTCCCTGTCTCGAGGTTGTGTGCACACCCTGTACAGAGGAGACCCTCCCCCCCACCCCACGCCACCCCCACCCTGGAGAGTTTCAAATATCCCCCTCTGTATTACCGTTTCCCCATTTACAGGCTGCAGATGCTTCCCCTAACCATGTCCAGCACATCTGCAGCCCAGTACCAAGTCAGACAACCCCATCACCACTGAACCTGCCCTGTGCACCAAGCTGTGCCTAATCCCAGATGAGCACACAGGCCTACTCCTCCCTGGAGTGGGAATACAAAGTGCGTGCCATTGATAGCCCTGTAGCATGGCCCGCAGAGTCCCAGAACTGCCTTTAATCTTTCACTCTGACTTCTTGGCCCCAGACCAGGGACTGCAACTGTCCTTCAATGAGCTCTCCCATTTCTTCTTTATCGATGGCAACCCAGCCTGCGTTCTCCCCCCACCCCTCCACCCCATGAGTCTCTGTGCAATCCACCCCTCTGGTGCCACACTAACACAACCCCACCCCTTGTCCTCCAGAGTCTGTGTGTATCCCCTGCCATTCATACAGTTCGATTCCCATCCACCCCCTTCTATACCTGTGTCCTAGTTTTCCATGTTGGACTCCAGCTTCCCACCCTTGGTCTCCCCTCTGCCTGCCATCATCACACTCTGCCCCCCACCCCCGCTCCCCACCACCTCCAACCTCAACCCTACCAAAGCCCATTGTCCCACATGATCATAAAATCATACAGTAGAGAAGAGGCCCTTTGGCACATCGAGTCTGCACCGACAACAAAAAAACTACTCTAATCTATACTAATCTCACTTCCCAACACTTGGCCCATAGCTTGAATGTTATAACATTTCAAATGGTCATCCACGTACTTCTTAAAGATTGTGAGATTTCCTGCCTCAGCTACCCTCCCAGGCAGTACATTTCAGACTTCCACCCCCCACCTGGGTGAAAAAACATTTCCCCAAATCCCCTCTAAATCTTCTGCCTTTCACCTTAAAATTAAG
The DNA here is from genome assembly GCF_047496885.1 of Scyliorhinus torazame. NCBI lineage: Eukaryota > Metazoa > Chordata > Chondrichthyes > Carcharhiniformes > Scyliorhinidae > Scyliorhinus > Scyliorhinus torazame. Next base: position 64,157,241 of record NC_092725.1, read on the forward strand.
CCCCCTTGCCCTTTTTTAAAATAAATTTCGAAAATTATTTTTTTCCAATTAATGGGCAATTTAGCGAGGCCAATCCACCTAGCTTGCACATCTTTGGGTTGTGGGGGCGAAACCCACGCAGACACAGGGAGAATGTGCAAACTCCACACGGACAGTGACCCAGAGGCGGGATCGGACCTGGGACCTTGGTGCCGTGAGGCAGCGGTGCTAACCACTGCACCACTGTGCTGCCTCCCCTTGCCCCCTTTTCATTGACCCGTCAACTAAGGGGACAGCTACTTCCTGTCCACCCTGTCCATTCCCCTCAGAATCCTGTACACCTCAATTGGGCCGGTTACGAGGGACACAAGTTCAAGGTGAGGGGAGGGAGGTTCAGGGAGATTTGAGGAAAAACCTCTTTACCCAAAGCGTGGTGACGGTCTGGGAAGCGATGCCTGGGAGGGTGGTAGAGGTGGATTGCCTCACATCCTTTAAAAAGCACCTGGATGAGCACTTGGCACGTTTTAACATCCAAGGCTATTGCCAAGTGCTGGCAAATGGGATTAGGATTGGCAGATCAGGTGCCTTTCATGCGGCGGCGCAGACTCGATGGGCTGAAGGGCCTTTTCTGCACTGGATTTTTCTGTGATTCTGTGAACTTTAAGCTGAATGAGACAAAGTCTAGCACACAATGAGGATGCATTAATCCTACGCCGTGCTTCTTCCCAATTTTAACCTCGCACTGTGCCTCCCAATTCCTCCTCCCATTTTTGCTGCATTCCCACCATCGAAACACCCTCCATCCTGGCCAACTCAGCGTACAAATTGGAGATCTTCCCCTCTCCCATATCGTCATCCGAGAGGAGCCTGTTCTGTCGACCTGAGGGCGACAACATTGGGAACAAACCTATTCTTTACTCAGAAAGGCCCTTATTTGGAGGTATCTGAACTCATTACCACTGGGCAATTGGTACGCCTCTGTCAGCTCAGTTATGTCTACAAACTTACCATCAGAAATAGGCCCTCAAAGTGTTTGATCCCCAAATGGTCATAGTCCTTAAACCTGGCATCCAACTCGCTGGGAAAAATCTATGGACACAGATCGAGATCTTTCTGTACATGACCTCTGGCCAAAAACTCCGTGAGACTGGTAGAGGAGCTGAAGCCAATGCACTTACGGAGGTCTCCCTACACGACGCCTCCTCCACCCGACACCACACCAACCCTTAATCTAACGCCCATTTCCAGACCATGACAATATTGGCAGCCCAGTAGTAACTCTGAAAATTATGGAGAGCCAGGCCATCACCCAGTCTACCCCTCTCCAGATAAACTCTTTTAATATGGAGATTCTTCCCACCCACACAAAGCACAGAATAAGCCTATTGAGCTTTTTGAAAAATGATTTGGGCAGAAAGATTGGGAGATTCTGGAATTCAAAAAGGAACCTCGGCAGGATCACCATCTTTATTGTCTGAGTTCTCCTGGACAGAGATAGCAACCTGTCCCACCTTTCAAACTCCTCTTTCATTCCCTCCACTAAACTTGCCAGATTTAGCTTGTGAAGCTGGGCCCAGTCCCATGCCATCTGAATCCGCAGATAACAAAAGCTCTTTCTTGCCAAGCAGAATGGGAGTCCACTCAAATGCCCCTCCTGCCCTCCAGAGCCAATCAGAAACATCTTGCTCTTTGCCGCATTGAGTTTGTATCTAGAGAAAGAGCCAAACTCACTCAGACTCCCCAGAATCGTCAAATGACTCCATGGGATTAGAAATGTACAAAAGGAGGTCGTCCGCCTACAAAGAGAGCCGGTGCTCTACTCACCCTCGCTCAATACCCCTCCACTCCCCAGATGCCTGAAGAGCCATTGCCAATGGCTCAATTGCAAGGGCGAAGAGAAGAGAGTGGACACCCGTGCCTCGTCCCGCGTTGCAAAGTGAAATATTCAGAGTTAACCCCGCTAGTGGAGATGCTTGCTTTTGGGGCTTTGTACAACAGTCTAACCCATTCCACGGATCCATGTCCGAACCCAAACTGCTCCAAAATGTCAAATGAGTACACCCATTCCACTTGGTCAGATTCCTCCTCGGCATCCATTGACACCACAACCTCCATCTCCTTTCCTCTTGCGGGCATCAAGATTATGTCTAATAGCCTTCATATATTGGTCGCTAACAATCTCCCTTTTGCTAACCTGGTTTGGTCTTCTCTAACCACATCCACCACACATCCCCCAATATGGGTGACCAAGATCTTAGCCAGCAGCTTCGCATCTACATTTTGGAGTGAAATGGGACAATAAGATCCACATTGTTCAGGATCTTTGACCTTTTCTTGGATGTGGGAAATGGAGGTCTGCGACAGTGTGTGTGTGTATGTGTGAGTGTGAGTGTGTGTGTGTATGTGTGAGTGTGTGTGTGGGGGGGGAGACACCCTTCTCCAGTACTTCATTGTATATCCGCATCACGAACGGACCCAGCAACCCATCAAAACCATTTGTAAAACTTGGTTGGGAATCCGTCCGGACAGGGGGCCTTCCCTGACGCATCATACTCACACACCCCAACACCTTCCACAGATCCACTGTGCCCTTGCTTAATCCACCCTCGGAAACTCTAGTCCATCCAAGAATCTTCATCTCAGTTCATCCCTTTGGAGGCGTTTCCGATTGGTATAGTCCCTGATAGAAGGATTCAAATATTTTATTAATCCTAACCGGGTACGTTGCCTTCTTGCCGACCCCCCCCCCCACCCCCCCCCCCCCCCCCCCCCCCCCCCCCCCCCTCGTCCCTGAGCTTACCCATTTCCCTTGCAGCCATCCGTTTCCTCAGTTGGTGGGCAAGCATCCTGCCAGCTTTCTCTCCGTATTCATACACAAACCCTGTGAGTTCTGCGCAGTTGTCTCACCGCCTTATCTGAAGTGTCCAGGTTAAACTCCATCTGGAGCCTCCGGCGCTCCTTCAACAGCACATCATCATGTAATTCCAGGTATCTGCGATCGACTGTCAACATCACCTCCAGCAATCTCGATTGCTCCTCTTGCTCCACCCATAGCCTATGCACCCGGATCAAAATGAGTTCTCCCCTAACCACAGCCTTCAGTGCCTTCCCCTGCACCCCATCAGAGACCGTCCCCAGGCCGTTCTGATCCATATAGTTATAAATGGCCCCTTCCAACCTCTCACATATTATCTTACCCACAAGGAGACCAACGTCCAGTCTCCACTGGGGTCTGCAAGGGGATGGCTTTTCCACACGCAGGTCCACCCAGTGCGGAGCATGGTCAGACACCACGATCGGTTGTTAAGTAATGGCTTAAGAGACATTCCAATTAGTTGTCTGGGCACCACACTATAGGAAGGACCTGAACACATTAGAGAGAGTGCAGAAGAGGTTTACAGGAACAGTTCCAGGAATGAGCAACTTCAGTTATGAGGAGAGATTGGAGAGGTTGAGACCATTCTCCCTGGAGAGAAGAAGGCTGAGAAGAGATTTGATCGAGATGTTCAAAATCATGAGGGGGCTGGACAGAGTAGATGGGGAGAAGCTGCTGCTGCTCGCGAAAGGACCAAGAACGAGAGGTGACAAATCTAAAGTGATTGGCAAAAGAAGCAAATGTGATATGAGAAATAAACCTTTTCACCCAACGAGTGTTTCGGGTCTGGAATGCACTGCCTGGAAGTGTGGTGGAGGTAGGTTCAATCGCGGCATTGAAGAGGTCATCAGATCATAACTTGAATAGAGATAATGTGCATGGTACCTAGAGTACTGTGCGTACTGTCGGCCTCATTACCTAAGGAAGGATATATTTCCCATAAAGGGAGTGTAACCAATGTTCCACAGACTAATTCCAGGCTTGGTGCGATTGTCCGATGAGGAAAGACTGAAGAGACTCGGCCGTTATTTATCTGGAGTTTAGAATGTTGAAAACAACCTCGATGAAGCATATAGAATTCTTACAAGTCCCTGCAGGGTAGATGCAGGAATGACATTTCCCTGGCTAGGTGTTCTAGAGCCACAATCCCCAAATAAGAGGTACGACATTTAGGACTAAGATGAGGAGGAATTTCCTCACACAGAGGATGGTAAATCTTTTGAATTTTCTACCCCAGAGGGCAGTGGAGGGAAAGCCACGAGAATATCCCACACAGACATAGATTGATTTCTACTTATTAAAGATAAAGGGACATGCACATAGTGAGGAAAAATGTCATTGAGGTCGAACATCAACCATGATCTAGGTGAATGATGGAGCAGACTCAAAGGGTCGAATGGTCGCCTCATCCTCCTGTTTTATATGTTCCGATGTTGCTATGTGCACCTGTGCAAGTCATTGACCCCATCTGCAGCATGAATTATGGACCTTTTTTGTATTTTTAAATTTAAAAAAAATTTTAAATCTAAATTTAGCATACCCAATTAATTGTTTCCAATTAAGGGGTAATTTAGCGTGGCCAATCCACGTCGCCTGCACATCTTTGGGCTGTGGGGGCGTAACCCACGTAAACACGGGAAGAATGTGCAAACTCCACACGGACCGTGACCCAGAGCCGGAATGGAACCTGGGACCTCGGCGCGGTGAGTGAATTATGGACCTTTGAGTGTATCTCTGTTGAATTAGGAGTGGACATGGCTTCCAGTGTAGCATTTTAACAGACTGGCTAGGGCCAAAGGCCTGCATCTTTCTTCTTTCCAAATATCAGACGTCGCAGGTATATGCAGCGTTTTGCAGGTCTTGTGCGCATTTGAAGCAAGTCGGGTGTGTTTCATCTCAGATTGGCACATGCAAAGGATCGCAAAACCAGCAGTTAACGTGAAATATTACGATTTAACCAGCAGAAAACAAGGTCAATAAAAGTAAACGCTAATATCATCCAAATAGGGAACCCCAATATCCTAACCATAAGAGAATTGAAAACAATGGTGAAAAGAAAACTTCTTGGTGACTCACTTGACCCGGTGTCTGACCGGCGCTAAGATTGTCATGGGCCTATCTGATGTGTTGCATCATGGACATGCTTCCTACCTGTGCATCCGCAAAATCCTGGGCTTCATCATCACTATCTCCTTCCCTCTCCTCATCAGAGGAGTCACCTTGCTCCTCCGTCTCTCCCTTTGTGAAGGCAACCCCCATTTGAAAAATTAAATGAATGAAATGAAAATCGCTTATTGTCACAAGTAGGTTTCAAATGAAGTTACTGTGAAAAGCCCCTAGTCGCCACATTCCGGCGCCTGTTCGTGGAGGCTGGTACGGGAAAGCTTGTTGAGCAAGCTCATGTAGAGTGTAGCATATCGCAATGATCCGGGAAACACTCTGTGGGGACTACTAACGTTTTGTGCCTGGGCGATCCACACATTGGAACCTCATTTTTAGAAGTCCCATTCTCTGCTCAATGGTGGTGCTTGTTGAGGTTTGGATGAAATTGTACCTCTCCTCAGCGGTACTTTGCAGATTCTGAACTGATCTCATCAGCCAGGTCTTCTGACGGGGTGTCCCCAACGAGCCAGCCCCATTATCGACAAGGTGGACCAAAGATTTGTGATGGTTGTGAGTGGTTGAGAATGTGGGCACCATAAGAACTAGGTAGCACATACAAACATGATGGGTTTGGTGGAGTGATCACACACTATCTGAATATTTAACAAGTGAAAACGTTTCCTTTTGATGAATGCAGCTAGCTAAAGGAACTCTCAGCACCACATTTGTTTAGTCAATCGCCCATCTTGCAGGGATCCTGAAATTTCTGCAAAACCCAATCCTCTGACTGCCTGGCCCTCGAGATCTAAGCAGAGTTTGACCAACGGAAGTGGCCACTGGTGAAGAAGCTTTGAGCTGTACTGGCCAAAATTTTGGCCTCCAGGATTGAGGACCGTGTACCAGACATTATTGTGGAGGATCAGACGGGGTTTGTTAAGGGCAGGCAGCTGGTGGCCAATGTTAGAAGGCTGTTAAACGTGATCATGGTGCCCCCGGAAAGTAGGGAGGTGGAGGTAGTGGTCGCGATAGATGCGGAGAAAGCTTTTGACCGGATTGAGTGGGGTTATTTATGGGAGGTGCTGGAGCGGTTCGGATTTGGGAGGGGCCTTATTGACTGGGTTAGGTTGCTGTACCAGGCTCCTGTGGCAAGTGGACGGACGAATAGGACGATTTCGGACTGCACCGGGGGACGAGACACGGATGCCCCCAACCCCACTGCTGTTTGCGCTGGCTATAGAGCCGCTGGCAATTGCTCTGAGAGCCTCAAGGGGCTGGAAGGGGCTGGTCCGGGAAGGGGGGGGGAGAGCATAGGGTCTCGCTGTATGCGGATGACCTGCTTTTGTATGTCTCAGACCCAATGGAGGGGATGGAAGGAATTATGGGAATTTTAGGGGAATTCGGCCGGTTTTCAGGGTATAAGCTCAATATGGGGAAGAGCGAGATGTTTGTGGTCCAGGCGAGGGGTCAGGAGAGGCGACTGGGGGAATTACGTTCAGAGTGGTAGTGAACAGTTTCTGGTACCTAGGTATCCAAGTGGCGAGGGTGTGGTAAACCACTGTATTATATTGTACTTACAGTTCTTACTTATTGTACTTACTGTCCTTACTGTTTGTTACATGTCTGGGTTTGTCCCTGCTGGCTCCGTCCCTCGGGCTCAAGTATAAAGGTAGCTGACCTCCAGCCCTGCCCTCATTCTGGGACCGGCTGCCAGCAGGTGTCTTTTAGCTGATTAAAGCCACAGTTTACTCTTCCGACTCTCGTCTGTCGTCATTGATGGTACATCAGAGGGATTGGGGCAGGCTTCACAAATTGAATTTTGCCTGGCTGGTGGGTCAGATGAAGGAGGATTACCGGAGATGGGATTACCGTTGTCTCTGGCGGGCAGAATTCAAACAGTAAAATTGACGGTCCTCCCAAGATTCCTATTCATTTTTCAATGCCTCCCCATCTTCATTCCGCGGTCCTTTTTTAAGCGGGTCAATAAAGTTATTGTGGGCTTTGTGTGTGGGGCGGGGGGTGGGGGCAAGACCCGCGAGTGAAGAGGGCAAGCTCGAGCGGAGTCAGGGAGAGGGCGGGCTGGCGCTGCCGAGTTTCAGCAATTATTACTGGGCGGCTAATAGAGCCATGGTGAGGAGGTGGCTGGTGGGTGGGGAGCTGGCGTAGGTGCACATGGAGGCGGCTTCTTGTAAGGGCACAAGTCTGGGGGCATTGGTAACGGCGCCTCTGCCATTCCCGCCGGCGCAGTACTCCACCAGTCCAGTGGTGGTGGCGGCCCTGATAGTCTGAGGCAGTGGAGGAGGCATGTGGGAGCAGAGGGGGCATCGGTGTGGTCCCCAATCTGCGATAATCACCAGTTTGCCCCGGGGAGGATGGACGGGGGTTCCGAATTTGGCAGAGAGCGGGAATCGAGAGGATGGGGGTCTTGTTTATAGAAGGAAGCTTCCCGAGTATGAGGGCACTGGAGGAGAAGTTTGCATTGGCTGGGGGAAATTAATTTCAATATCTGCAGATGCGGGACTTTTTGCGGAAGCAGGTACCAACCTTCCCACTCCTGCCGCTGAGGGGGATTCAGGATAGGGTGGTTTCTAGAGGATGGATAGGAGAGGGGAACGTCTCAGACATAAATAAAGAGCTTATGGGATCAGAGGAGACGCAGACTGAGGAACTGAAGCAAAAGTGGGAGGAGGAATGTTGCCACCTGGGTTGGCCAAGTCCCGATTTAAAATGGAGAACAGCAAAGGCTGCAGGGAAATTCAACCAACACAGGCAGAAACCAGCAGGTGCAAGTTACTGTGTATTAAACTCTGCAAAAGCCCAGACAGCATCGATACAAGCAGCCATCTGCATAATAATGCAGCAGCCATCTACATACTAATGAGCGATCCCCGGGAACAATCGCAACATTTGGGACAACAAAGCCAAGTCAGACTCCCCGGCGCCAGCAGGAGCCAACACAAAAGAGGGTAGACGGACACCTCAAGACCGCCCATCGATCAGGGAACCACTCCAGTATTGGAGAAATCGAACCAAGCGATTGGAACAAAGTCCAATCACTTGGAACCAGGCACAGGGTCCGCCCCAAAAGGCGGGAATCCCTGGGGACTATAAAGTTAAGCCCCCAAGTTCAAACTGTTCTTCTTGACCGGGTCACTCAGCAACGCGAACCAACCTTGACCGTGACCGGTGCAGCTGCCGCTGATATCCAGTAAATCTTAAGTCAACGCTCGCAATGAGATAGGTGCTCCTAGCTACCCATCCGTACCAACTCCGAATCCTGCAGACTCAGAACCCGAACAAAAGGCCATTTGTTCCCCTGACCTGGTGGGCCAGTTCGAAGCTAAGTATAGGCCTGTTAGTTGTAGAAGTAGCTTAGACGTAGAATTTGTGCATGAGTAGCGATTACTGTGGATAATAAATGTGCTTTGATTTGAATCTTACTAATCGGTGTATTGAGTTATTGATCATTACTTGAACTTGAACCTCGTGGCGGTATCATGAAGATACCTGGCGACTCGAGAGCAAAGGTTATAAAACAGAGCCAATTGAACTAACCAAAACTTAACAACATATCACTGGCGACATCTGACGGGACCCGAACTAAAAGTGGCTTAACCACTCCGGGAGAACCCAAAAATTTGAATTAGAGATCCAATTGGGAACAGAAAACCACAAGTGTTCAAGCAGTTCTGATCAATCCTCATAATTCGGAAGTGTGTTAAATGTATGCGTAACTAACAGGGCGATAAGATAAACTGATAGATTTTTTTGTTGCGACAAAACTGTCGGGAGTTTGTATTTCGGAAATTAGCCGTAAGCCGTACCCGTAACTACAGCACCGCCTTAGCTCCCCTGTTCCAAATTTAAAAGAAGCATTCGGATAAGAAAGATGGCAATGCAGGCAATGCAGCGCCTCATGAACCCAGAAGAATTTGTGGTCGCAGCGACCAGCAGCAGAGTAGGACAGTGTCCGGTATGGGAGGAAGATATCAGGAAGTACCTCAAAGGGAAAGGATGGCCCCTTTGGAGCGAATTCTGTAGCAATGAGGAAACAGGTCCCGGGAGTAAAGGACATACTTGGTGGGAGAACCTGAGCGAGATTCACAAGAAGAGCTTAGGGAAAGCTCGCAAGCCGATGGCAATCGTGTCCTGCTTGGCACAACTGCGAGGCACAGAGGAGGTCGTTAGGACGCTCCAGAAAGAGATAGAAGGCATACATCGAATTAGCAAGGTTGATGTTAGTGAGGTAGAGAGAGAGAATGTAGAGTTAAGGAGGAAGTTGGCAGCAAAAGACGGAGAGGTGTGCCAAGTGGGCACACCAGTCTTGTCTGGCGCACCTAAGCAGCTTCCAGTCTCAGTACGAAAAGGCCTGTCAGGACACGCAACTTGCAGTCCTGGTACGAGAAGAAACCGAGAAGCATGTAGAAGCATTGCAGAGGCAGTGTAGTGACCTGAAGGCAGCGTTAAGAGCACTCCATGCTGCCACCACAGAGCAAAGATAAAGCACGCTAGATCACGCAAAGTGCTGGAAGCAGATTGCAGAGCTGCAATCGCTGCTTTCAGTTCAAAAAGGATTCCAGGACACCTTTGGAGCAAAATTAAATGAGGAAGACGGCCCTGATTGGGATGAGTTAAATGAGACAGCGCAGAGATATGTTCAGGGAACATGTGCGCAGGGAAAGCCCCAAAAGAGAAAAGCGCCCCAACCCCCCACAGAGCAGATAGTTCAGGCTCCAATGAACCCAGTCACCACCCACCGCACAGCCACATTGGACGATACGGAATTTCTGTACACCACCCCCTTAACAGTGACCCAATTACGGGACACGTGCGAGAAAATCACACCGTTCCTCCCCACCTCAGACCCCCACCACTTCTTTGCCAAAGTGAAGCAGCAGGCGACCATGTACGGCCTGGATGAGCGAGAGCATGTAAAGCTCACAGTTTGAGTCGAGACCCTTCGGTCGTTGCAGCCCTTCCCGACTATGACTAGGAGGAGGCACCCTTGGAGAAATACATACCGCGATCCTGGATGCGATCGGGTATAACCGGGGCGACCCCGTAGATGGCCTCAATAAATGCAGGCAAAAGAAAACCGAGCACCCACAGCGTTTGCTGGACGCCTGTGGATCCACTTTGCAGCAGTTTTTGGAGACCTAGACCGCCCCCATTTGTCCCCAGACAACATGGCCAAATGGACCCGCACCCTTATCTCCCATGCCACAGAAACAGGACAAAAACCTTGCGCGAATTATGATCCCTCAGAGGAGGCTCATAATGAGAAATGGGTGGTAAAAAGATTGTCCCGCACCTGGGAGCAGTCTGTACAAAACAAACCCGCAGTTAAAAATCCTGAAGAAAAGCAGGCCGAAGCAGACATACAAGCAGTTAAAACACACCAGAACCCCGCATGGGTAAATGAAAGCAAGAACAGCCCCCCACCAAAGTCACAGGAGTGTTACAACTGTGGACAGTTGGGAGACTGCAAGGGAATGCAATGCCCCACGAAAGCCACAGAGAGCCCAGCAGACGGGCACTCTAAGTAAGAATAAGACAGAGCCCATACATAGTGTGAGCACCCCTTCAGATCAGACGGACCTGAACGGAACAGACTGACGGTGCTCGGGCTCCCCCAGTTGGGTCTGCGACACCCTTTGGGATAGGTCCGGACGACCGGTAGTTGCAGCGAAAATACGAGTACAGCCCATCGAGTTTCTCTGGGATACAGGAGGGTCCCGCACCACAATAAATTCCTCCACCATGTTCCAAAAGGACACGTGGCCCACTACAGCCACCATCACCCTCAGCGGCTTTACAAGCCACTCACAGCAGGGACACATCACAGCCCCTGTACCCATTCAAATCGGCAACATCACCACCAAGCACCCCATATTTTTAGTCGATCTGCCCCACACAGCAGAACACATTTTGGGCATAGACTTTATGAATTCCCACAATCTATCCTTTGATCCAGTCAACCAGTGTGTCTGGAAAACGGCAAAATCTGCAAGAGCCCCGCAATGCTCACAATAGGTGAATACGCCAACAAAATTAGCGCAGTAGGCAAATTTTGGTTTAACCCGCCGGCAATCAGCACGGACAACCAGGTTAGGGCAGTTTTACAAAGGAACAGGACAGCATTCGCGACCCACAAGCACGACTGTGGCCGGATGACTGGTTCAGTACAAATCACAGGCCCTGACCCTAGACCCCCAAAACAGTATGGATTTCCCCAAGAGGCAGAGGGAGAAATCGCAAAAGTAATCAAAAGCTTATTAGAGCAGGGCATACTTCGATCAGTAGCCTCCACTAATAATTCCCCGATTTGGCCAGTGAGAAAGCCCGATGGATCATGGTGACTGACCATCGATTACCGGGAACTCAACAAAATCACCCCCGCAGCAGCCCCCACAAGTCCCGAGACCATGCTCAAGCAGGGACTCAATTCCTGATACTTTACAGTTTTAGATATCAGGAATGGATTCTGGTCCATTCCATTGGCAAAGGTGTGCCAGTACAAATTTGCCTTCACCTTTAAAAATCAACAGTACACGTGGACATGCCTTCCACAAGGATTCCACAACTCCCCCTCCATTTTCCACCGATAGCTGGCAAATGGTTTAGCCAAATTCTCTCGCCCCGAATGTCTGGTCCAGTACGTAGACGGCCTACTACTGCAGACAGACACCAAGGAAGAGCACATCGAGCTTCTGTCCGAACTCCTGGAACTCCTACAAGCAATCGGATGTAAAGTTAACCCCAGAAAGACCCAGATTCTGAAAATATGGTGATATATTTGGGTACAATTATCACACATGGTAAACGCGAGATCGAGTATAAAAGGAGTGACTCGATTGCTAAATTGCCCTTCCCCAGAACGTTTCAGCCCTCCGGTCGTTTTTAGGACTGGTTGGCTACTGCCAAAACCATATTGACGGTTTTGCCAGCAAGGCAGCACCCCTCTCAGACCTCCTAAAGAAAGGAGCCCCCTGGGAATGGCTTCCGCAGCATATGGATGATGTGGACTCTTTGAAACAAGCACTCATAGCAGCCCCCGCACTACAAGTTCCAGACCCGCTTTCCCCCTATGCGATAGAGGTAGCAAGCACAGACCGCACCCTTTCGGCCGTGCTCCTTCAGGAACGGCACGAACAGTTAAGGCCCATGGCTTACGCCTCCAGAGTTTCAGATGCTGTGGAGCAGGGATTTTCAGCCTGTGAAAGGCACCTGCTTGCATTTGTTTGGGCAGTACAGTATTTTTCGTACATTACCGGACTCAACCCCATCACAATTCTCACCGAACACCCCACCACCCAACATTTACTGGACGGACGACTCAAGGACGGTACAGTCAGTCAGATTAGAGCAGCCAGATGGACCCTTCTTTTGCAGGGACGGGGCATCACTGTTAAAAGGACAAAGACCCACACTTTTTAGCCGACAACTTACAGTACCCCGGAACCCCCCACGAATGTGAAGTTATCTCTCCACACCACAACACAGGCCCCTTTATTGCTAAAACAGCCCCCAGAAAGATAGGTAGTGCAACCCAGAGCCCCAAGCACACAGACACGTGCGACCCCATAAGGATATATGTGGATGGATCTTCCACAATATTAGAAGGGAAGCGCATAACAGGATGCGGTATTAATGTCGAGGACGCGCAGGGACGCGCCCTAGAAGAAATAGCAATAAAACTTCCAGGACACTTAGGCGCATAGGTGGCAGAACTTGTGACCATCGCATACATAGTGGAACACCCAGATTCCTTCCCCAGCCCAGCAGACATACATTCGGACAGCCTCAATGTCTGCAACAGCCTTACGGAATTCCTACCCCTGTGGAAAACAAGAGGATTTGTTTCCACAGACGGAAAACCCCTCCCTTCAGCCCCATTGCTCCGTCACATTTTAGAGAGAGCACAGAACAGGACAATCACGTGGAACCAGGTTCAGGGTCCGCCCCGAAAGGCGGGAAGCCCCTGGGGACTATAAAGTTAAGCCCCCAAGTTCAAATCGTTCTTCTTGACCAGGTCACTCAGCAACGCGAACCAACCTTGACCGTGAACGGTGCAGCTGCCGCCGATATCCAGTAAATCTTAAGTCAACGCTCGCTACGAGATAGGTGCTCCTAGCTACCAATCCGTACCAACCTTGAATCCCGCAGACTCAGAACCCGAACGAAAGGCCATTTGTTCCTGGTGGGCCAGTCCGAAGCTAAGTATAGGCCTGTTAGTTGCAGAAGTAGCTTAGAAGTAGAATTTGTGCATGAGTAACGATTACTGTGTATAATAAATGTGCTTTGGTTTGAATCTTACTAATCGGTGTATGGGGTTACTTGATCATTACTTGAACTTGAACCTCGTGGCTGTATCATAAAGATACCTGGTGACTCGCGAGCAAAGGTTATAAAACAGCCAATTGAAACAACCAAAAGTTAGCAACAGGAGCTGGGGGGAGAGTTAGAGGAGGGCCTTTGGGCGGACGCGCTGAGTAGGGTCAACGTGCCCGCAACATGTGCCAGGCTCAGCCTGATCCAATTTAAGGTTGTTCACCGGGCTCACATGACAGTGGCCCGGATAAGCAGATTCTTTCGGGCGGAAGACAGGTGTGCGAAGTGCGTGGGGGGGCCAGCGAACCATGTCCACATGTTCTGGGCATGTCCAGAGCTGAGGGGATTTTGACCGGGGTTGGCCGACGTCATGTCCAAGGTATTAAACACGAGGGTGGTAATGAGTCCAGAGGTGGCGATTTTTGGGGTATCACAGGATCCGGGAATCCAGGAGGAGAGAGAGGCAGATGTTCTGGCCTTTGCTTCCCTGGTAGCCCGGAGGCGGATATTACTGGCATGGAGGGACTCGAAGCCCCCGAAATCGGAAACCTGGCAATCGGACATGGCTGGCTTCCTCTGCCTGGAGAAAATTAAGTTCGCCATAAGAGGGTCTCTGTTAGGGTTCGCCCGGAGGTGGCAAACATTCGTCGACTTCTTCGCAGAGAAATAATCGTCAGCAGAAGGGGGCGGGGGTGGGAGGGGTTTAGGCTAGTGTAGATTAGAGGGGTAAGTAATGGTGGGACCTGTGGGAGAGGGAGGTGGTAATTGCACTATGTTAATCGTTTCCTTGTTATGTACATTGTTTATTTTGTTGCTGTTACAATGCCAAAGAAATACCTCAATAAAATTTTATTTTAAAAAAAAGAAGCTTTGAGCTGTGATCATTGTTAATGCCACTGGCGTGGGATTTACGCCCAGTGTTTGCGGACACTGGATGTCATGGAGCAGTGTAATCACATCGCGGGACATCCTTAGGCACTTTTGGCATTGACTCTCACTTATCGGCAGCTATCTGCATCGCACTGTGCTGTGTCCGATTTTGGGCCATGCTCACCATTGCACTGGCTTCTTGTTGCCAGCATCCCGGTCTTTTGAGACCCTGCATCACTACCTCTAGCTGCTCTGGCCTTTGCTGCTCCTGGTCTTGGCCCAACATGTACCTGCTCTTCCTCAGCTGGACCTTGGCCAGTAGAAGGGCAGGATTGGTTTGTGATTTTTGGCCTTCCGCTCAATTAAATTCCCCATGACCGCCTTACTTCCCTCTCGCGGGAGCAGCACAAGATTCCATCCAATCATCCAATTCTCTTTGAAAGGGGCAACAAAGTGATTTGTAGAGAAAAACAAAACTTACTTTATTTAACACGTCGACTATTATGTGCAGCTGCAGTAGTTCTGGGTCTTTTCTATTCAGCGCCTGACTGGCCGACTCTATTTAGACAAAGACGCATGAATTTTGTTAAGAGGGATAACGCCCGATCTCTCGCTACACTGGAGATTTCCCTTATCGGGGGAGCTCGTATTCTGCAAGCTCCACTACCCGTAAGACCCGTGCAGGACACAGCAAAAACCAAGATTGGATCTCCCTACACTATACTCCCAGACCCTAGCCATCTGCTGTGTGAAATAGTTTTTTCTCATGTCATTGTTGATCCTTTTCCCCCAAGCAGCTTAAATCAGTGACTCCCAAAGACCAAAGAAAAGTACAGCACAGGAACAGGTCCATCGGCCCTTCAAGCCTTCGCCGACCATGCTGCCTGTCGAAACTAAAAACTTCTAAACTCCCGGGGTCCATATCCCTCGATTCCCATCCAATTCATGTATTTGTCAAGATGCCCCTTAAACGCCACTATCGTCCCTGCCTCCTCTGGCAGCGAGTTCCAGGCACCCACTACCCTCTGTGTAAAAAACGTGCCTCGCACATCTCCTCTAAACCTTGCCCCTCACACCTTAAACCTATGCCCCTATGTCCCGTTAATATTTTATGTCATTCATAAATATCTAAGTAATTCGCAAGCACAAAAGTTATTTTGAATTGCAAAGACTGTTAATAGTAACTCTTAACTGTAAGTGCAGAAGCCATCCAATTGCAGCACCATCCCATAACAGGCAGTGAGCCATTTTGGACTCCTTACTATAAGAAGGAAATTGAAGCAATAGAGACCGTACAGTGAAGAGTCATACAATAGAAATCTTTCTTTCTAGCTTTGAAAGGGTTTCAATCGAAATTACTCTTTTTTCATTCGCTTTTTTTCACACAATATTTCTTTTGGTCTTCTATTTCACACCATAGCAGAAACTGTACGAGTCTGAACCACACCTCTTGAAACATCCAAACTAATCCTCAGGGCTAGATTTTTCATCTTCGAGCAGTGTTGGTATGGAAAATGGAAGGGAGTTGGCTAATTTTCCCCAATTTCCCATAACCCCGACTTCTAGGACAGAATTTTATGCTCCACTGGCAGCATATTCGCAGGCACTGGGGGCCATAATAAAATTGGGCGGCCATGCCAGTGGCCATTATCTCCCTGCCCCAGCCTTCTCCTGTAGGTACTTACCCACTTCAGGACCTCCTCCTGTAGCCATCTCAGATGGCCACCTGCAAAGGACCATGGGAATTATGCCCAACCCAGGACTCAGACAGACTCAGAGCTTGTGTGTGTATTTGCAACCCAGGTAGCTAGACGCGATCAAAACCCCCGCTCGTTTGCATTCTAATGGCCCATTTCCCCAGAACAAAAGAACTGTACTCAGGTAACCGATACAGATACAGACTAATCGGCGCCACTCCCTTTACTCAGGAAGCCCAAACAGACAAGGTCAATGACCGCTAAGGACACGCCCAGCCATCAAGGCACCCAACCCTTTATTCGCCAAAATCGAAGGCAGTGATCGAAGCCTATCGAATTATTGGGTCCAAGTTAAGGACCGCCCCAAAGAGCACGAAATCCCAGAGGGATAAGAAGAGACACAGCCATGTGCTCGGTCTCTCTTGGATCCGGCCTCTGCCAACCCAAGTGCAGCATAACGACGAGACAGGCAAGTTCAAGACCAACGATCGCTACCAGACGGATGAGCCCAGCAGAAACAGAGCCACTTCTTCCACCCAGCCACGCAAGATCCAGACAAAGGCCTTGTCCATCTGCATAGAGCTGGTTACCCTGAAGTTAAGTATAGGTTGTTGTAGTTGTTAGGTGTAGTTTAACTTGTAGTGTTTTGTGTTGCATGTAAAAGTAATCCTTGTGTGTAAATAAACCATCTTTGAACTTGAACTGACTAACTGGTTGTGTGGTCCTTTGATCGATATCCGGTAAAGCCTTGTGGTGGTATCATTTGATACCTGCTGACTCTAAAGAGCATCATTATTAATTGCCAACATTACTCCGGTGCCGATTGGCAACACGCCCACTCTACAGGTGGGATTTCTTCCAATGTGGGAGCGGCCAGTTTCAGTCATATGTCTTTTGGAAATCCAAATACACTCCATCTACTGGTTCCCCTTTGTTCACCGCGTTTGTAACATTAAAAAAAAATATTTTTCAGGACATGGGCGTCGCTGACTGCAGGCCAGAATTTCGTATGCCTTCCCTGAGATCCTCAAAGAACTCGAATAAATTTGTCAAGCACAAAGTCCCTTTCACAAAGCCTTGTTGACTCTGTGTGATTATCCTGGCTGCCAAATGGGGCTGCAGAATCAGAGAAGTGCAGTTCAGAGGGTTGTAGGACTGGAGTGATTTACAGAAATAGCGAGGTGCCTGGCCACTGTGATAACCTTCACGAGGACCACACGGGGGACTGCTGATTGATCTCCCCCTGGGCTTTGTGGAATATGAGTTCCCGTGGTGAGCGGGTGGAGATGCACCCAACTGTGGCTTGTTAGCGAGGCCTTGAATGTAGCTCCCAGACTGGGCCTTACAGTTCCCGATAGTCCTGGTCTGAGTGAGGGCATGAGCTGCAGAGGATAATGTGTTACCACTAAACATTAAAGTAAAATGAATAGACTAGCCAAGATGTAAGGATTGGGGTGGTGGCGGTGGGGCCAGAGTGAAAGCCCCATCAAAGTGGAGTACTATAGGGGCGAGATCCAATGGCCATGCTGCATCGAAAAAGCAGCTTGCCGCGGAGCAGCATTGCCCATAAAAGCCGGGAGAATCTGCTCTCGGGATCTATTCGGGTCACAACGCGGGATCACTTTTTGGCAAATCTGCATACTGGAGTGAGACAGCTAGCCTCACTCGAATGCGCAGATTCCCGAGGTACCTGAGGCTTTGGGATTCATCCCCTTTGCCTCAGAGACTTTGGGCAAGTGCCATTCAGCACTCAGTAGTCCCAGAAATGGGAACCACACAAAATGGCACTCATGGGAGTGTCCCAGGGGATTGCTGGCCCCCCAGCTGCATGAACTTGGGGCAGGGTGGTGCCCTGACACTGCTGGTGCCACCTGGGAACCCTGGCAGTGCCAGCCTGGCACTTGGTCAGTGCCACCTGGGTCCCAGCCTGTCTCTGATAAGATGCCCAGGTTGGCACTGCCAAGGTAACAAGCTGGCATTTTTTGCAAGTGTGCAAATGGGCTGGGGGTGCTCTGTGTGGGTGTTGAGAGGTGGACCCTCCCATAGTGGTTTGGGCTGGGGGGATGAGGGGAAGTTGGGGATCACTTTGGTGGGTCTTGGAGATCGGGACGCCATTTTTAAATGACGCCCGATCTCTCGCTACACTGGAGATTTCCAGCGGGCAGAGCTCTCCACTGTACAAAATGGAGATATGTGTGGCCTCGACCACGTGATCCCCATTCAGGCCCCAGGTACAACGCTGCATTGAATAGCCATGTGTTCCTCGGCACTGTGAGCGCTGGGAAACACGTAGCTAAACGCGCTCCCTTTTAGGAGAATTGTGTCCTATGACTACAAACATGTGTCCTAATGTTCTAGATACAACCATCTTTAGCTGCTTCATCAGTGACCTTCCTTCTCTCATAAGCTCAGACGTCAGAATGTTCGCAGATTAATTCATAATATTCAGCATCAGTCGCGACTCCTCAGATAATGAAGCAGTCCATGTTCAAATGCAGCAAGATCTGGACAATATCCAGGCGTGGGCTGGGAAGTGGCAAATAATATTCGCACCATACAAATGCCAGATAATGGCCATCTCCAATAAGCGAATCAATGGTGAGCCATTGCCCCTTGACACTCAATGACATTACCATCACCGAATACCCCACTGTCAACATCATGGATATAACCATTAACTGAAACTGAACTGAACTACTGTGGCTACATGAGCAGGACAGAGTTTAAGAATCCTGCAGCCAGTGACTCACCTCCTGACTCCCCGAAGTCTGTCCGCCATCTGCAAGGCACAAGTCAGGAGTATGATGGGAGACTCTCTCCTTGCCCAGATGAGTGCAGCTCCAACAACACTCAAGAAGCTTGACACCATCAAGGACAAAGCAGCCCACTTAATTGGCACCCCATCCACAAACATTCACTCCCTCCACCAATTGCACCTTCACCTGAGGAAGGAGCAGTGC
Organism: Scyliorhinus torazame; assembly: GCF_047496885.1. Classification (NCBI taxonomy): domain Eukaryota; kingdom Metazoa; phylum Chordata; class Chondrichthyes; order Carcharhiniformes; family Scyliorhinidae; genus Scyliorhinus; species Scyliorhinus torazame. The sequence goes on from NC_092725.1 coordinate 64,176,053, forward strand.
TCCGAAAGCTTCGAAACAAACCTGTTGGACTTTAACCTGGTGTTGCAAGACTTCTTACGATGCAGAGTGGCAGCAGTATGCACCATCTACAAGGTGCAATGCAGGACTCGCCAAGTCTTGTTAGTCAGCCCCTTCCAAACCCACCTACTATCTACAAGGGCAGCGGGCACATGGGAACACCACCACTTGGACGTTCCCCTCCAAGCCACTCAACATGCTGACTTGGAACGTTATCCTCGTTCCTTCACTGTCCATAGAATCCATAGAATCTCTACAGTACAGAAGGATTCCAGTCAGCCCATCGGGTCTGCACCGATCCTTTGAAAGAGCACCCTACTTAGGCCCACTCGCCCGCCCTATCCCCATAACCCACCTAACCTACACATCTTTCGACACTAAGGAGCAATTTTGGCATGGCCAATTCACTAACCTGCACATTGCTGGATCAAAACCCTGGAACTCCCTCCCTAACAGCACTGAGGGTGTACCGACACCACATGGACTATGAAGCAGAAGAAGGTAGCTCACCACCACCTCCTCAAAGGCAATTAGGGATGGGCAAGGAATGTTGGTCTAGCCTGCGATGCCCACATCCCATTAATGAATTTTTTAAAAATGTTAGCGGCCATATCAGTTCTCTTGTGCAAAAGGACAAATGGACACATTTTTCCAAGATCAAAGACTGAAATAGATTACATCTGTTGAAGAGGAAGAGCTGCAAAAGAGGGGGCAGGAAATATAGATTTTCACAGAAGCTCACTGAATGACAGAACATCTAAGGTACAGAGCTTGCAAGACAGGCAAAGTAAAATTAATTGTTCAAGATGGTTTGAAAGTATCGCACTATTTTGTGGTTAAACTGCTACAAGATGAAGGAAGGCACCTGATCTGAAGAGCCAACATCGAATGCTGCCACCAAACTAGGGTTGCCAACTGCGATTGAATGTGTTCCTGGAGGGGGTTTTATCACATGACTTGCCCCACCGCCCAGCTCTTCATGAACAGACACATCCATGCTCGTGACCCATTGCCTTCCTACTCCAATGGGAAATCAAAAAGACCCATTACCCATGGATGATGCTCAACTATCAGCCAAACAGCTTTTTCGTCCCCCGCAATTTTCAATATTTTTATATCTGATAAAGAGAAATGTTCAAATATAACTTTAATAGAAACTGGGCGGGATTCTCTCTTGGCCGACGCTGAAATCGGGAAAGGCGATTGGGCGAAAAATAGGTTCCGATGCCAAAAACGTGGCGGGCACCAATTTGACACCAAATCGCAATTCTCCATCCACTCGCGTCAATGTGTTCAGGAACACACGTACAGTAGACACCATTTGTATATCATTAGCGAGCCTGACCCGGCATTCTCCGGGGCCTCCCCGATTCTCCGCCTCTGATGAGCCGAGTTCCCAACGCCGCAGTTCGCTTTTAAAATTTGTGACAGCGTTGTGGCTGCTGAGGGAGAGAGAGGGGGTACGGAAAGTGTCCAACATCGCCATAGTTTGCAGACAGTTGTGCTACTGGCTAGGGGGCTTCTGCTTCTGCCAGGGGGAGCAGTAGGTGGTGGCCAGGGTGTGGGCTGTGGGGTCGGGGTGTGTTGTGTTTGGTCTTCTAGACCGTGCAAAGCAATCCACCAAACACCGAGACGAGCCCAGGCCAGAATCTTTATTGAGTCTCATGTGGTAAGATATCAATCTGTTCCAGAGCACGTTATCATGGAGTCTGCTAATTACCCCTCTTGAACTGCACCTAGCACCGACCATTCACTTGTATGTCTTATTACTCTCGGAAATCTTCCAATGATCGCCGGATGTGTCTCCCCTTATATGGAAGTTACTGGTCACATGACCTTGATCTTGAGACCTCAAGGCGTGTCTGCATCGCCACCTGCTGGTTGGAGGCCGCATACCATCCATCTATGATATAGCCCATAGGCATATCACCACAGGGGTGGACTGGCAAGAAACACCATTGCCGCAGCCGGCAAGGCAGCCTTGCAGATGCACACACTGCCAACAGCCCACAGTGAGCTTAGTGCCATGGGTCATATACGTGTTCCCCAGGCCACTCCCTTGCATGCTCTCTGGCCCCAGCCGACCCATCAGTTGTATGGGCACGCCCCAGCACAGCCAGTGCCATCTTGCTGGCTGGGATGAGTGTGTGTGGGGATTGTAATGCATCTATGCGGCTGCAGTTTGTCAGCTTCCCGAGTGTGAATCACAGATCCGGCGAATCCCGCACCATTTGTCATTGGAATGAATTGTGTTGCACGCGGCACTAGTGCAAGTGCCTTAACAGTCGCTAAATCGGTCCAGGTGTGGCGGCAGTTTTTGCTGTCGTGAAATTCCATGAATTCTGCGTTGGTGTCAACACTTAGTCTCAGAAACGGAGAAACCCGCCCACTATCTTTTTTTTTCTTATAAATTTAGAGTACCCAATTATCTTTTTCCAATTAAGGAGCAATTTAACATGGCCAATTCACCTGCACATCTTTGGGTTGTGGGTTGTGGGGGTGACACCCACACAGACTCGGGGAGAATGTGCAAACACCATACGGACAGTGACCCGGGGCTGGAATCGATCCCGGGTCCTCGGCACCGTGAGGCAGCAGTGCTAACCACTGTGCAGCCCCGAAACTCTCTTTTGAAATGAAATGAAATGAAAGTCACTTATTGTCACAAGTAGGCTTCAAATGAAGTCACTGTGAAAAGCCCCTAGTCGCCACATTCCGGCGCCTGTTCGGGGAGGCTGGTACGGGAATTGAACCGTGTTGCTGGCCTGCTTTGGTCTGCCATAAAAGCCAGCTCATTAGCCCTGTGCTAAACCAACCCCCCTTTTTTAATGTCCCGCTGATTTTTCTCTAGGACTGCACACAGCAGTCTCCGGGGGGGTTGGCACCCCTAACCCAAACAGATCTAAAGGCATTGGTATACTTATTTAACAATGGAAAAATAAACTAGCTCTACAAGATTTAGACCATAAGGTTGCCAGCCTTGAGCTCTGTCATATGCTGCAAGGATACCTGTGTCGTAGAGTTGGCACCATCAGTGCAGGTCAGTGGGGCAGCACGGTAGCACAGTGGTTAGCACTGTTGCTTCACAGCTCCAGGGTCCCAGGTTCGATTCCCGGCTTGGGTCACTGTCTGTGCGGAGTCTGCACGTTCTCCCCGTGCCTGCGTGGGTTTCCTCCGGGTGCTTTGGTTTCCTCCTACAGTCCAAAGATGTGCAAGGTAGGTGGATTGGCCAAGCTAAATTGCTCTTAGTGACCAAAAAGGTTAGGTAGGGTTACTGGGTTATGGGGATGGGGTGGGCTTAAGTGGGGTGCTCTTTCCAAGGGCTGGTGCAGGCGCGATGGGCCAAATGGCCTCCTTCTGCATTGTAAATTCTATGATTACCCCTCACCTTTTCTGTCTCCTTCCAAACTAGAATAGGGATCCTTTGCCATATTGATCTGTGCAGCCAACAGATAATTGATAATTCAGACGGCATAGCTGAGACTAACATTGCCTTTCATGCTGAATAGTTAAAGCAATAAAAGCCAAGTGCCCAATGACACAGAGGTGGAGGAGTCACTCATTGTAGTATTGTGGCCATCCATGCTGCTGGTTCCTACCATTATTGCTCACCAATGTACAGTGCTTAATGGGGATAGACATCTCCTCCTATTTGCTAATTGTATCTGCTGGGATTATCAATAAAACAATGGTGCCAGCAAGCATTGGCAAGAGGCCCATTGATGGTATCCAAGCTTCTCCAGGTGTCCAACATAAAAAGGCCAAATGTGTATTGGAAGTCACTAATTATGTGTGATGATTCTAGTTATATCAGTACGTGGGATCAGTATATCGGTGAGGATGAGAATTGGCCGGGCTTCTCTATTGCGAGTGCACCTCGTGCCACTGCCAGCGAGGATGGAGAATTTGGTGCTCAGCCAAAAGTCCATTCACTAGTAAGGCACCAGAGAATCCCGCCGGCATGAACATAGACATACATACATAGAATTTACAGTGCAGAAGGAGGCTATTCAGCCCATCGAGTCTGCACCGGCTCTTGGAAAGAGCACCCTACCCAAGGTCCACACCTCCACCCTATCCCCATAACCCAGTAACCCCACCCAACACTAAGGGCAATTTTGGACACTAAGGGCAATTTATCATGGCCAATCCACCTAACCTGTACATCTTTGGACTGTGGGAGGAAACCGGAGCACCCGGAGGAAACCCACGCACACACGGGGAGGATGTGCAGACTCCGCACAGACAGTGACCCAAGCCGGAATCGAAGCTGGGACCCTGGAGCTGTGAAGCAATTGTGCTATCCACAATGCTACCGTGTTAACGGAGAATCCCGCCCACAAGACATTGCGTTTGGGAGGCGCACACCATTATTTTCATACTCTTATAAGCAAACTTTGCCTTCAGTGGAATGGAAAACCAGATAGGGAGCATAACAAGCCATTGACCTGATATCACCAGCTTTCTACCTGCATCTCCTGCCGAAAATAAAAATTTCCTCCACGTTTTTTTTGAGTGATGCTGCTTGAAGGAGGAACTTTTGCAGGAGCTTTGTAGTCAGCTTCATAATGGTGAGAAGATATAAAAGACCCACCTGAACCATCAGAACAGGTAGATGGGGTCTTGTTTTAGCATCTCATCCAAAGGATTACACCCTTGACAATGCTGCATTCCCTCGGAAATACACTGGATTTTCAACCTAGATTATCTGCTCAAGTCCTACAATGTTCTCCTCCTTTCTCCTGGTCATCTGGGTGCCCACCGAGGCTACCCCTCAAAACCCTCACACCCCAGCCATAGCATCAACGGCCATGCTTAATCAGGAACCCACCAGTTGTTGGCACTCCTCAGAAGAACAAACAGGGGATCAGCACCGCTCAACCCAACCAGAGGACATCTGCACCATGGCCTATGGAACCCTCCCTGGTTCTCTGCCCCTCTCAGGACAGAGAACTCACCAGTGACCACTCTTCCAGATCACTAGCTGTCTTCTCCTGGTGAGACTGGCAGTGCTGACTGCCTCTGCCACCACCACCACCTGGGCAGTGTTCAGGAGGACAGTTTTGAGTCTGTGGTCAGCGCTGGGGAAGAGGGTGTTCCTCCTCTCCTCACTGGCATGGAGCTGTGGGTCCACCACGGACCCCCGACCTCAGGACACAGGTCTTCGATGAGCCATCTTGGTGGCTGCAGTGAGTGTGTGGTATATGATGGGTAATTATTCTAATTGGCAGGAGGTGACTAGTGGTGTAGCACGGGGGCCTCAATTATACACAATATTCATTAATGACTTGGATGATGGCATGGAAAGGCATATATCCAAATTTGTGGATGATACAAAGTTAGGTGGCATTGTAGGCAGTCTAGATGACAGCATAAAATTGCAAAGATATATTGACAGGCTAGGTGAATGTGCAAAATTGTGGCAGATGGAATTCAGTGTAAGCAACTGTGAGGTTATCCATTTTGGACCAAAAAAGGATAGAGCAGTGTATTTTTTAAATGGAAAGAGGTTAGGTACAGTGGATGTCCAAAGAGACTTGGGGGTTCAGGTGCATAGGTCCTTAAAATATCAGGACAAGTGTAGAAAATAATCAAAAAGGCTAAAGGATTGCTACCCTTTATAGCTAGAGGACTGGAATATAAAGACACAAAGGTTGCGCTGCAGCTATACTGAACCCTGGTTAGACCCTGCTTGGAGTACCCTGAGCAATTCTGAGCACCACACATTAGGAGGGACATTTTGGCCTTGGAGGGAGTGCAATGTAGATTTACAAAAACGATACCTGGATTACAGGACTGGAGTTACGAGAATGGATTACTCAAATTAGACCTATTTTCACTAGAATTTAGAAGGTTAAGGGCAATCTGATCAAAGTATTCAAGATATTAACAGGGAAAGTCAGGGTAGATAAAGATAAATTATTTCCATTGATTGGAGATTCTAAAATCAGGGGCATAGTCTTAAAATTAGGATCGGTCAGGAGAGATGTTAGGAAAATCATCTTCACTCAAAGAGTGGTAAAGGTTTGGAAATCTCCCACAATCAGCAGTTGAAGCTAGATCAGTTGTTAATTTTAAATTGTGATAGTTAGGTTTTTGTTAAGCAAAGCTTTTAAGGGATATTGGCAAAGGCAGGTCTTTGGAGTAAGGTCACAGATCAGCCATGATCTCATTAAATGACGGGACAAGCAAAAGGTGCTGAATGGCCTACTCTGGTTCCTATGTCCCTATGTAAGTGGAGCACTTAAAAATAGCTCCAGCTGCCAGACCCTTTGGTGCTAACTTCGGCCCCAGCGGTTAGAACGCCCGCTGGGCTGGGAATTGCTCGGAATTCGCACCAGTAGAGTACTGGCCCATAAGCATGTCCTGAAATGCTCCACAAATAGCGGTGCCAATGGGAACGCGAACACACGCAATTCAGTCCCAGCGTCAACACTTAGTTTCCCAAACGGAGAATTTCGCCCTTTCACAAAACCATGTTGACCCTTCCTGATTGAGCTGACCCAAGTGCCCTGTTTTAATATTTTAATATTTACTCCAACAATTTCTTTCTGACAGATGTTAGGTGAACTGGCCTGCAGCTTCCCACTTTCTGTCTCCCTCCCTTTTTCAATAACTTTTGTTATATTCCAATCTAATGGGACCTTCCCTGAATCTAGGGAGTTTTAGAAAATTAACAATGCATCAACTATCTCACTCGTACTTCTTTTAAGACCCAAGGATGAGGTCCAACAGGACATGGGCTCTTGTCAGCCCACAGCTCAACAATTTACATAGCACCACTTGTCTGGTGACTGCAATTTTTCCGAGTTCCTCCCTCCCTTCTATTTCCTGGTTCACATCTGCTTCTGGGATGCTATTTGTATCTCCTATGTGAAGACTGATGCAAAATACCTGTTTAATTCATCTGCCATCTCCTTGTTTTCCAATCTCAATTCCCCAGACTCGCTTTCTATCGGACAAACACTCACTTTGTCAACTCTTCTCTTTTTTAGATATTTATAAAAGCTCTGACTATGTTTTTATATTTCTAGCTTTTCCTTGTACTCTAATTTTTCCCTCATCATTAATCTTTTAGTCATCCTTATATTCTGTCCAATCTTCTGACTGCCTCCTGCCTTTGCACAATTTAATGCCTTTTCTTTATTTCTGATATTATCTTTAACCTTTCTAGTTAACCATGGATAGCCTGCCCATCCCTTGGACTTTTTCGTACTCGTTGGAATATATCTATTCTGTGCATTCTGAAATATTCGCTTAAATATTTCCCACTAGGCTTATTCCTTAACCTAATTTGCCAATTCACTTTAGCCAGCTCAACTTTCAATGCTCTCAGAATTGCTCTTATTTAAGTTTAGAAACATAGGGGTAAGTTTTCTGATCCAGCTCACCGCGGGAATTGTCACGGGTGGGACAGACCATTTATTGGACCATCAAAAGGTACGTTGACCTCAGGTGGGAATTTCCAATCCCCAGGCAGGCGGTACCGGAAATTCTCCCCCATAGTCACCCCTCGCTCCCTCAAAGTGTATGTAAAATTCAATCATATTATGATCACTGCTACCTAGAAGTGCTTTCACTATGCGATCATTAATTACGCCCATCTCACTGCACATTATCAGGTCTAGTATAGCCTGCTCTCTGGTTGGCTCCAGAACATGCTGCCCTGAGGAACTATCCTGAAAACATTCAATGAACTCCTCATCTAGGCTATCTTTGCCATCTGACTTTTCCAGTCTTTATGTAAATTAAAATCTCTCATGATTAGTGCCGTGCCTTTCTGACAAACTCCAATTATTTCTTCCTTTATGCTCCACCCTGCCATGTGGTTACTATTCCACAAGTGACTTCTTGACTTTAACATTTCTCATCTCTACCCAAACCATTTCCATATTCTGGCTGCCTGAACTTCGGTCCTCCCTCTCTATTGTGCCAATACCTTCATTAACTAACAGAGCCACTCCTCCACCTTTTCTCATTTCCTGTCCTTCCTAAATATCCTGTACTCTTTAATATTTATGTCCCAATCCATGTCCATCTGCGCCATGTCTCCGTAATGACTATCAAATTGTCATTATTTATTTTTATGTACGTTCTCAGTTCATCTGTTTTGTTTTGAATGCTACGTACATTCAGCTACAGAGCTTTTACTTTTAACCTTTTATTCTTTTTATCACCTCTAGTCTCATCTGTTGATTTACTGTTAGATTTCCACTCTCTATTCATAGAACCATCGAGCCATAGAATCCCTCCAGTGCGGAAGGAGGCCATTTAGCCCATTGAATCTGCAGCGGTACTCCCAAAGAGCACCCTACCTAGGCCCACTCACCCGCTCCATCCCCGTAACTCTGAGCTTTGATCATGGCCAATCCACCGAAGATGCACATCTTTGGACCCCCTCCCTGTCATAGTCTGTTTTTCATGTCCCGCAATAATACCTTTTTTGCCTTGTCTCTTCTCTTTGATTTACCACATCTTCTCAAAATTGATCCCTCGTTCCCACTGTTTAGTTTAAAACCCTCTCTACTTCCCTAATTATGCCACTCACAAAAACACCAGCCCCAGCACGTTTCAGGTAGATTGTCCCAACAATACAGATTCCACTTTCCCCGGTACTGGTACCAGTACCTCATAAACTGGGACCCACTTCTTCCAGACCAGTCTTTGAGCCACATTCTGAAGCTGGAAGATGGACCCACTTCAGGACACCATTAGTGCGGCACAGTGGCACAGTGATTAGCACTGCTGCCTCACAACTCCAGGGACCCAAATTAAATTCCGGTCTCAGGTGACTATCTGTGTGGAGTTTGCCCTTCCTCCCTGTGTCTGCGTGGGTTTCCTCCGGGTTCTCTGGTTTCCTCCCACAGTCCACAGATGTGCAGGTTAGGTGGATTGGCCATGATAAATTGCCGCTTAGTGTCCAAAAGGTTAGGTGGGGTTATGGAGTAGGGTGGAGGCGTGGGCTTAAGTAGGGTGCTCTTTCCAAGGGCCGGTACAGACTCGATGGGCTGAATGGCATTGTAAACTCTATGATTCTATGATCTGTGGAAGGTCCACCTACAGGTGCACCCCCAACCCAATGCAATGGTATTCCAGGTTGGGAGACCTCTTTCCCAATCTCCGGGGCCCTGACATCTGCATGCCATGTTGTTCCGAATGTGTTTCACGCCGCCGTGTTTTCCCATCAGCATCACGGAAAATCTGGATGTGGGGACTGGCCTTCATCTCAAACCATCATGGCGGGCACCAGCGGATGATCCCATTGTAAATTCACACCAGCGTGAAACCGATTTCTGGGCGTTCCGTCATATTCTCCCCCCTCTCTGCCATTAAACCTGTCGGCTGGTGGAAATGGGGGAATTCCAGCCTTAGTTATTATAAATAAAACAGACTTAATATTTTACTGTCATTTACTTATTAATTAGTTATGATTATTGATATAGTGCAATTCAAAATCTCAAAATATAATACAGTGAGATAAATGCAGGCAAGTAAAACGTTTTATGAATCAAACGGCGCCAAAGGTGACCTCGTGGTCCGGAGCCAAATTCAACTGAAATCTCATGGCTAGTGTAACCTTTAAGCCATTCTGTTTCAACAATATTTATTCAGCAAAACAGTAGCCAATAAAATCAGACCATGCTAACGTTTGGGTAAGGAGAGGTGCTAAACATCACAGGCACTATTCTCACAAACAGGTTTCGGTTTTGTAATGGAATTTAATTTGGTGCATTCGATGCAATCATTCAGGTTTGTGGTTTTGCAAAACTTTCAATTCTGTCGGCTCTCCGCTGGTTGTGGAAGAATTGACCTCGAGTGGGGGGGGGGGCTGGCATTCTCAGTTAGCAACAGATAATTTTGTTAAAATCATGATGTCTATGCTGTTTTCAAACAAAGAAAAAAATACTGCCTTAATTTGATCAAATGTTTTTAAAAAGTCGGACAGACCCGTTTCATTTGAACATACATCCTGCCACTGGGTATATGAAATGCACACACACACTTTCCAGGCCTCTGAGCCGATCACCACTGCAAGCAAGAAATGGAAGGACATACTTGTACCCTGAGGGGCAGAATTATTCCCTTAGAGAGCCATTTCTTGACCCTTAAAAGACACAAGTCTCGTATCATTATTGACTTAATAAACGGACAGTAGTCGATTTGTACAAGCTGTTTGGAGTGAAAAGAGGATGGGAACAGTTAAACGTGAATAGAAAACACGGTGATGATCCATTCTCTGCCGATAATAATTGAGGCTTTGGCAGGTTTTCAGACACTGGCCAACTTGTTAGATAAAAGTTGAGTTGCTTCAGTGAATTCACTGATCGATTTTTCGGCAAGAATAAATGGAATCATTGCATATGGTCTCCAAGGCACCAGCAAAATTCACGCAGTTTGACTGACTTGGTCTGCCATGTTATAGGAAGTACACCCATAGATATTGTATCACACTTCCTCTGTGATTGGTTTTAACTTTGAATTTTCAGTTGCCCTAATGTATAGTCAAACATTTTGTGCAATGAGAAATGTTGAATGAGCAAGTAGCAAGCAGAGAATGGTGGCCACACTGAGCCACTCATATCATATTGCTCTTTCACAATGTTTAGTTCATAAGATAAATTTGGATGATGCTGATCCTAACCTAGTTTATCCACAAAAGAGAAAAAATGTACCTCATTCTACTGAATCTTCAACAGGTTTAAGGTTTCTTCCTTTATTATCCTGTCTTGAACATTTCTTATTCGTTCATGGGACAAAGGCCTCGCAGGCTGGGCCAGCATCCATTGCCCATCCCTAATTGCCCTTGAGGGGGCAGTTAGCAGTCAACACGTTGCTGTGGATCTGGAGTTACATGTAGGCCAGACCAGGTAAGAATGGCATATTTCCTTCCCTAAAGGACACTAGTGAACCAGGTCGGTTTTCTTTTAATGACAATAGTTTCATGGTTATCATTAGACTTTAAATTCCAGATTTTTATTGAATTCAAATTTCACCATCTGCAGTGGCAGGATTTGAACATGGTTCCCCAAAGTATTACTGTAGGTCCCTGGTTTGCTAGTCCGGTGACAATACCACTACGCCACGGCCTCCCCATTACGAGTCTTTGTACGAAATGAAATGAAAATGAAATGAAATGAAAATCGCTTATTGTCACAAGTAGGCTTCAAATGAAGTTACTGTGAAAAGCCCCTAGTCGCCACATTCCGGTGCCTGTTCGGGGAGGCTGGTACGGGAATTGAACCGTGCTGCTGGCCTGTCTTGGTCTGCTTTAAAAGCCAGCTCTTTAGCCCTGTGCTAAACCAGCCCCAGTACTTCCTCTTATTGATTGTAAATTGATTTTTCACCGTTTTTTAGGATTTCATATTAAGTTTGCGACTGATGTGGTTAAGTTGAAAACCTAGGACTTGTAATTTAAACAAAGCCAAATATTGAGGTGTGAGAGGACAGGTTGACTGAGGTAGATTAGAAAATAAGATAGAAAGAGATGATTGTGGGAAAGCAACAGCAAACATTTAAAGAAATGATTCATAAATCTCAATGAACGTACTTTCCTTAGGAATAAAAACTCCACAGGAGACATGCTACAAACAGAGCTAACTAGAGGTGTGAAGGATAGTGTTGGAGTAAAATAGAGGCTTACAACAATAACAACACAGGAGTAAGACTGAGGATTGGAGGGTCTTAAAATCAGAAACGATGACTGTAAAATTGATAAAGGGTAAAAAGTAGAATGAGAGTAGATATGATCAGGAGAGAAAGAAATATGAGGCTGGTTTTATTGCTCCCAGATGTGGGTTGACAGGCGGGAAGTGACTGTGAATGTGTGTGCCATACCATGGATATTGTTCCAGCAGTTGCCCGTGTGTACCCTGTAATAACCCCCACAAGACCCACAGAGATGACCCGTTTGATCTCCCAATGGTGCTTGTGGGATGCGAGCTCCCTCCGCTGATGGGCGGAGACCCATCAGCTGGGGCTCATAGAATCAACCCTTAAAAGCCGGCCTGGATTGGGACCAGCATGATCGGTCGTCTCAGTCGGGACCTAGGTTCTGTATGCCGTATTGCGGCCTTTTCTTTTGGTTGAAAATAAACCTCCATTTTGAATCACCTTCTTGGGTCTCCGAAGCTTTTATAACCCCCTTCCCGCATCTCAATTTTACCAGGTGGTAGGATGGGGAGGGTGGGTGGGGCGATGCGGGGCAGGATTGGAGGCCTGTCTGCTTGACCATGGGCCAATTGAAGCCCTTAAATAGCTAATTAATGGCCACTAAAGAACCTCCTCCTGTTGCAAGTGGGATTTATTTGATATTGTGCAAAAGGTAAATTCCAGCCCAGCAACTTTCAGTACGAGCTGGTGGCGGGCAGAGGGAGAAGGGTTATGTCCTTTATGGGCTGATGGTGCACTTCGGACATCTCCCCCCTTTGCACTTTCCATTTCCCTCCATGCCCTGTCCACTCTGGTCTCCCACATCCCTTACATCCAATGCTGGGACTTTTCTTTATTCTCTCATGGGATGTGACGGTCATTGGCATTTGTTGCCCATCCCCAGTTGCCCTTGTGAGGGTTGTGGTGAGCTGCCTTCTTTAACCATTGCAGTCCATGTGTAGGCACACCCACAGTGTTGTTAGGGAGGAAGTTCCAGGCTCTGGAACCTGTCCAAGTGAACAAACTGTGATATGATGGCAAATCAGGATGGTGTGTGGCTCGGAGGAGAGGTTCCAGGTGGTGGTGTTCCCATCCATCTGTACACTTGTCCTTTTAGGGGGCAGAGGCCCTGGGCTTGAAAGGTGCTGTCAAAGGAGCCTTGATGAGTTAATGCAGAACATCTTGTAGATGATACACACTGCTGCCACTGAACATCAACGGTAGAAGGAGTGGATGTCGAAGGTAGTGGATTGAATGGCAAGCAAACGGGATGCTTTGTCCTGGATCATGTCGAGCTTTTTCAGTGTTTTTGGAGCTTCACTCAAGTGCCGGGGCACCATGGTGGAGCAGTGGTTAGCACTGCTGCCTAAGGCACTGAAGACCTGGGTTTGATCCCGGCCCTGGGACACTGTCCGTGTGGAGTTTGCACATTCTCCCCGTGTCTGTGTGGGTGTCACCCCCACAACCCAAAGATGTGTAGTTTAGGTAGATTGGTCACGCTAAATTGCCTCTTAATTGGAAAAAAAAATAATTGGGTACTTTAAATTTTTTTTTTAAATCCAGGCCAGTGCCTCCTGACTTATGACTATCATGTAGTGGACAGGTTTGGGGAGACAGGAGGTCAGTTACTCTGTGCAGAATTCCCAGCCTCTGAACTGCTCTTGTAGCCACAGTATCTATTTGGCTGGTCAAATTCACTTTCTGGCCAATTGTATTATAGGTTCAGACCAGAATCATAATTTTGGTTAAGATCCCGGATTAGAACCCAACTATTTGTATTTGGCAAAACTGAGAGGAAATGTTACTACACCACAGGAGTAATAACAATGGACAGTTTTTATACTAAACCAAACCTTAATTTGAACACAGAATGGCAACAAAGAAATAGCTTTGTAGTTAACAGGTACATCATCGCAACTTGCTTCTTGAAACACACCTCTACCCCCCAGTTAAGCCACCCGTGTATTTCAAATACCACTTAGCCTATTAGGTTGCAGAATCCTTGGGGGACAGAAACCTTTTTTTCGGGCCAAGCTGAAAACCTTCTGGTCAGCTTAGAGCTCCGCAACGAACTCCTTTGCCCAGACAGGACCCCCCCTCGTATTAACTACATCAGCTGCACTCGAAGCACGCAGCATTATTTTGTCTCTTGTAACATGTGCCTTCATCTGTTTAACCAGGCTCAAACTGTTGCTACATGACATTAGCCCTCTATCTATTAGCTCTCTAATGGTAGCACAGTGGTTAGCACTGTTGCTTCACCGCGCCAGGGTCCCAGGTTTGATTCCCGCCTTGGGACACTGTCTGTGCAGAATCTGCACATTCTCACCGTGTCTGCGTGGGTTTCCTCCAGGTGCTGCCCATCTATTAGAGGCCTTTGAGGTGGTAACTAGCAGGATGGGCGGAGGTGGGGGGGAGAGTCAGCGTGTGCTGTACATTTGGATTTTCAAAAGACATTCCAAAAGGTGCCACACAAGCTGTTGTTACACAAGGTTAGGACTCAGAGGATTGTGGGTGATATTATGGCATGCATTGAGGGTTGGTTAACAGACAAGAGGCATGAAGTAGAATTAAATGGGCAATTTTCGAGATGGTTGGGTTTAACTAATTGGAGCGCCGCCGGATTGTTGTTTGGGCTTCTGTATGAATGAATTAGTTGAGGGAATTGAGGGTACTGAGTGTCCTGTATCGAGGCTTGTTTACAACACTAGATGGGAAATAAACAATGAGGAATTGTTAGAATAGTATATAGACCGGCTAAGTGATTGGCCAAGAGGGTGGCAGGTGGAGTAGAAGTCGGGAAGTGTGAATTTATCCACATTTCTGGGAAGGATAGAAAAGGTAAATTATTTGTGAGGGACTGGTTTGTGATGGTATTGAGAGTGATTTGAGGTTTTTGTAAACAAATCACAGAAAGTCAGCATTCTGGTACAACTAGGAAGGCAGTGGTATCTTAGCCTTATTTTGCATGGCTAATGCTGTACAGTTTTGGTTTTGTTACCCAAGGAAGGACATACTTGCCTAGAGGGGGATGAACAAAGATTCATCAGTTTGATTCCTGGGATGGGAGGCCTGCTCTATGAGAAATTTTTGAATAGAATGGGCCTGCAGCCCCTGGAATTTAGAAGAATTGGAGATGATCACATTGAAATGTATAACGTTCTTGGAGGGATCGACGGGGTATCTGCTCAGGGATTATTTTTCCCTGTCTGTTTGCCCAGGGCTAAGAGTTATCAGCCTCAGGACAATGGTGGCATGTTGGCACAGTGCTTAGCACTGCTGCCTCACTATGCCACAGACCCGAGTTCAGTGGGTCACTGTCTGTGTGGATTGTCTGTTTGCCCCACGTCTGCGTGGTTTTCCTCCGGGTGCTCTGGTTTAACTCCCACAGTCCAAAGATGTGCGGGTTAGGAGGATTGGCCGTGCTAAATTTCCCCTAGTGTCCAAAAGGTTAGGTGGGGTTTCTGGGTCATGGGGGTAGGGTGGTGGACTGGGGGCTCTTTCAGAGGGTCGGTCCAGACTCAATGGGCCGAATGGCCCCCTTCTACACTGTAATGATTCTATGATTCTAAGTGGCTCCATGAGCTTTCAATTTTCTGATTTTGTTTACAATTTTCCATGTCAGAAGCTAAGCTAAATCAATGTCGCCTCCATCAAACACACTGCCCTCATTGACTCTCCTTATTACTTACTCAAAAGATTCAATCAAAACTTAGCTAAGTGTGACCCTCCCCTAACAAACTCATACTGACTGCGCTTGATTTATCCATGCTTCTCTACTTCCCCTCAGGAGGATTTCCTATCATTTGTCCACCACAGAGGTTATGCGGCACAATGGCACCGTGAGCACTGTTGCTGAACAGCTCCAGGGTTCCAGGTTCGATTCCCGGCTTGGGTCACTATCTGTGCGGAGTCTGCACATTCTCCCCGTGTCTGCGTGGGTTTCCTCCGGGTACTCCGGTTTCCTCCCACAGTCCAAAGATGTGCAGGCTAAGTGGACTGGCTATGCCAAATAGCCCTTAGTGTCCAAAAAAGGTTAGGTGGGGTTACTGGGTTACGGGGATAGAGTGGAGGTGTGGGCTTAGGTAGGGTGATCTTTCCAAGGGCCGGTGCAAACTCGATGGGCAGAATGGCCTCCTTCTGCACTGTAAATTCTATGATTCTATGACTGGCCTATAATTATTCAGGCTATCTCTCTACACCACATTGCCACTTTTATATGCACACTTCTTAAACCAAGGTACAACATTAGTGTCTTTGTGTACTCCAGCACCAAGCCTGGAGCCAGAAGAAATTGGAAAATGATCAGAGCCTTCACTATTTCATCATTTGCTTGTTTGTAGCCTGGGATGAATTTCACCTTAACATTTCTTTCCTCACGGTATTTATCGCATTCAATATTTCACACCCCTCCTTCATTAACTACAACATCTGCTTCATCCCTCTCTTACATCAAACACGTGGAAAGTACTCATTGTGAACCATGCCCACATCTTCAACGCTACACACACAAGTTACCTCTTTTGCTCTCATTGGCCCTGCTCTTTGTTTCGTTATCTTCTTGCCCTTGATTTCCTTGCCAAGATTTTTCATGCCTTCTCTTTGCTTTCCTCATTTCCTTTTTCATTCCCCCCCCACTGCGGTTTCTATTCTCTCTGTGGTGTTCTACTGTATTGAGCTTTCGGCGTGTAGCATAAGCTTTATTTTCCTTGCCTTAACCTATTCTGTACGCTGTTAAATGCAGCACGGTCTCGAGTTGTGAGTCCCACTCTCTTATCTTTGTCGGAACATAATTACTCTGAACCCACTTTTGCTCCTCCTCGAGTGGCTTCCCAGTGCCCTGACACAGATTTATGTTCAAGCAGTTGTTTCCTGTGCACATTTTGCCAATGCAAACATTTTGCTCCAGGTCTACCTTTGTCCTTTTCCATAACTACTCTAAATCTAACTGAAATATGATCACTACCGCGAAAATGTTCTGTACCGCTTCCACCTGCTTAGAATCATTTCCTAGAACCAAGTGCAGAACAGTCCCTTCTTTTGTCGCATTCATTACATACTGGCTGCAAAGAAAAAAGATTTCTCTAAATACAGTTTAAGAATTCTGCTCCTGCTGTACCTTTTAAACTGAAATTCTCACTGTTAAAATTGGGTTGGTAGTGGGCTTGAAGAGGTCATATTTCCGTTTTTACCTTTAAAAAGGGAAATATTCAAAACAGGCACATTACCTGGAATTTTCACCTGAAATTAGAATTGATATGCTATGAAATTAACCAATATGTTGTCATTAGTCTATCACCTGAAAATGAAAATGGCTGGACCTAACTCTGACCATGAAGCGCATGTGTAAAATGAACAATTAAAAAAAAAGAAATTCCAATTTAGGGGCAATTTAGCGTGGCCAATCCACCTACCCTGCACATCTTTGGGTTGTGGGGGTGCAACCTGTCACGATATTCAGGTAAACATCATAGCACATACATACTGATGGACAGATCAACGGACCAATCAACACACACACACAACACCACAGCCAATCACAGGCAAGAGCATACACAGTACAAAACAGGGAACATGACACTTCCTGAGCATTCCAGCAGGAGACAGCTCAGGGCACAGTGCTCATAACAAGCCACTCAGACATCCACCATGTGCTGAGTGCCACGACAAGATAGTATTAGGAATAGGTCCACAGATTCTAGGGTTATGATCGAACCTCAGTAACCAGTTTACCACTGTAAATAAATGTTAGCAATAAAGCTGAGTTGTACCATTCGCAACCGTGTTGGTTCGTCTGTGTGGCAGAGTACCCAACACATCATAGTACCAGGAGTAACTGTGGGACCTACCTACGGATCCTCCGGAATCTGCCATCCTGCGCCATGGACACCGTCAGCACAGGGCAGCCACTACAAGTCGCTGGAAACCTCAGCGTTAATTGGAAGCTGTTCAAACAGCGCTTCCAGCTCTTCCTGGAAACCAACGAAAAGGAGAGTGTTTCGGACACCAGAAAGATCGCCATCCTCCTCTCCACGGCTGGTTAACACGCCATCCATGAGTACAACTCCCTGGTGTTCGCGGAAGGTGAGGACAAGACCAAGTACAAGACGGTCCTTCTCAAACTCGACCAACACTTCAACGTCGAGGTCAACGAGAGTTTCGAGAGGTATCTCTTCCAGCAGCGCCTGCAGGGTAAGGATGAGCCCTTTCAATCCTTCCTTACGCATCTCCGTATCCTCGCGCAGTCCTGCGGTTACAACACCACCTCCGATTCCATGATTCGGGACCAGATCGTTTTTGGGGTCACCTCGAGCACCTTACGCCAGCAGCTCTCAAAAATAAAAGGCCTCACCCTAACGTCCACAATCGAAGCCTGTGTCCTGCATGAAAACGTGACTAGCCGCTACTCCCAATTTCAGGCGGCCGAATCGGCGCGGCAGGGGCCCTACGCGGCCGGATCGGCGAGGCAGGTGTCCTACGAGGCCAAACGGATCCAGGCAATCGAGTTCCTTCCGGCCCACGGCCCGGACGAGGGCGGCCATTTCGCGCGCTTTTCGAGGCCTCCCGCGTTTGTGCGCGCCAAAAACGACGTCGACATAGAGGGACGTGATGCGCAGGAGCGCTCGACGCAAGACCAAACTGCGCATGCACGGTGGTGCAACGAACGCCATGACGTCACGACGTGCAGCAACTGCGGAGTCGCACATTTAAAGCGGCAATGTCCCGCAAGAAACCGACAATGCCTCCGCTGTGGCAAGTTGGGCCACTACGCTGCCTGCTGTCGAGCAGCTCAACCTGCCAATGTTCCCCAATTCCAACAACCTTGCAGGGACGTGCGGACCATTCAGCCTCCTTACTACGAGTCGTGCCCAGACGATATCCAGACCAGTGACACAGCCGACCGGGGCGCCTTCCGTGTTGCGGTCATTGATGGGAACCGGATGTCTCCAGCCAGGATCCACCAGCCGTTGCAAGTGAACACTGTCAATCCGGGTGATGAATGGTGTGCCACCCTAACGGTCAACCGGTCACCGATAACATTCCGTCTGGACACTGGCACCTCCGCCAACCTCATAGCATGGTCAGCCTTCTACCCCATGAAGGTCAGACCACCAATTCGGCCATCCCGTTGCAAGATGGTCGACTACAATGGAAACGTTATCCCGGCCATGGGATCCTGCCAGCTCCAGGTGACACACAAAACACACACGGCCACACTCTCATTCGAGATAGTCGGATCATCAAAGGACTCCCTGCTAGGCGCACAGGCATGCAAGATTCTCCACCTCGTGCAACTAGTCCACGCTCTGTCTCCAGAAGGCACATCTGACTTCCCGGATGCAGAATTCAGGGCACAGCTCCAATCACTCCTCGCCCACAACCAGGAGGCATTCAAGGGCATGGGTACACTGCCCGACACTTACAGAGTACGACTCAAACCGGACCCCACCCCCGTCATTCACTCACCTCGCAAGGTCCCAGCGCCACTCAAAGACCGCCTCAAGCAGCAGCTGCAGGATCTCCAGGACCAAGGGGTGCTATCCCGGGTCACGGAGCCCACGCCATGGGTCAGCTCCATGGTGTGTGTTAAGAAGCCCTCCGGCGAGCTCTGGATCTGCATTGATCCAAAAGACCTCAACAACAACATAATGAGGGAACACTACCCCATACCCAAACGGGAAGAGATCACGAGCGAAATGGCCCGGGCTAAAATCTTCACAAAACTGGATGCCTCAAAGGGTTTTTGGCAGATCCAACTGGATCAGTCCAGCCGAAAGTGTGCACCTTCAACACCCCTCTCGGCAGGTTCTGCTATAACAGAATGCCATTTGGCATCATCTCGGCACCCGAGGTCTTTCACAGGATCATGGAGCAGATGATGGAGGGCATCGAAGGGGTACGCGTCTACGTAGACGACGTCCGCATCCACCGACCAGAAGGTGGCTGGTTAGCACCTGCCGAAGTTCTCCGATGCGTGGCTCCCCGCTCGTTCCTGGTTCGCATGCCTGATGGCTCCATTCGTAGGCGCAATCGCCGGGCTCTTCGCCTACTTCCACGCTCGCTACGGGAACTTACACTGACACCGCGCCCTCCTGTTGGAGCTTCCTGCCACCATGCCCCTTCCGTCGTCGCCCGTGGCCAGGCCCATTCCTCAGCTGGTGGATCCAGACCCACCCTTGAGGCGGTCAACGCGAATTCGTCGCCCACCTACTAGACTGGACTTATGAGCCTGTTTGTACATTGAACTCATAATACCACTGTGTTAATATGTTTCTGTTCTTCCTTGTCGTTACAGGAGTTCGTTTTTGTCGTTCAACATTTCCCCGTTCTTTGTTTATGGTACAACCTCGTTGTTATGTCGCACCCGACATCGCCCCATGTGTATAGTTTAGCCCCATGTACATGCTGTAGATATTGCACACACACATATTCAGCTGCACTCAGTACACATCTCTATTTATAACCACATAGGCACATGTTCTTGTACAAAAGGGGGGATGTCATGATATTCAGGTAAACATCATAGCACATACATACTGATGGACAGATCAACGGACCAATCAACACACACAACACCACAGCCAGTCACAGGCAAAAGCATACACAGTACAAAACAGGGAACATGACACTTCCTGAGCATTCCAGCAGGAGACAACTCAGGGCACAGAGCTCATAGCAAGCCACTCAGACATCCACCAGTGCTGAGTGCCACTACAAGTTAGTATTAGGACTAGGTTCACAGATTCTAGGGTTATGATCGAACCTCAGTAACTAGTTTACCACTGTAAATAAATGTTAGCAATAAAGCTGAGTTGTACCATTCGCAACCGTGTTGGTTCGTCTGTGTGGCAGAGTACCCAACACATCACAACCCACGCGGACATGCAGAGAATGTGCAAACTTGACACAGACAGTGACCCGGGGCTGGGATCGAACCCGGGTCTTTGGTGCTGTGAGGCAGCAGTGCTAACCACTGCACCACTGTGCCACCCATAATGAACTGCAGTAACTTATTCGTAGATAAATGGGCCGGAGTTCTCCAGCTGTTGGAATTCTCTTTTCCTGCTGGAAGGGTACCCCCCCCCCCCCCCCCCCCCCCCCCCCGCCAGTTGGTTTCCCAGTGACGTGGGGTGGCTTCAATGGGACATCCCATTGACAAGCGGGAGTATAGACTCCCCCCGCCAGTGAATGGCACGCCGCCGAGAAACACACGGTTGGGGACTGGAGAACCCAGCCCATGATCATTGGCATGTCAGTAGCAATGAGGATCCATTGCTGGGATTTCAGACATCAATGCCAACTCAACTTTATATAGGTTTGAATTCAAATTCCCTTATCTCTCTAGTTTCTGCTTGTGAGTGATTGAAGAATCGGCTAGCGATTGCAAGTCTTGTAACCAAATATATTTTGTTTGTAACATCCTGGCCTTTGGATTGTGACCTTCTCACTTTGTTACTCAAGGCCAATTTAAACCGTTCAGATGCATCTCATCAGTCAGGGGCTTAACTTGCCTGTTGGAAACATAGGCCCAAATTCACAAGAGACCTGGATTCAAGCAATGTAAAAGCCTTCTGGTTAGCAACCATGCATTCTTTTGCTTAGCAACGCTAAGAAATATAGTCAAGCCTGAAATAGCAAAATTCTAAGAGAAAGCATCGGGATCACTAAATTGGCATCTGCATTGAGAGCAACTGCTTTGAGTGTTATGCCCCTTGCTTTTTTTTGAAGAGCAGCAACATCTCAAACACTTTTTATGTATTGGACAAATCTGTAAGCAGTTCACAATTATATTGTGTCTGGGAAGTTGTGCAAATGTTTGACCTTTATGATCTTAAAAGAATTTTTATTCCACACATTTTTGACATTTTTACAATTTACAATAATCCCACAAAACCCCAACCCACCCAGACCCTCCCCCCACCTCCCATCCCACAACAGTCAACGGTAACCAACTCCCCAAAATGTATGATGAACAGAGCCCAACAATTGTAGAACCCATCGTTTGGCCCCCTTGGAGCAAAGTTATCTTTTTCCAAAAACTCCCGTCACACTGAGGCACTGGGTGGAGAAGCTGTCCTCCACCCCTACATGACCCGCCTGCGAGCAATCAGCGAGGCGAAGGCTAAAACATCTGCCTTGCGCATGAAGTTGAGGCATTTACCCTCTGCAGCTCCTCAGGCCACAATCCCTCCTCCAGCACCGACTCATCTCTTCCTCCCACTTCGCCTTAACCCCCCCCCATGGACGCTGCACCCTCTTCCAAAATCTTCCTGTAAATCGCCGAGACGATCCTCCCCCCCTCTCCAACCCTCCTGCTGACAGCACCGCCTCCAGCAACGAGGAGGCAGGTACTATCGGGAAGGTCGGGAAGACCTTCCTCCCAAAGTCCCGCACCTGCATATATCTGAAACCTTCGCCCCGCGCCAGCCCAAACATCTCACCCAGCTCCTCCAAACTCGCCAAATTGCCCTCCCAGAAACAGATCCATTGCCTTAATCCCCCTCTCTTCCTATCCCCAGATTACAAATGTTTAATAATGGAGGGAATTTCTCTAAAGGATATTTTCAAATTCTAACATGAGTAGTCTTTCCCATGTGATATTGGTATATGGGGATTCACGTCGGCTCTCTGAACATGTCCTACAAATGCAGATTCTATTATTGATAATGTCAGCAGATGAACAATTTGGCAGCTTAGCAAAGATATTAAACCATTAATAATAATGGAGTCAACACCTAAGTTTGCTTCAAGGTGTGAGGGTGTAAGTTTCTGCATGCTGATTTAGTCAGTAACTTACAGAATCATAGAGTCCCTACAGTGTGGCAGGAGGCCATTCAGCCCATCGAGTCTGCACCGTCCCTCTGAATGAGCACCCTACCTAGACCCAATCCCCCACCCTATCCCCGTAACCCCACCTCACCTTCTTCACAGCTTTGGACTGTGGGAGGAAACCGGAGCACCCGGAGGAAACCCACGCAGACACGAGGAGAATGTCCAAACTCCACATAGTCAGCCAAGGTCAGAATTGAACCTGGGTCCCTGGCGCTGTGAGGCAGCAGTGCTAACCACTGTGTCACCCTGCCACCCATTGTCATTTCTGGTGAATTATAGCCCTGTATATTTCAACTGACAAGCAAATATAAAATAATTTAATACTGTTTTACTGTGATTTTATTTAATCATATCATAGGTCGAATAAATATGTTAGCTACATTTATTCAATAGCGTTAGGGTGGAAAGAGAAACTTTTAGACAGTTAGGATGCTCTCGGCTCCTGTCACAATCACAACATGTTCTTGTATCCTGTTGCCTTGAACAGCAGTGTCTGCACTATTCTTTTATTGTGCTGCTGAAGAAAGCATGAATTGAGCTTCAATAAACATTCATTAAAGATGTTTTGAAGTGTGAAAAACGGGCAAGAGCAGTATTATGTTGCTTGCAAAATTAATAGAATCTAAAAATGCAAAAGTGCAAGGCTATCCTTGCAAAATGGCATCTTTTTTGGTATGTGCTGTGCGCCAGCTTACAGGAGTGGCCTTCGGGTGTCAGAACCAGGGGGATGTACAATGTGGTGCGTTCAGCAGTTCGGCTGGCATGAACAGCGCTACTGAAAGTAAAAGTTTTGTGGTCCCTGGTTTATTCTGACAGTCTCCTGAGTTGAAATATGGTGAGAACCTGGTTAAGCCCATTTTTATTGTAACAGGATAAAGTGCGATTCAATGTGGTCTGAGGTATTACCAGCCTTGGCATTGTATTAGGCCAATATGAGGAGAGATGCAAGCACAATTTTCCATCTACAATGTTGGCAATATAGTGTTTCTGTCACTGTGTGCCTTTCAATTTCTTCCAAAGAAAGGTGTAGGGAAAGCAGAGAAGGCCTGGAAGGTTGTGAAAGTGGGTGATCAGGATCTCGAGGGATGATGGGAGTGGTGCGGAGATAAGGTCCGGAAGTCATCAGTCCAGAAGGGGAGAGTGGCCCCAGTCAGAAGGGGGATTCTGATGGAGGCACCCCCTCCCCCCACCCCACAACACCCCTTCCAGTCCGGGTCGAATTTTGTTCTAGTTCGTATTTCACCCCCGATCTATCATCCACTTTTTCCAGCCTAAAATTTGAGGCTGGCTGGAAAAAGGCCCTGAAGTGGCCACCTAAGGGCTTCACGTCTGAGGCCCTCCCGCCCAAGCATAACATTTCACCTGGGGGGGGGGGGGGGGGGGGGCGTGGGGAAACCCAAAGAAAATCCTGTCCATGCAATGTTGCGTCCCCTGCCTCAGAATCCCCTCCCAACTTAGGGGGAGTGTAAAATTCTGACCTATATTTCACTTTATTTAAAGAAGGACATTGTGAATTTATAAGTGTGCTCGAATTTAAGGCGCTGGATCATTACTGTGGAAGCAAAACTGGAAAGCCGCTGAAAACAGCCACAGGGATCATGATGGGGGAATTAGCCTGATGCAGACAGCATTGGAAACAGGCTTTGTGCTGTCTGCTAATTCAAATGATTGCAGCATGTAACCCAACAGCAAATGCTGCTATGTAGTTGGATACAGCATATGCCAAAATGCAGCAAGATCTGGACATTTTCCAGGCTTGGGCTGACATGTGGCAAGTAACATTCACACCACACAAGTGTCAGAGTGTTATCGAGTGTTTTAGCAAGCCTCTTCCTATTTGATTATATTTATGGATGTCTTTAGCAAGTCTGGGCTTGCAGTAGTGACATTATCGGTAGCGTGGGCTTGCACGGATTTTCAGTGGTCGCCACGAGGAGCTTGTGTATCGTTGTGTATGGCTGCTGCTAGTTCCTGAGTCCATGCTGTACTGTTATTTTGTAATTTTTACAAGTAAAGAAGATCGACCTTTTGCAACCCATTCGACTACCTTTTTGTGGTCAAGTTACCACATCTTTTCTGGCGATGAGGATTAAACAGGACAAGAAAGGTTTGAGGTGCAGCATGGCGACACAAAGTCTTGTACAGTGAGTAGTTAGCTTGCAATGTGAACGGCAGTTGGAAGCTCTAACCAGCGGAGTTCAGTAAGTTTACTGACGAAATATTAGGCCATGGCTCAGAACTATCAGTGAGTTTGTGGAGGGGCACGAGGATTGGACTAAATATGTGGAAAGGTTAGGACACATTTTCCTGGCAAATGGAATTGCAGATGAGGCTAACGGTGCTCAGTTCTGTTACATGTGCATGTGTCAAAAAACTTTTAAGCTAATGAGGAATTCAGAAACACCACAGAAACCGGGGGAGGGGGGGTACATTTCATTTGCAGATTTAGTTCCACTCGTTCAGAAGCACCGCCATCCTAAGCCCTCAGTGATTGTCCAACTTTTCAAGTTCCACAGTAATTTTCACAAGGCAGAACAGTCAGTAGCTACCTTTGTGGCTTAATTGCGTCAACTCTTTGAGCATTGTAAGCTTGTTGCAGTATTATAGGACATGCTCCAGGACAGATTAGTCTGTGGCATTAATGAAGACAACATACAGCTTGTTGGGAGAAGCCACAATGACCTTCAAGAAGGCTCTAGAGGTTTCCTATGGCATGGAAATAGCTTCCAACAATGCAAAAGATATTCAAAAGGCCAATTGTGGGGCACAGCCGGGTGGAGTCCATCAAGTAACAAAAGAGCCAGCAAATAAAAGCAGTGGAATGCTTCAGGTGCACACACTATGGGGAAGGCAGTGGAATAGTGGCAGTGTCGCTGGATGAATAATCTAGAAATCCAAGGTAATGCTCTCGGGACTTGGTTCGAATCCCACCATGGCAGATGTTGAAATTTGAATTTAATAAAAATCTGGAATTAAAAGTCTAATGATAACCATAAAACGATTGTCAATTGTTGTAAAAACCCATCTTGTTCGCTAATGTCCTTTCGAGAAGGAAATCCGTCATCTTTACGTGGTCTGGCCTATATGTGACTTTAGATTCACACAACATGGTTGACTCTTAACTAGCCTCGGGGATGGGCAATAACTGTTGGCCCAGCCAGCAATGCCCACATCCCATGAAAAAATGTTTTAAAAATTGGTACAAATTCATGGACGCTGTCTGTCACAGTTGCATTAAAAATGGATCTTTGACTAAAATGTGCAGGAGTGCGAAGACCAAATCAAAGGTTGGCAGGAAAATTCAAATAAGCCTGCCTACCTATCATCTGGAAAGTACAACATGTTTAATATGAGTGAGGTGTGTGCGACGCCTAATTATCCTACAGTGGAGGCAAATGGAAAGAAAATTAAGGAGGACACAGGGGCCTCTGCATCAGTGAGGAGACCTACAGGAAGATTTTGGGCTTAAAACAGGTGCCAGCCCTTACTCAGGGAGGGATCAGCCTTCAACCGTACACAGGTGAGACTACACCATTAACTGGAATGTTTGAAGAGGATATTGTGCATTACAGCCAAGATGCAAACGTACAGCTTCTGGTAGTAAAGGAGTATGCGCCTAGTCTACTCGGGCGTGACTGATTCAGGAGAATTCAGCTGAACTGGGGTGAGATAAAGCACGCCATGTATCAGAGGATGTCATTCAGAAACATCCTAAGATTTTCAAAGATGAACTGGGTTACTTCTTTAAAATAAATATTTTTATTGAATTTTACATTCGTACACTACACAGGAGATAATTGAAGCGATTATAATTTACAATTTACATGTTTGTCCTGTTTTTGGCACAGCCTCTCCCTCTTCCCATTGACTACCCCCCCCCCCCCCCCCCCTATTCCCCTTCCCCTTTTCTGCTATTTGGGCTCCGTTTTAGGCCCTTTCTTCCACCATAGATGTTCTTACCTATTGTTCATCTTGTTTTTGTTCTTATCGCTTTGTGGAGGGGAGGTGGGGGGGTGCCTGGCCCCCCCTTCACTCTCTCCCTGAATACCTTACTGGTGTTTCCTTGCGTTCCCCTCTTGCTGCCTCCCCACACCATTCCTGGCTGCTTTGTGTGGCCCTCGTGGTTCCTAGTGGTTCCCCCCCCCCCGCCCCTTCCTATCCATTATTGGCTTCAGACTGGTATTGGAACAGGCTGATGATGAATTGCCCCACACTTTGTGGAAGCCATCGTCCGACCCTTGGATGGTTCTGGTTAGGTGCACTTTGTGCACCACTTTTAAAATGCACGAGGCTTCCCTTGCACAAGAGGAGGTGGAGTTGGCCCTATTTAGTGCTTCGCTCTAGACTTCCCACCCTACTTCTGTCCCTAGTTCTTCCTCCCATTTCTGTCTTGCTCAATCCAGTGGTGCTGTCGCCCTTTCTAAAAGTCAACTGTATATGCCCCCACAGTTCCCTTTCTCCATACTGTGAACGTCCAATAGTTCCTCCAACACTGTGTCTCTTGGGGCCCTAGAGGCCCTTGTTGTCTCCTTGCGGAGAACGTTTTTGACTTGTAAATGTCGGAGCTCCTGTCCGTTCGGTAGTTCCTGGATCTCCGTCAGCTCTTCTAATGTCGCAAGTAGTCCCTCATGTAGAAGTTCCTAATCGCTAGCGTCCCCTCCCGTCCTACCTCCACATCTTAAAGGTGGCATCTAGCATGGCTGGTGGGAACCTGTGGTTACTGCAGATGGGAGCCTCGGTTAAGTCAAAGTGTTGACTCATCTGGTTCCATGGCTTTAGCGTTGCTACCACCACTGTGCTGGATATTTGTTTTGCCGGCAGGGATGGGAGTGCCGTCCTGGCAAGGGCTCGGAGCGTCGTTCCCATGCAGGAGGACTCCTCCAACCTCACCCATGCCATGCTTGGTTCCCTTACCCATTCCCTCACCCTCTCGGCTGTGCCTGCCCAGTGGTAGTATTGCAAGTTTGGAAGGGCCAGGCCGACCATGATTCTTCTCCTCTGCAATGTTGTCTTAGGGATTCTTGGATTCTTCCCCCCCTAACCACCCCATACAAATACCATAATCATTTTACCTATTCTTTGGAAAAAGTCCTTGGGGATGAAGATCGGTATGGATCTAAACAGGAAGAGGAACCAGGAGTGCATCCCATCTGTGTAGGTCCTTTTTAACTTCCTCTGCCAAACTGGTCAGATTGCACTTGTGGATCCATGTCGAGCCGTGAGCTATCACATTGGGCTATTTTGAATGGTAGACCTTCCAGCTCTGTCCCTCCCCTGTTCGGGTTCACTGGGAATGCCTCACTTTTGCCCAGGTTGAGTTTGTACCTGGGAGGCCCCAAACTCTTCCAGGAGCTTCATGATTTCTTCAAGCTGTTCTGCAGGCCCGAGATGTAGAGGAGCAGATCATTCGCACAGAGTCAGACTCTGTGCCTCCTCTTTGGATACCCTTCCAGCCTCTCACAGGGCGATCGCCAGGAGCAGCCACAGCGGGCGTCCCTGTCTCTGTGCAACTAGAGGTATTCAGGGCTGGTGGTGTTGGTCTGAACACCCGCCTTGGGG
Source organism: Scyliorhinus torazame (assembly GCF_047496885.1). Classification (NCBI taxonomy): domain Eukaryota; kingdom Metazoa; phylum Chordata; class Chondrichthyes; order Carcharhiniformes; family Scyliorhinidae; genus Scyliorhinus; species Scyliorhinus torazame. The sequence continues at coordinate 64,204,112 of NC_092725.1, forward strand.
CCATTGTGCAGTAGTTTCACCCATGAGGTCAACCCCGTCCCTAGCCCAAACCGCTCCAGCATCTCTATGGGGTACTTTGAAGGTCTTTTCTGCATCCAGGGAGATGATCACCTCTGGCGTTCTCACCCCGGATTGGTCAGTATCACATTCAGCAGCCGTCTGATGGTCGCAGTTAGCTGTTTACCCTTGACAAAGCCCGACTGGTCCTGTGTGACTACTTCTGTTACACTGTCTTCCAGTCTTTTGGCCAGGCCTTTCACATCTACATTAAGCAGCAAAATAGGTCTATATGATCTGCATTCTGTCGGATCTTTGTCTTTTTTGGGTAATAGCGATATGGTGGTCTGTGTTAGGGTAGCAGGCAGGGTGCCCCTTGCTAGCGAGTCTGCGAACATTTCCCGTACGAGTGGGGCAACAGCTGGTGCCCATTTAGTTTTCACGTTGGTCTGCTCCAATTGTATTGGTTCTCAAAAGTGATGGTACTGTGTGCACACGTGGGGATTAAAAACTTTACCATCAATCAGGTTTCCAAGCGGGATGCTTACCTGTTGCCGAGGACAGAACATCTGTTTTGAACCTTCGCAGGAGGCAAGATGTTATCAAAACTTGGCAGGAGTCAAGCTTACCAGCAGTTCTTGTTATTGGAGGACACAAAACAATCTGTCACAATCAACACCCACAAGGTTTGTTCAAATACGCCCATCTGGATTTTGGGGTGTCTTCCAAGCGAGCGATTTTCCAAAGGGAAATGGCCAATCTGTTGCTGTGGTTTCCCCATGTGGCAGTTCACTTTGACGATATCCTGAGCACAGGGAAAACCGAAGAGGAGCACATCAACAACCTGGATCAAGAGATTTTCAGAGGCAGGTCTGTGTCTGAAGCGTAGTAAATGCATCTTCCAGGCACAGTGTGCGGAATATTTGGGTCATAGAATCACAGGGCAGAGTTTGTCCCGTGTGGAGGGAAAAGTTTGAACTATTAAGAAAGCTCCAAATCCTAAGAATATGACCAAGCTCAGATAATTTCTTGCCCTAGTGAACTACGAAGGGAAGTTTCTGCCAGACCTCAACAGTGTTGGTGTCACTCTATACGTTGCGTCACAAAGAAATCAAATGGAAATCGTACCAAAAACACAAGAGAAAGCTTTCAAGGACGTGAAAGCTCTGCTACAATCTGCTGGTTCACTTTGATCAGGACAGAAAGCACATTCTGTCATATGACACCTCACCTACGGAGTCAGGGCAGCACTCTCTCGTTTGTTGGGGGATGGGTCAGGAAAACCCATTGGGGTTGCATCACGCACACTGACCTCAGCAGAGAAGCGATATTCGCAAGTAGACAAGGAAGGTCTAGCTATTGTTTTCACAGTGAAACGGTTTCATCAGTACCTTTATGGGCGCTCATTCACCATATGTGTAGACCATAAGCCATTAATGAGTATTTTGCAAGTCTCGATGCATTCCTCCTATGTCCTCAGTGAGAATACAGCGCTAGGTTAGTGCATTGTCAGCCTTCCAGTACAACATTGTGTGCAGGACAGGGAAGGACAATGCAAACGTAGATGTGCTGTGTCATCTTCCTTTGCTGGACATGCCAACCAAGTCAGTGGATGGGATTCTCCGGCCTCACAGCCGCATGATTCTCAGCAGTGGGAGGCGCGCCATTCTCTGGCGGCAGGTTTCACTGCTTCCCCGCTGTCAATAGGAATTCCCGTTGAAGCTACCCCACTCTTATGGGAAACCTGCCGGGAGGGGGGCACTGCCAACGGGACCAGAGATTCCCGCCACCAGCAAATGGCCGGAAACTTCCTCCGGAGACAATTTTCTTGCTCGATGGACTTTCAAATTCTCTGGTGAGTGCCAAACAGATTAAACAACCGATGAACAGGGATCCTGTCTTGTCCCGGGTAAGAAGGATCCTTATGCCAGGGTGGCCTCCTGTTATATAAGATGAACTGAGACCATTTGTAAAATGCAAAGATGAGCTGCATGTGCAGGGTGGTTACATCCTTTGGGGGTCTAGAGGCCCCCCAGGTACCCCTGAATGGAAAGTTGAGCAAGGTCGCATGTTTGGTGGTTTAATATGGATTAGGACTGGGAGAGAATGTTAAAATCCTTTTCTGAACATCAGATATACCAAAAGATGGTGCCATCAGCACCACTCCATCCTTGGGAGTGGCCTGATCATCCCTGGTCTAGACTTCATGGGCACTTTGTAGGGCCTTTTATGGGTCATATGTTTTAGTCATCATCGGTGTTCATTCTAAGTAGTTGGAAGTACACACCATGAGCAACATGACAGCTTCCATTACGATGCACGGTAGCAGAGTGGGTAGCACTGTTGCTTCACAGCGCCAGTGTCCCGGGTTCGATTCCCACTTGGGTCACTGTCTGTGCTGGTCTGCACATTCTTCCCGTGTCTGCGTGGGTTTCCTCCGGGTGCTCTTTTTCCCTCCCACAAAGTCCCGAAAGACGTGCTTGTTAGGTTAATTGGACATTCTGAATTCTCCCTCTGTGTACCCGAACAGGTGCCGGAGTGTGGCAACTAGGGGATTTTCACAGTAACTTCATTGCAGTGTTAATGTAAGCCTACTTGTGACAATAAAGATTATTATATAGAGGACATTCATGAATGATTTGGTCCAAGAGTTTATGCAAAGAAATGGAATACACCATGTACGTACTGCTCCATTCCATCCAGCGGAGAATGGATTAGCAGAGCGAGCTGTACAAACACTGAAAGATGGGTTGAAGAGAATGACTGGAGGTATTTTGGGAACTAGACTCTAACAGTTCTTGTTCCAGTATCATATCGCCACAAATGACAAGACGCTCACCGGTTGAAATGCTGATGGAAGCCAAAGTCTAACCAGGATCACGGGCTAAATTCTCCGGAAACGGCGCGATGTACGCCGACTGGCGCCCAAAACGGCGCAAATCAGACGGGCATTGCGCCGCCCCAAAGGTGCGGAATGCTCCGCATCTTTGGGGGCCGAGCCCCAACCTTAAGGGGCTAGGTCAGCGCCGGATGAATTTCCACCCCGCCAGCTGGCGGAAAAGGCCTTTGGTGCCCCGCCAGCTGGCACGGAAATGACATCTCCGAGCGGCGCATGCGCGGGAGCATCAGCGGCCACGGCATTCCCGCGCATTCGCAGTGGAGGGGGTCTCTTCCGCCTCCGCCATGGTGGAGACCGTGGTGAAGGCAGAAGGGAAAGAGTGCCCCCACGGCACAGGCCCGCCCGAGGATCGGTGGGCCCCGATCGCGGGCCAGGCCACCGTGGGGGCACCCCCCGGGGCCAGATCGCCCCGCGCCCCCCCCCCAGGACCCCGGAGCCCGCCTGCGCCGCCTTGTCCCGCCGGTAAGGTAGGTGGTTTAATCTATGCCCGCGGGACAGGCATTTTAGCGGCGGGACTTCGGCCCATCTGGGCCGGAGAATCGCGCGGGGGGGCCCGCCACTCGGCGTGGCGCGATTCCCGCCCCCACCGAATATCCGGTGCCGGAGACTTTGGCAACCGGCGGGGGCGGGATTCACACCAGCCCCCGGTGATTCTCCGACCCGGCGGGGAGTCGGAGAATCTCGTCCCCTATCTGGATATCAAAGGGAGGGTGGGAAGGAGCGAGGGAAAGCAAAAAGAGAGGCATGACCACCATGCTAAAAGAGGGACATTTCAATCCAGATGACCATGTCTATGGCAAGAATTTCAGCAGTACTCAACGATGGCTGCCCGAGTTATTCTGAACCAATGTGGTCCAGTATCTGTAATCTTGAAACTAACTAATGTCAGAAAGACACAAAGATCACATTCGGCTGCACCACAACTCTGAGACAGCTAAGTTTCCGAGTCAGACAACAGAAGGAGATGCTGCTGTGGAAATTGAACAGGAAGTGGTTCCTGTTGTTCAGAGACATCCAGTGGTCTCAACTCCGCAAGAGAGTAAGAGACATTCATTCACAAACACTCAATCTACTCCTGCGTCCACAAGTCCAGTTCAACTGAGTCAAACTTCACCAGAGTCTACTGAGTGACCAGTGGTTCTGCACAGATCAATGAGTTGCAAAGTTCCTGATAGACTGACGTACAGTTGAGACATGATGTTTCTTTTCTGAAAGGGGATTGAAATTTAAAGGGGAAAAGTGTTATAGAATGCTATTTTAAAAAAAAAAATTTTTATTAAAGGTTTTCATAAAATATCAATAACAAAATGAGAAAGGAAAAAGAACCCAACAGGGTTAAGTACAAAACACAATCTAAAAAAAGCAAGGCCCCAAACCCCCCCCTAACCTGAATAATAAATTAACATTAACACCCCGACTTAAGGCAACAGGTGTATACACCCCCTCAGACCCTCCAGTGTAAATAACATAAACAAAAATAAAGTAAACCCCCCCCACCCCCCGAGCTGCTGCTGCCATTGACCAATGTCTAGCGTTCTGCCAGAAAGTCTAAGAACGGTTGCCACCGCCTAAAGAACCCTTGTACCGACCCTCTCAAGGCGAATTTCACCCTCTCCAATTTAATGAACCCTGCCATATTGCTGATCCAGGATTCCACGCTTGGGGGCCTTGTATCTTTCCACTGAAGGAGAATCCTTTGCCGGGCTACCAGGGACGCAAAGGCCAGAATTCCGGCCTCTTTCGCCTCCTGCACTCCCGGCTCCTCTGCCACCCCAAATATTGCGAGCCCCCAGCCCGGTTTGACCCTGGATCCTACCACCCTCGACACCGTCCTCGCTACGCCCTTCCAAAATTCCTCCAGCGCTGGGCATGCCCAGAACATATGGGTGTGATTTGCTGGGCTCCCTGAGCACCTAACACACCTGTCCTCACCCCCAAAGAACCTGCTCATCCTTGTCCTGGTCATGTGTGCCCTGTGCAGCACCTTAAAATGTATGAGGCTGAGCCTCGCACATGAAGAGGAAGAGTTCACCCTCCCGAGGGCATCTGCCCACGTCCCCTCTTCGATCTTCTCTCCCAACTCCTCCTCCCACTTACCTTTCAACTCCACCACCGAGGCCTCCTCCTCCTCCTGCATCATCTGGTAAGTTTCCGAGATCTTCCCCACTCCGACCCACCCCCCCGAGAGCACCCTGTCCTGTACTGTGTGCGGCAGTAGCTGTGGGAATTCCACCACCTGCCGTCTGGCAAACGCCCTTACCTGTAAGTACCTGAAGGTGTTCCCCGGGGGTAGCCCGTACTTCTCCTCCAGCTCACTCAAGCTCGCGAACTTCCCGTCCACAAACAGGTCCCCCAACTTTCGTATGCCTGCCCTGTGCCACCCCGAAAACCCTCCACCTGTTCTTCCTGGGGCGAACCGGTGGTTCCCCCGTAATGGGGTCCACGCCGAGACCCTAACTTCTCCCCTATGCCGCCTCCACTGCCCCCAAAGTTTGAGGGCCGCCACCACCACTGGGCTCGTGGTATACCTCCTTGGAGGGAGTGGCAGCGGTGCCGTTGCCAGCACCCCCAGACACGTACCCACACAGGACGCCGTCTCCAGCCTCTTCCATGCAGACCCCTCCCCCTCCATCACCCACTTGTGCACCATTGTCGCATTGGCGGCCCAGTAGTACCCACAGAGGTTGGGCAGCGCCAGCCCCCCCCTATCTCTACTCCGCTCCAGGAACACCCTTCTCACCCTCGGAGTCCATCGCGCCCACACAAACCCCATTATACTCCTGTTAACCCGCCTGAAAAAAGCCTTCGGGATAAACACGGGGAGGCACTGGAACAGGAACAAAAACCTTGGGAGCACCGTCATTTTGATTGACTGCACCCTACCCGCCAGGGACAGCGGCAACGCGTCCCACCTCTTGAACTCCTCCTCCATTTGCTCCACCAGCCTTGTAAAGTTAAGCCTATGCAGGGCCCCCCAGCTCCTGCCCACCTGGACCCCCAAATATCTGAAACTCCTCTCCGCCCTTTTTAGTGGGAGCTCGCCAATCCCCCTCTCCTGGTCCCCTAGCTGAACTACGAACAGCTCGCTCTTCCCCATGTTGAGCTTGTAGCCCGAAAAGTCCCCGAATTCCCTAAGCATCCTCATTACCTCTGGCATTCCTCCCACCGGGTCCGCCACATTCAGCAGCAGGTCGTCCGCATAAAGCGACACCCTATGCTCCTCCCCACCCCGCACCAACCCCCTCCAGTTCCTCGACTCTCTCAGTGCCATAGCCAGGGGTTCAATCGCCAGTGCGAAGAGCAGGGGGGACAGGGGACACCCCTGTCTCGTCCCTCGGTGCAACCGAAAGTACTCGGACCTCCTCCTATTTGTGGCCACACTCGCCATCGGGACCTCGTACAACAACCTAACCCACCTGACAAACCCCTCCCCAAACCCGAACCTCTTCAGCACCTCCCACAGGTACCCCCACTCTACCCTATCGAAGGCTTTCTCAGTGTCCATCGCCACCACTATCTCCGCCTCCCCGTCCCTCGCCGGCATCATGATAACGTTCAAAAGCCTCTGCACATTCGCGTTCAACTGTCTCCTCTTCACAAACCCCATCTGGTCTTCATGGATGATCTGCGGCACACAATCCTCAATCCTCGTGGCTAAGACCTTCGCCAGCACCTTGGCATCTACATTTAGCAAGGAAATCGGTCTGTAAGACCCACATTGCAGGGGATCCTTGTCCTGCTTCAGGATCAAGGAGATCAGTGCCCGGGACATCGTCGGGGGTAAAGCCCCCCCCTCCCTTGCCTCATTAAAGGTCCTAACTAACAGCGGGCCCAACAGGTCCATATATATTTTATAGAACTCGACCGGGAAACCGTCCGGCCCCGGTGCCTTCCCCGCCTGCATGCTTCCTATCCCTTTGATCAGCTCCTCCAGCCCAATCGGGGCCCCCAGTCCCGCCACCAGTCCCTCTTCCACCTTTGGGAACCTCAATTGGTCCAGGAAACAGCCCATCCCTCCCTCCTCCTGTGGGGGCTCGGATCGGTACAATTCCTCGTAGAAGTCCTTGAAGACCCCTTGATGCCAACCCCACTCCGCACCACGCTCCCTCCCCTGTCCTGAACTCCCCCGATCTCCCTAGCTGCGTCCCGCTTCTGAAGCTGAAGTCCTATAGAATGCTATTAAGGACTCCCTATTTGCTTTGTGTGTCGATAGTGGGTTTTCAGGTATTTGCCACAACAAATTTGTGTATAGTTGTGTAAAAGTGCTGCTAGTATCTGAATCATGCTGCCCTGTTACTTTAATATCTTTATCAGTCAGGAAGATTAAACTTTGACAACATGTTAGACAACCTTTTTGGTGTCAAGTTACTACACTGGCAATGACTTTCTTCAGCAAGAGAGAATCTAACCCTGCCCAACAAAAACCAATGGCGTTACCATCACTGAACTCCCAATAACAACATCTAGCTAACCACTCACTAACAATACTAGCCATGTAAATACTGTGGCTATGGGCGGTATAGTGTTGTAGTGGATAGCACTACTGCTTCACAGCGCCGAGGGCCCGGGTTCGATCCCGGCCCCGGGTCACTGTCTGAGTGGAGTTTGCACATTCTCCTCGTGTCTGCGTGGGTCTCACCCCCACAACCCAAAGATGTGCAGGGTAGTTGGATTGGCTACACTAAAATTGCCCCTTAATTGGGAATTTAAAACAAAAATACTGTGATTATAAGAGCAGGTCAAAGGCTAGGAATCCTCCGGCGAGTAACTCAACTCCTGACTCCCCAAAGTCCGTTCACCATCGACCATAGAACATAGAAAAATACAGCAAAGAACAGGCCCTTCGGCCCAAGATGTTGTGCCGAACTTTTGTCCTAGATTAAGAACAAATTAATCTACACCCTATCATTCTACCGCAATCCATGTACCTATCCAATAACCGCTTGAAAGTCCCTAATGTTTCCGACTCAATTACTTCCACAGGCAATGCATTCCATGCCCCCATTACTCTCTGGGTAAAGAACCTACCTCTGACATCCCCCAATATCTTCCACCATTCACCTGAAATTTATGTCCCCTTGTAATGGTTTGTTCCACCCGGGGAAAAAGTCTCTGACTGTCTACTCTATCTATTCCCCTGATCATCTTATAAACCTCTATCAAATCGCCCCTCATCCTTCTCCGTTCTAATGAGAAAAGGTCTAGCACCCTCAACCTTTCCTCGTAAGACCTACTCTCCATTCCAGGCAACATCCTGGTAAATCTCCTTTGCACCTTTTCCAAAGCTTCCACATCCTTCCTAAAATGAGGTGACCAGAACTGCACACAGTACTCCAAATGTGGCCTTACCAAGGTTTTGTACAGCTGCATCATCACCTCATGGCTCTTAAGTTCAATCCCTCTGTTAATGAACGCTAGCACACCATAGGCCTTCTTCACAGCTCTATTCACTTGAGTGGCAACTTTCAAAGATCTATGAACATAGACCCCAAGATCTCTCTGCTCCTCCACATTGCCAAGAACCCTACCGTTAACCCTGTATTCCGCATTCATATTTGTCCTTCCAAAATGAACAACCTCACACTTTTCAGGGTTAAACTCCATCTGCTCCTTCTCAGCCCAGCTCTGCATCCTATCTATGTCTCTTTGCAGCCGACAACAGCCCTTCTCACTATCCACAACTCCACCAATCTTCGTATCGTTGGCAAATTTACTGACCCACCCTTCAACTCCCTCATCCAAGTCATTAATGAATATCACAAACAGCAGAGGACCCAGAACTGATCCCTGCGGTACGCCACTGGTAACTGGGATCCAGGCTGAATATTTGCCATCCACCACCACTCTCTGACTCCTATCGGTTAGCCAGTTCGTAATCCAACTGGCCAAATTTCCCACTATCCCATGCCTCCTTACTTTCTGCAGAAGCCTACCATGGGGAACCTTATTAAATGCCTTACTAAAATCCATGTACATTACATCCACTGCTTTACCTTCATCCACGTGCTTGGTCACCTCCTCAAAGAATTCAATAAGACTTGTGAGGCAAGACCTACCCCTCACAAATCCGTGCTGACTATCCCTAATCAAGCAATGTCTTTCCAGATGCTCAGAAATCCTATCCCTCGGTACCCTTTCCATTACTTTGCCTACCACCGAAGTAAGATTAACTGGCCTGTAATTCCCAGGGTTATCCCTATTCCATATTTTAAACAGGGACACGACATTCACAACTCTCCAATCCCCTGGTACCACCCCTGTTGACAGTAGGGACGAAAAGATCATTGCCAACGGCTCTGCAATTTCATATCTTGCTTCCCATAGAATCCTTGGATATATCCCGTCAGGCCCGGAGGACTTGTCTATCCTCAAGTTTTTCAGAATGCCCAAGACATCTTCCTTCCTAACAAGTATCTCCTCGAGCTAACCAGTCTGTTTCACACTGTCCTCTCCAACAATATGGCCCCTCTCATTCGTAAATACTGAAGAAAAGTACTCGTTCAAGACCTCTCCTCTCTCTTCAGACTCAATATACAATCTCCCGCTACTGTCCTTGATCGGACCTACCCTTGCTCTAGTCATTCTCATATTTCTCACATACGTGTAAAAGGCCTTGGGGTTTTCCTTGATCCTACCCGCCAAAGATTTTTCATGCCCTCTCTTAGCTCTCCTAATCCCTTTCTTCAGTTCTCCTGGCTATCTTGTATCCCTCCAGCGACCGTCTGAACCTTGTTTCCTCATCCTTACATAAGTATCCTTCTTCCTCTTAACAAGACATTCAACCTCTCTTGTTAACCATGGTTCCCTCACTCGACCATCTCTTCCCTGCCTGACAGGGATATACAGATCAAGGACACGTAGAATCTGTTCCTTGAACAAGTTCCACATTTCAATTGTGTCCTTCCCTGACAGCCTATGTTCCCAAGTTATGCACTTCAATTCTTGTCTGACAGCATTGTATTTACCCTTCCCCCAATTGTAAACCTTGCCCTGTTGCGCGCACCTATCCCTCTCCATTACTAAAGTGAAAGTCACAGAATTGTGGTCACTATCTCCAAAATGCTCCCCAACTAGCAAATCTATCACTTGCCCTGGTTCATTACCAAGTACCAAATCCAATATGGTCTCCCCTCTGGTCGGACAATCTACACATTGTGTTAGAAAAGCTTCCTGCCGAGAAATATGGGTTGCCCCAAGGGAATGCATTCAGGTATATGCAACTGAGGGCTTTTGCGAGGCAACAGGTGAGGGAATTCCCGCAGCTCCCGACACAAGAGGTGCAGGACAGAGTGATCGCAAAGACATGGGTGGGAGATGGTAAGGTGTCAGATATATATAGGGAAATGAGGGACGAAGGGGAGACTGTGGTAGATGAACTAAAAGGGAAATGGGAAGAAGAGCTGGGGGAGGAGATCGAGGAGGGGCTGTGGGCAGATGCCCTAAGCAGGGTAAACTCATCGTCCTCATGTGCCAGGCTAAGCCTGATTCAGTTTAAGGTTTTACACAGGGCGCATATGACTGGAGCACGGCTCAGTAAATTTTTTGGGGTGGAGGATAGGTGTGCGAGGTGCTCGAGAAGCCCAGCGAATCATACCCATATGTTTTGGCCATGCCCGGCACTACAGGGGTTTTGGAGGGGGGTGACAAAGGTACTTTCAAAAGTAGTGGGGGTCCGGGTCGAACCAAGCTGGGGGTTGGCTATATTTGGGGTTGCACAAGAGCCGGGAGTGCAGGAGGCGAGAGAGGCCGATGTTTTGGCCTTTGCGTCCCTAGTAGCCCGGCGCAGGATATTGCTAATGTGGAAAGAAGCCAAGCCCCCGGGGGTGGAGACCTGGATAAATGACATGGCAGGGTTTATAAAGCTAGAGCGGATTAAATTCGTTCTAAGGGGCTCGGCTCAAGGGTTCACAAGGCGGTGGCAACCGTTCGTCGAATACCTCGCAGAAAGATAGATGGAATGGAAAAAGAAGGCAGCAGCAGCAGCCCAGGATCGGGGGGGGGGGGGGAACCAGAAGGACTCTCAGGGTTGTTAATATATACTGTATAATATGTATAGGTCGTTACTACAGATAATTATATATTGGACTGTTAAATTATATTTTTGGAGAGTGTTACTTGTGATAAGGCAGTTGCCAATTAGGGTTAGTTTTCATTTTTGTTATTTATTATTTATTCATTTTCTGTTTATAAAATAGGTCATTGTTATTTGTGTTGTTATAATATTGTGTAAAGGATGCACAATGTACCGTGTTGGTTGACCAAAAATTTTCAATAAAATATTTAAAAAAAAAGAAAAGCTTCCTGGACACACTGCACAAACACCACCCTATCCAAACTAATTGATCGAAAGAGTTGCCACTCAATATTTGGGAAGTTAAAGTCACCCATGACTACTACCCTATGACTTCTGCACCATTCCAAAATCAGTTTCCCAATCTGCTCCTCCACATCTCTGCTGCTATTGGTGGGCCTATAGAAAACTCCCAACAAGGTGACTGCTCCTTTCCTATTTCTGACTTCAACCCATACAGCCTCAGTAGGCAGATCCTCCTCGAACTGCCTTTCTGCAGCTGTTATACTATCTCTAGATTAACAATGCAAACCCCCCGCCTCTTTTACCACCCTCCCTAATCTTATTGAAACATCTATAACCAGGAACCTCCAACAACCATTTCTGCCCCTCTTCTATCCAAGTTTCTGTGATGGCCACCACATCGTAGTCCCAAGTACCGATCCATGCCTTAAGTTCACCCACCTTATTCCTGATGCTTCTTGCATTGAAGTGTACATACTTCAACCCATCTCCGTGCCTGCAAGTACTCTCCTTTGCCAGTGTTACCTTCCCCAATACATGCTTTGACGTCCTGAACATCGGCTACCTTAGTTGCCGGACTACAAATCCGGTTCCCATTCCCCAGCCAAATTAGTTTAAACCCTCCCGAAGAGTACTAGAAAACCTCCCTCCCAGGATATTGGTCCACCTCTGGTTCGGATGCAACCCGTCCTGCTTGTACAGGTCCCACCTTCCCCAGAATGCGCTCCAATTATCCAAATACCTGAAGCCCTCCCTCCTACACCATTCCTGCAGCCACGTGTTCAACTGCACTCTCTCCCTATTCCTAGCCTCGCTTTCACGTGGCACCGGCAACAAACCAGAGATGACAACTCTCATTCCTGGCTTTTAACTTCCAGCCTAACTCCCTAAACTCGTTTATTACATCCACACCCCTTTTCCTACCTACGTCGTTGGTACCAATGTGCACCACGACTTCTGGCTGCTCACCCTCCCCGTTAAGGATCCTGAAGACACGATCCGAGACATCCCTGGCCCTGGCACCCGGGAGGCAACATACCTTCCGGGAGTCTCGCTCGCGACCACAGAATCTCCTATCTATTCCCCTAACCATTGAGTCTCCTATCACTATTGCTTTTCTATTCTCCCCCCTTCCCTTCTGAGCCCCAGAGCCAGCTCAGTGCAAGAGACCTGGCCGCTAAGGCCTTCCCCCGGTAGATCATCCCCCCCCCAACAGCATCTGAAAATGGTATACTTGTTTTGAAGGGGAACGGCCATGAGGGATCCCTGCACTGTCTGCCTGTTTGTTTTCTTTCCCCTGACTGTAACCCAGCTACTCTTGTCCTGTACCTTAGGTGTGGTTACCTCCCTGTAACTCTTGTTTATTACCCCCTCTGCCTCTTGGATGATCCGAAGTTCATCCAGCTCCAGTTCCCTAACACGGTCTCTGAGGAGCTGGAGTTGGGTGCACCTCCCACAGGTATAGCAGCAGGGACACCGGTGGTATCCCTCACCACCCACATCCTACAGGAGGAGCATGCAACTGCCCTAGCCTCCATCCCCTCTTACCTTACAGAATATAGCTGCCCTGTGGACCAACTTGAACTCCGCCCTCCGACTCTGCTCCAGTCAGCTGCACTCTCTGCAAACTCCCGGCTCCGTTCACGCTCTTTGAGGAAATGAAATGAAAGGAGCACCTTACTCCCTCCTCACCTAACTCCCTCAGTCACCAAACTCTCACTATAGCACTCAAATGCATCCAAATTCAGCACTCAGTGCAAACAAAGTCTGCACTGTAGCTGGCTCACATATTTATACTGTGAATCTCGCTTCTGAAAACTGGCCTAATCCAATTAACCAATTAACAAGCTCCAGCTGCAACTAGCTACAAGTAGAACCTCTGTTTAAAGCTGATTGAAAATTCACCTTCTTCTAAACCAAACTGCACCTTTTAAGTTAATTAACTAAATAAAAGAAAGACCAGACTTTAGATAAAAATGAACCCTTATTATCCCTCAGTCACCAAACTCTCACTGTCGCACTCAAATGCACCCAAATTTAGTACTCAGTGCAAACAAAGTCTGCACTGTAGCTGGCTCACATTTATACCATCTACAAGGCACAAATCAGGAGTGTTGTGGAACACTCTCCACTTGCCTGGATAAGTGCAGCTCCAACAGCTCTCAAGAAGCTCAACACCATCCAGGACAAAACAGCCCACTTGATTGGCATAAACATCCATAAACATTCATTCCCTCCACCAGCAATGCACGGTGGCAGCCGTGTGTACCATCTACAAGATACACTGCAGGAACTCACCAAGATTCCTTCAATGCTGCCTTCCAAACTTGCGACCTCTACAATCTAGAAGGACAAGGGCAGCAGATGCATGAAAACATCACCTACTGCAAATTCCCCTCCAAACCACTCAACATCCTGGCTCAGAACCATTTTGCTGTTCCTTCATTGTTGCAGGGTCAAATTCCTGGAACTCACTCCCTAACAGCGCTGTGGGTGTACCTACACCAGATGGACTACAGCAGTTTGAGAATGCAGTTTACCGCCGACTTATCAAGGGCAATTAGGGAAGGACAATAATGCTGGCCTAGCCAGCGATGCCCACATCCCTAAATAAATTACAAAAGAATACTGTTAAGATCCTAGACCAAACACCAATGTGTGTTAGTGTTATGGGCCAGGGTTTAGGGAACACCAAAGTGTGTCATAGAGTTCACCTGACCCATAACTTTTAATAGATTTTGGTTATGGGGAGCCCAAGAGCCCAATCTACAGATGTGATTCAACAGAGATCTAAAGTACTTTTAAAACAAAACAATGTTTATTCTATGAATCCAGTTAATATTTTATAAACACACAGTAAACATCTTAGCTATTATCAACTCAAATACTCCCCCAAAGAATATAGTACTCTATAAGTAACCCTTAATCTTTCCTAGCAACATCCATAAGACAAATATCCTCTTTAACAAAGACAGCAGGTTTAAATTCTCTACCGAGAGCTGTTATCAGTTTTAAAATACATGTGATCTGAAGACATTCTTTACATGCAGAGAGAGATCAAAATTACACCTAGTTTGGCTGGTTGCAGCTCCAACTCTGAAAACAAAACAAAAACCCAGACACACACCAGCTTTTTGCTCAAAGTGAAAGTAAAAATCCACAGACCAAAACTCAAGCTCCACCCACATTCTGACATCACTGCAGCTATTTGATAAACACCCATTTCTTAAAGGTACACCCACTACAGCTATTTGATAAACACCCATTTCTTATAGGTTCTCTCACATGGCATTAGGATACCGGATAAGAACCTCAAACACTTCTTTTAAATTTGTAAAACTGCGAGGAAAGGATACTTCACCCAGGAGTGATTTCACTGACCAATAGGTATCTTTTATTTGAAAACAAACTTTATTATCAACATAGGATTAAACACATCAATCTCACAGAAAATAATTTTTCAATTAACAGTTAAACAATTTGTCAAATAAAAGGAAACCCTTTTTAGTACTTACTACCTTCTCTATCTCCAATTAAACAAAGCCCATCACAGGTCAAAAGACACTTATAAATACAGTTAGCAAACACAGGGTACTTGGAAATACTGCTTAAAGAAAGAGAGAGAGATCCTTTCACGAAACAGCATGCAGATCACTTTGTCTGTGTCAGAATACTGCTCAACCCTACAGCCTTTGGCAAAAGCTGATGCTCAGCTTAAAGCCCCCAGCAAAACTAAAAGCTAAACTGCCTGCTACAGACCTGGCTCCTCCCATTTATTACATCCCCTTTATCCCACTCTGATCCCCTGGCCTGCTTACCCAAGTCTAAACACAGTCTCTCAAATTATCTATTCTTCAGGGGATCTCCAGCAATCGTAACAAAATTCCATGAGGCCTCATATCAATAAACAATTACATGGTTGAAACGAATGATTATCTCACTTATACAACATCTTAATTGCGCCTTTGGCAGACAAAGAGTCTGCCTGTAGGTTAAACCAGGGCTTTTTAAAATATTACTGCAACAGAAAAATATACACCTTAACCCAGGCTTTTAATAACATTACGGCAACAGATACATATATAATACAATCTACATTAAAATGTCCTACATTAATCACAATAACTTAACAAAGGACCCAATTTCATGCGACAATAGCACCACTTCAAGACAGCCTACATTACTAAAAGCCAGCTTATACCTCTTGAAGGGGAGCTGCTTTTTGGCTGGAGCAGGTACTGGAAGTGACTGGGTTCAAAGCCTGAGCTGCTAGAGGGAATATGGTGCAGCAGGAGAGAGCATGCTCCAAGATTTTCAGACCCTTCGCTGGATGTTTTGATACTGGTGGTGGAGAGAAAGAGAGATGTCCTCTATTCAGAGGGGTGCCAGGAGGCCTTCTAGACAGACATTGAGAAGTTGTCATTGTTAATGTCAGCAGTGTAAACCGATGCAGTGTCACAAGAAGTTCAATGACCTCACACAAGTGTTCAAATTTATTTGAATTTATCTTCAAAGGTTATATACCACCAACTGAACCATGACTCTCGCACACTGGTTAATGCACCATAATCTCTATTAATCACATCTCAGAACAAGTATTCATAGCTTCACTGCAATATCAGAGCAAGGAGCAAGGAGCTCATTAGGCCACTGCTAGAACATTGTGTGCAGTTCTGGTCGCCGCACTATATGAAGGATGTGATTGCACTGGGAAGTTTCCTAGGCTGAAGCGTTTCAGCTCTGAAGAGACTGGTTAGGCTGATGTTGGTTTCTTAGAGTAGAGAAGGCTGAGGGGGGACCTGACTGAGGTGTATAAAATATAGAAGGACAAAGGATAGGCGGAAGAAAATGTTCCCCTTAATAGAGTGGACAATAACTAGGGGGCACTGTTATGGGCCAGCATATAGAGAACTCCAAAGTGTATTCACCTGACCCACAACTTTTAATAGATTGTGGTATGAGGAACACACGGCCCACTGTACAAGTGTGGTAGAGCAGAAATGGAAAAGTATTTTTTAAAGCAAAACAATGTTTATTCTATGACCTCGAGTTGACCTTTTTAAAACATACAGTGAACATCTTAGCAACCATTAATTCAAATACAACCCCCAAAGAATACAACACTAGGTAATCCTTTAAGCTTTCCTTTTAACGTCCATAAGACTTAAAACACCTTTTACCAGAAGCACATCAGGTTAAAGTCGCTACTGTTATTAGTTTTAAATCACCAGGATCGATTTACAGTCTTTAGATTACAGAGAGAGATTCATACACCTTCTGGCTGTGACTGCAGCTATCCAGCTCTGAAAACTAAAACACACCCTGCAGCAAACAGCCTAAAACAAAAGTAAAAAGCTGACAGACAGCCCAGCTCCACCCACTCTCTGACATCACTACAGTAATAAACACCCATTTATTAAAGGTACTCTCACATGACATCTCTCCCCAAGAAAAGAAAAACCCATCAACTTCAAGATGGTTTCAATTTTCACCTTTTCACTATCCTTTAAGAAATGCACACAGTAAATATACTTTTTTGTTTAAAAAAAAACAACACATGCAAACAGGTACAATAATATAGTCCATTTTTGTTCTTCTTCCTCCAACTGAAATCCTTCCTGATTGACAGTCTCTTTGAACAAGAAGGTGTCTGCACGATCCGTCCATTCCTCTTTAAAGTCAGATAATCAGTCTGATCACAGAGTCCCTTGCAATTCTCCAACACAGGAGCATTGGTTAGCACAGCTTTCAGGCAGTCAAATGCCTATTGAAACTCCGCTGTCCATTGATATTTTTGACGTTTCTTCAGCAAGTCCATCAATGGAGCAATCACGCTACAAAACCTTTGCACAAATGTTTGATCAAATCCACACATGCCAAGAAATCACATTATTTCCCTTTGTCTTGAGACTATCGGAAGCTCCTCAAGAAAAGTGACGGGCCTTTCCAATTTCACTTTTGGCTAGGTTTATCACCAAACCCGCCTCCTGAAGTCGATCGAATAACTCCATCAGAAGTTCTAAATGTTCTTTCCATTAAAGATTGACTAGCTCCTGTATCTCTTAAAATTGTGACTTCTTCACCTGTTCCTCCTGATACACATGAGCAAACTTTACCCACACAAGTAAATTCTTTAAAGAGATCTGGCACCTTCTTATCAATCACCTCTTCATCAGGCTGTACAATCCTTTGCACCTCCTTCGCTTCACTTGGGCTTTCCTTTTCCACTTTAACAAACCCTACTGTCTTATCCTGTTTTACCACATCAGCCTTCCCAGTGCTTTTCTTCAACCACCAACACTGTGACTTTACATGGCCTAGTTTATTCCAGTGAAAACATTTGACATTTTTCATTTCTTTTCCACCCTCCTGGATTTCTTTTTTAATCTGAGGTACACTCTCCTTATTATCTCCCATCAGATCATCTTTACCTTTACCACTTGAGTATTTCTCATGTCCCCAGTTTCTATCTCTCACAGGCTGAAACTGATGTCGGAAACCAAGCTTTGATTTATGAACTAATTGATAATCATCTGCCATTTCTGCTGCTAACCTCGCAGTTTTAACCCTGTGCTCTTCCACATGAGTTCTCACTACATCAGGAATTGAATTTTTAAACTCCTCCAAAAGTATAATTTCTCTGAGAGCTTCATACGTTTGATCTATTTTCAAAGCCCTTATCCACCTATCAAAATTACTCTGTTTGATCCTTTCAAACTCCATGTATGTTTGACCAAATTCTTTCCTTAAATTTCTCAACCTTTGTCTGTAGGCTTCAGGCACTAGTTCATATGCACCTAAGATGGATGTTTTCACCTCCTCATACGTCTCTGATACTTCCTCTGGTAGTGATGCAAACACTTCACTAGCCCTACCTACCAGCTTTGTTTGAATCAGTAATATCCACATGTCCTGTGGCCATTTCATTCGTTTAGCTACCTTCTCAAATGAAATGAAAAAGGCTTCTACCTCCTTCTCGTCAAACCTTGGCAATGATTGGGCATATTTAAATAGATTCCAACCAAGCCTTCGACTATGACGCTCTTTCTCACTATCTTCATCACTATCATCCAACTGTACGTTTCCCTTTATGTCTGCCAATTTTAACTGACTGTCATGTTTCATGGTCATTTTCTGAAGTTCAAACTCTTTCTCTTTATCTTTTTCGCTGATCTATATGTCTCTTTCTCTTTCTTTTTGTTCTGCTAGGGCTATTCTTTTTGTTTTCCTTTCTTCTCTTTCTTTTTCCTCTCTCTCTTTTTCCTCTCTCTCGCTTTCGTATTCAAGCTGCTTTAATTCTTTCTCGTGTTCATTTGTTTAATTCGTAACTGAATTTTTGCTATTTCCAATGAGTCAAACTGTATCTCAGGCAACTTTAAATGCTTAGCCACTGCCATAATGACCTAATCTTTTCGCATTTTGTCAGGTAATGTTAACTGCAATGTTTTTGCCAAATCTAACAGTCTGCTTTTAGTCTCTGTCCGTAAGGTACTGCGTGTGACCGTCTCCACCCCAAAAAACCTCCGAGCCTCTGAAAGAGCCATTGTCCACAACACCTTCCCTACTTAAACTGAAATACCACACCTGAAAAGCAACCACAATATGCTCACCCCTCACTGTCTTTAAGTTCACAAAGCCAATCCAATAGATAGACTTTTATCCCGGACGAGCCCCCAATTTGTTATGGGCCAGGGTTTAGAGAACCCCAAAGTGTATCATGGAATTCACCTGACCCAGAACTTTTAATAGATTGTGGTATGGGGAGCACACGGCCCACTCTACAGGTGTGGTAGAGCAGAAATGGAAAAGTAGTTTTTAAAGCAAAACAATGTTTATTCTATGAACTCAAGTTAGCCTTTTTAAAACATACAGTGCACATCTTAGCAAACATTAATTGAAATACAACCCCCAAAGAATACAACACTAAGTAATCCTTTAAGCTTTCCTTTTAACATCCATAAGACTCAAAACACCTTTTACCAGAAGCACATCAGGTTAAAGTCACTACTGTTATTAATTTTAAATCACCAGGATCGATTTACAGTCTTTAGATTACAGAGAGAGATTCATACATCTTCTGGTTGTGACTGCAGCTATCCAGCTCTGAAAACTAAAACACACCCTGCAGCAAACAGCCCAAAACAAAAGTAAAAAGCTGACAGACAGCCCATCTCCACCCACTCTCTGACATCACTGCAGTAATAAACACCCATTTTTAAAGTTACTCTCACTACAGATATTTATATACACACCCATTTATAAACACCCATTTCTTAAAGGTACTCTCACATGACAGGCACAGAGTTAAGGCAGGAGATTTAGAGAGGATTTGAGGAAAACCTTTTTCAACCAGAAAGTGGTGGGAATCTGGGACTCACTGCCTGAAGGCATTGTAGAGGCGGGAACACTCACACCATTTAAGAAACATTTAGATTAGCACTTAAAACGCCATAGCACTCAAGGCTACGGACCAAGTGCTGGAAAATGGGATTAGAATAGATAGGTGCTTGATGGCAGATGCAGACACAGTGGGCTGAATATCCTCTTTCTGTGCTGTAAAACTCTATGTCTCTGTGATTCCCTGTAGACCTCAGCCACTTTAAATAACATTACAAATCACTAAATACTTCTACAAACTTAGTAGCAGCCAGAAGAAATCAATCAATAAAAAGCTTGAAGGTAATTGATGATCCCTTTCAATAGTGCTGGTGGGAGTGAGAGTCCTTCCTCCTGCTAAATGAATGTTCAGCTCTGCAAGGTTTGGAGAGCATGCTAGCTGGAGCTTTGGGCTCTAAAATGGCAACACTAGCACCAAGTCAACATTGCACACTGATTGATGTCACATTCTGCCTACTTCTGGTGCACGTTCCTGTAATAAATATAGGAATTTCAGATATATTGTATTATAGAAAGTGCAGAAAAGGTTAAAGCCTGAGTTAGTATGTAACTGCTACAGTCATATTTGAAAAGAATCCTGGTTTAAAACGTTTTGGGAGCCAGTGGTGGAATTAAGGCATCGTAAAAAGTTTGGGCGAATGCGGTTTTGTTTGGAGTAAAGGGGTTCCCTGTGGAGTTAATTAGGTTTCAGCTTGGTAAAGTGATGTAGTTACTGGGTGGAGCTAAGGTAGCAAGTATTTTCCAGAAAAGTAGGTCAGCTGTGTTCTGGATGAAGCTGTGAACAGAAGTCAAGCATTTTGTTTACATTGCAGTTCAGTTAAAGATATGTCTGTCAGCAGATGATCAGTCTTTCCAAGCAGTTCAGGCTTGTCTGATCAGAAGGTGAGCTGAACCAAGTTGAGAGGTTCTGAAGAAATACAGCCAGAGTTTCTGCATGGTTCGAACAGGATTCAGCTCTTTTCTTTAACCAGTGTCAAAAGATCACTCTTTCACAAAGAACATCTCTGTAAAGCAGATATTCCTGACTGCTAACTGTATTTATAATGAAATAATGATCTATAATAATCTTTATTGTCACAAGTAGGCTTAGATTAACACTGCAATGAAGTGAAAAGCCCCTAGTAGCCACATTCCGTCACATGTTCGGGTACACAGAGGGAGAATTCAGAATGTCCAAATTACCGAACAGAACGGGACTTGTGGGAGGAAACCGGAGCACCCAGAAGAAACCCACGCAGATACAGGGAGAACGTGCAGACTCCGCACAGACAGTGACCCAAGCGGGGAATAGAACATGGGACAATGGCGCTGTGAAGCATAGTGCTAACCACTGCGCTACTATGCCGCCCTAACAGTGGATTGAGAGCTGAGTTTTTTTTTGTTGTTTGAGTGGGGATAATGATAGCAGTTAAGGGTTACTGCATTCGCTGCATTGATTAGCATTGTTTAAGGGGTAATTGTAAGCAATTTTTGGTGTGGTGTTAAAGATATTTTAATACTGTGTCAGTAATAAAGTTTGTGTTAATATACCATATCCCTATTTTTTGGGGGTGAAATCACTCCTGGAGCGAGGTATCCTTTCCTCACAGTCTTACGAAATTACAATAAAATATTCTGTCCAGTATCCTAGCCACTGTTGGGGTCTGGTACGGGACCATAATTCTCCAAGTTCCTTCATTAATGTGCTTCTTAATATGGTGACCAGTATAGCACACACCAGAATTTTCTGTCTGTGAAACTATTTTGGAACAAAAATGGTATTGACATTGCTGAAAATACAGACACAACGCAATTAGAATTTGCAGATAATACTTCCAATTGAGTCCAGCATTGAAATGGTACCACAACATTGTGGGGGAATGGTTACATTGGAAATGGATTTATCGTTAGAATTCTGCATTAACATAGACAAGCTAGATAATCTCTTTTAATAATATATTCTGCGTAAACTTTGAAATTTGTTATATTATTACTTCACTCAATCTTGCATTGAGGTGGGGGCGAACTTTTGAATCAAGGTTATCTGAAGTCAGAGTCAGTTGGTCCTTTAACTTTAAATTATACCCCTGTCATTTATTTTGTCTTTCAAATAGACATTACAGAAAGAATTGTGATTACGTTTACAAATGATATGTACAATGGTTAGACATAATGGGTTGATTTTTGATTGCCTTTCCTGGCTTGAACAGCGAATTGCCTCAAAATGGGTTCACGCTGTCATGTAACTGACTCCATTTTGGAAGGGGCTGACCACTGGGTGTCAAAGGTGCCTGCCTAGTGTAGGCTTTAGGCCACTTTTAGTTTGGAAATTATATTAAAATGACCCTAATTACCATGTTTGTCAAATCTGGCTGTCATGGGCCCTGTTGCCCACTGCCAAAACACCGAGTCTGATGGGCAATTACAATCTCAGGATCTTTTTCAATGCTAATGATTGCCTCCTTCAACCTGTCTTCCCAACATCTTTTACCGTCAGCATAAATACTAGTGTGACCCGAAGAAAAGAATCAATGTTCAGGTGTATTTGCTACTTTCCCCCCTTTCCTTGGCCATGAGGCCAAACTGACCCCCAAGTCCCACCCACCCTAGATCTCTAGTTTTTCTTCCATTTCCGTTTCCAACTACCATGAGACTAAAGTACTCCCTTGACCGTTTTTTAAAATGTATTTTATTACAAACATATATCAAAACAGGTTACAGCGAATAAACACCCCTGGAAACATACTTCCCAGCAATCAACTAGACAGTCTGCACAAATGTTTCACCTTTTTCACACCCCCCCCCCTCCCCCCTCCCCACTGCGACGAACAACTCCTCAACACGGTCACAAACATCCCCCACCTTTTCACAAACCCGTCTGCAGAGCCCCTTAACTCATATTTTATCTTCTCCAACCATAGGATGTCGTACAGGTCACCCAACCAAGCCACTATCCCCGGCAGCAATGCCGACCACCACTCCAGTAAAATTCGGCCTTCCTCCTCTCCATGACTTCCGGCTTCTCTGAAACCCCAAATATCGCCACCAAAGGGTCCGGGTCCACCTCTTCCTCCACTATCTTGGCTAAGACTAGGGACTTTTCACGGTAACTTCATTGAAGCCTACTTGTGACGATAAGCGATTATTATTATTATTAAGACCGCCTTGACTTTTCCCAATTTTTCACAATCCCAAAATATGCAAGCATGATTGGCTGGCCCCCGCTCACAATTCTCACACTCATTTGCTACCTCTGAAAGAATCCACTCATTCTCGCCCGAGTCATATGCACTCTGTGCACCACCTTGAACTGTATCAGGCTCAGCCTTGCACAAGAGGAGGTCCCGTTTACCCTTAGCAGTACCTCACTCCATACTCCCTAATTGATCTCCATTCCCAACTCCGTTTCCCATTTCTCCTTGATCTTCACCACCTGCTCGCTTCCCTGCCCCCCAGCCACTTGTATATATCCCCAATTCTTCCCTCCCCTTCCACATCCGGAAGCAGCAGTCACTCCAGCAGGGTGTATCCCAGCAACATGGGGTATCCCCTCCAGGCCTTTCGCGCAAAGTCCCTAACCTGCAGATATCTGAACTCACTCCCCCTCGGCAGCTCTACCCTCTACCCGGCAGACTGGCGAACCCTTCCTCCGAATACAGATCCCTCACCTTGGCCAGCCCCACTTCCCTCCACATCCTATAGACACTAACCAAACCTATGATTATCACACAACGGCGTTAACATTGACATCCCTTCCACCCTAAAATGTGGTGCTAACTTTTGGTTGGTTCAATTGGCTCTGTTTTATAACCTTTGCTCTCGAGTCGTCAGGTATCGTTCTGATACCGCCACGAGGTTCAAGTTCAAGTAATGATCAATAACTCAATACACCGATTAGTAAGATTCAAATCAAAGCACATTTATTATACACAGTAATCGCTACTCATGCATAAATTCTACGTCTAAGCTACTTCTACGACTAACAGGCCTATACTTAGCTTCGGACTGGCCCACCAGGTCAGGGGAACAAATGGCCTTTCGTTCGGGTTCTGAGTCTGCGGGATTCGAAGTTGGTACGGATTGGTAGCTAGGAGCGCCTACCTCGTAGCGAGCATTGACTTAAGACTTACTGGATATCGGCGGCAGTTGAACCGGTCACGGACAAGGTTGGTTCGCGTTGCTGAGTGACCCGGTCAAGAAGAACGATTCGAACTTGGGGGCTTAACTTTATAGTCCCCAGGGGCTTCCCGCCTTTCGGGGCGGACCCTGTACCTGGTTCCAAGTGATTGGACTTCGTTCCAATCGCTTGGATCGATTTCTCCAATACTGGAGCGGTTCCCTGATCGATGGGCGGTCTTGAGGTGTCCGTTAACCTCTTTTGTGTTGGCTCCTGCTGGTGCCGGGGAGTCTGGCTTAGCTTTGTTTGTCCCAAATGTTGCGATTGTTCCCGGGGATCGCTTATTAGTATGCAGATGGCTGCTACATTATTATGCAGATGGCTGCTTGTATCGATGCTGTCTGGGCTTTTGCAGAGTTTAATACACAGTAAACCTGCACCTGCTGGTTTCTGCCTGTGTTGGCTGAATTTCCCTGCAGCCTTTGCTGTTCTCCATTTTACATCGGGGGTTGGCCAACCCAGGTGGATACACTCCCTCCTTGTGATCCTAACGCGAAGCGTGAAGGATCACATAACTGTGTTGGTTTTCATTCCCTGACCTGGCGAGCACTCTTCTATGGCCTCTACACTGACCATAACTATGCAAAAAATTTTTAACTGACAATTCTGAGGGGCGCTATGTCAAACAGGGACATGCATTACAAAACAAGAAAATGGAAACCTCTAACTATCCTTAATATACTACACTCACTCAAACATTTCATCACACTAACTTCCTAAACCATACAAACAAAATCATATCAGTTTTATACACATTTTCTGGCTTGGCAGTCAAGACAGGATTGTACAATTGCTCATGAACATTTCTTTATTTACAACAAATCGCAACGAATGCTCTTTATTCTAGATCATGGGGGTCGGGGGTCTGGTCATATCCGAAAATAGGGGATCTGATCCTATATACCGGGGTGCGAGCGCGGTAGGCTCTCCTTCTCCATTTTCTCAGACGGATAGTCTGCACGATGCAGCAGAGTATCGCCAATACCAATAGGGATTCTATCACGTAGGACAGGGAGTACCAGGTTATAAACCTGTCACACCAAGATGGTGTGGTGTCGCTTGTGACTGGGCTCTGGGTACTGTGGGGAAGTGAATCAATAACGGCTGGGGGAGTTGAGGTCAGGGGGTTCGCGTTCGCGCGCAACCAAATGTCCATGAGGGTGATGAGCAATGCGGAGAATGTCCTCATGGTTCTTCTTCTTTCACTTCTCTTCTCTTCTCTTCTCTTCTCTAGTCCTGGTGCTTCTGGAGTTCTGTGCAATCAAGCATAGTGTCTGTTACTACCTTGGTTTAATATCTCGTATGATAGTCTGTCTGTCCTTTAGTGCTAATTACTCCCTTTATAATTGGTCACTGTGTGTGACTCCCTCATTTTCTTTTTCAAAAACCGAATTTCAGGACAAGACACACTTACAAATAATGAACCAGTGCGACCGTCTCGCAGACTTTGCGATTTACTATCCAAATGTTTGAGGATGCAAATAGCATAAGGTTGGCAACCTAAGGGTCACCTGAAAACAAAAGAAAACTTTTTGAACAAAACTTTGCCGAAATGAGGTGCGTATGGGCCGCGACGGGTACGCTTTGGATGGAGTCCCTTGGTAGGACAGCGACCAATGCCGTGTGTGCCCTACCCGAGCGTAGCTGACCAGAGGGGGGGGTTCCCAGGCAGGGCGGGTCCCAATGCTGTTTCTCCACTGCCTGAGCAACCGACAAGAACGGGCAAGAAATGTAGTCATCGTGGGGGGCTGCCGTAGTGGTTCTTCCCTCGAACCAGAAGGGCAGTTATGAACAGGGGTCTGTGTTTCCGTCGATAGATGAGTTCCTCTGAACTGGCGTCTGGGACATTAACAAGTCTTTGTGGACAAATTCTCAGAAGTTTCGGCCGAAAAGGCGTGGGGCCGTGGAAATGTTTTTTTCCGGTCTAACATACAACATTTAACAATACAAGTACAGACAACATCAAACATGCTGCAGGTTCCATCAGAAAGGACACCGTTTCTCCCAAGCAGTTCCTTTTAAAACATCATCTGGACACCTCAGTTATCGGTTGCAAACAGGGTCGCAAAGGGGTTCTCGTTTTGGGAGTCAGACTCAAAGTCATCATCTTCTCCCGGATGCCAAACTCTCGAGTGTATCCGGGCTGATAGGGCTGCATGGTGTGATCTGGGATCGCTCTCGTCGTTCCGGACGAGTCTGTACGAATTATCTCTGTGCCAATAGGTGGTGTCCAGTAATGTGGGGACGGAATCGGGGTCGTCATTGTAGGTCGGTGGTCGGTGGTGGGGTTTGTTTAGGAAAGTGATCGTGAAGGGATCACTCGAATCGTGGTCAGATTCGCTGGGTGTTGGTCCTGTTGCATGGTGATAGTAGGGAGGTGTGCTGTGGCTATTGTCCGAGTCCCAGTCGCTGTCTCTGCTGCTGCAATCTGTGGGTGTTCCGGGGCGGAGTGTATATTTCGGGGGTGGAGTTGAGGTTGAGTCCGTGGCTGGGCTGGGCGTGTTGGGGGAGGGTAGGGTTACGTTGGCTGTGGGCGGGGTGTGGTCTGCTGTGTGGAGCATGACGTGGTGTGTGTGGTTAGACTGTGTTCCATATGCCTTCAGCTGGTTGATATGGAACCACGCAGTCTTTCCATTGGGGTACTTTATTTTGTAGACGGAAGGGCTTACTTTGTCCGCAATGGAGTACGGACCCGAGTACTTAGGTGACAGGAATGTGCTGGGGTTGTATACGGAGAGCATGACTTGCTGTCCTACACTGCACTGTCTTATCAAAACAGGCCTTGCTCTGTTTCTTTCTTGTGCCCAATTTCACTGCGGCTGCTAGCTGAGCCGTTTTAACACTTGCCACTAATTATTTGACTGCATTCTCGTGAGTGAGGGCCGTCACTTCGGGGCTGGTCAAATCTAAGCCTAATAAAAATTCTGGGCCTTTCATGGGGCGTCCGGTCATGAGGGTATGTGGGGTGTAACCTGTGGATGTGGAAACCGTGTTTCGCAAAAACATCAGCGCAAAAGGGAGGACTGAGTCCCAAGTGGTGTTGTCTTGCTGGACCATTTTTCTGAGGGTTGATTTTAGGGTCCGATTCATGCGCTCCACGATACCACTTGACTGGGGGTGGTATGCAATGTGGAATTTTTGGGTAATGCCAAATATCGTGAGGACGTTCTTCATGACACGTCCCATAAAATGGGAACCTTGGTCGGATTCAATGCTGCGGGGGAGTCCCCATCTCGTAAAGATGTGGTGGGTGAGGATCTTGGCTGTGGTCTTTGTCGTGTTTGTTCTGGATGGGAATGTTTCCACCCATTTTGTAAACATGTCTATCACCACAAGTACATATTTATAACCATTCCTGCAAGGGGGCAATGGTCCTATATAATCAATCTGGAGGTTAGACCAGGGGCCATTAACGGGTCGGGTGTGACTGAGCTGAGCCTTTTTGGCGTATCTGTCCGGGTTGTTCTGGGCACAGATAAGGCAATTCTCAATGTAGTGATTTACATCGTCCTTTAAACTTGGCCGCCAACAGAGCTGCCTGAGGTGGGCTGTAGTGGGATCGATTCCCTGATGTCCATGACCGTCATGGAATAAACAAATCAGTTGATTCCTGTCCTGTTCAGGAACCACATAAAGGGTGTCTTTTAACACCACACCGTCATGTGTGGTCAGTGCATTTTTAAACCTCTCATAGGGGGGTGGATAGTTTCCTTTCAAAATCTCCCTGAGATTGCTGTCCTGCTTCTGGGCCTGCACTAAATCCTCGATATTAGTCTGCGAGACCTGAACTGCATTCACTGGTGCCCGTTCGGGGGGTGTCCAAAAATATCCGTGCCTGGAACCGGCTTTAGCCAGTGCGTCGGCCTTTACATTTCCAGGGGGGAGGAACGGAACGATGGTGACTATGAACTTTGACTATCCCAAAAGTCCTGTTCTGTGCTCTCTCTAAAATGTGACGGAGCAATGGGGCTGAAGGGAGGGGTTTTCCGTCTGCGGATACAAATCCTCTTGCTTTCCACAGGGTTAAGAATTCCGTAAGGCTGTTGCAGACATAGAGGCTGTCCGAGTATATGTCTGCTGGGCTGGGGAAGGAATCTGGGTGTTCCACTATATACGTGATGGCCGCAAGTTCTGCCGCCTGTGCGCCTAAGTGTCCTGGAAGTTTTATTGCTATTTTTTCTAGGGCGCGTCCCTGCGTATCCTCGATATAAATACCGCATCCTGTTATGCGCTTCCCTTCTAATATTGTGGAAGATCCATCCACATATATCCTAATTGGTTTGTACGTGTCTGTGTGCTTGGGGCTCTGGGTTGAACTACCTATCTTTCTGGGGGGGGGGGTTTTCACAATAAAGGGGCCTGTGTTGTGGTGTGGAGAGATAACGTCACATTCATGGGGGGGTTCCGGGGTACTGTAGGTTGTCGGCTAAAAAAGTGTGAGTCTTTGTCCTTTTAACAGTGATGTCCCGTCCCTGCAAAAGAAGGGTCCATCTGGCTGCTCTAATCTGACTGACTGTACCGTCCTTGAGTCGTCCGTCCAGTAAATGTTGGGTGGGGGTGTGTTCGGTAAGAATTGTGATGGGGTTTATTCCGGTAATGTACGAAAATACTGCACTGCCCAAAATACTGCGAGCAGGTGCCTCTCACAGGCTGAAAATCCCTGCTCCACAGCATCTAAAACTCTGGAGGCGTAAGCCACGGGCCTTAACTGTTCGTGCCGTTCCTGAAGGAGCACGGCCGAAAGGGTGCGGTCTGTGCTTGCTACCTCTATCGCATAGGGGGAAAGCGGGTCTGGAACTTGTAGTGCGGGGGCTGCTATGAGTGCCTGTTTTAAAGAGTCCACAGCATCCGTATGCTGCGGAAGCCATTCCCAGGGGGCTCCTTTCTTTAGGAGGTCTGAGAGGGGTGCTGCCTTGCTGGCGAAACCGTCAATGTGGTTTTGGCAGTAGCCAACCAGTCCTAAAAACAACCGGAGGGCTGAAACGTTCTGGGGAAGGGGCAATTTAGCAATCGAGTCAATCCTTTTGTGCTCGATCTCGCGTTTACCATGTGTGATAATTGTACCCAAATATATCACCTTATTTTCCAGAATCTGGGCCTTTTTGGGGTTAACTTTACATCCAATTGCTTGTAGGAGTTCCAGGAGTTCGGACAGAAGCTCGATGTGCTCTTCCTTGGTGTCTGTCTGCAGTAGTAGGTCGTCTACGTACTGGACCAGACATTCGGGGAGAGAAAAGTTGGCTAAACCATTTGCCAGCTGTCGGTGGAAAATGGAGGGGGAGTTGTGGAATCCTTGTGGCAGGCATGTCCACGTGTACTGTTGATATTTAAAGGTGAAGGCAAATTTGTACTGGCACACCATTGCCAATGGAATGGACCAGAATCAATTACTGATGTCCAAAACCGTAAAGTATCGGGAATTGAGTCCCTGCTTGAGCATGGTCTCGGGACTTGTTGCTACTGTGGGGGCTGCTGCGGGGGTGATTTTGTTGAGTTCCCAGTAATCGTTGGTCAGTTGCCATGATCCATCGGGCTTTCTCACTGGCCAAATCGGGGCATTATTAGTGGAGGCTCTGATCTAAGTACGCTGCTCTAATAAGCTTTTGATTACTTTTGCAATTTCTCCCTCTGCCTCTTGGGGAAATCCATACTGTTTTTGGGGTCTAGTGTCAGGGCCTGTGATTTGTACTGAACCAGTCAACCGGCCACAGTCGTGCTTGTGGGTCGCGGATGCTGCCCTGTTCCTTTGTAAAACTGCCCTAACCTGCTTGTCCGTGCTGATTGTCGTCGGGTTAAACCAAAATTCGCCTACTGCGCTAATTTTGTTGGCGTATTCACCTATTGTGAGCTTTGCGGGGGCTCTTGCAGACTTTGCCATTTTCCAGACACATTGGTTGACTGGATCAAATGAAAGTTGGTGGGAGTTCATGAAGTCTATTCAAAGAATGTGTTCTGCTGTGTGGGGCAGGTCAACTAAAACTACGGGGTGCTTGGTGGTGATGTTGCCAATTTGAATGGGTACAGGGGCTGTGATGTGTCCCTGCTGTGAGTGGCCTGTAAAGCCGCTGAGGGTGATGGTGGCTGTAGTGGGCCACGTGTCCTTTTGGAACATGGTGGAGGAATTTATTGTGGTGCGGGACCCTCCTGTGTCCCAGAGAAACTCGATGGGCTGTCCCTGTATTTTCGCTGCGACTACCGGTCATCCGAACCTATCCAAAAGGGTGTCGCAGACCCAACTGGGGGAGCCAGAACACCGTCAGTCCGTTCCGTTCAGGTCCGTCTGATCTGAACAGGTGCTCACATATGTATGTGCTTTGTCTTATTCTTACTTAGAGTGCCCGTCTGCTGGGCTCTCTGTGGCTTTCGTGGGGCATTGCATTCCCTTGCAATGTGTCCCAACTGTCCACAGTTGTAACACTCCTGTGACTTTTGTGGGGGGCTGTTCTTGCTTTCATTTACCCATGCGGGGTTCTGGTATGTTTTAACTGCTCGTATGTCTGCGTCGGCCTGCTTTTCTTCGGGATTTTTAACTGCGGGTTTGTTTTGTACAGACTGCTCCCAGGTGGGGGACAATCTTTTTATGACCCATTTCTCGTTATGAGCCTCCTCTGAGAGATGATAATTCGCGCAAGCTTTTTGTCCTGTTTCTGTGGCATGGGAGATAAGGGTGCGGGTCCATTTGGCCATGTTGTCTGTGGACAAATGGGCACGGTCTAAGTCCTGCAAAGTGGATCCACAGGCGTCCAGGAAATGCTGTGGGGTGCTCGGTTTTCTTTTGCCTGCATTTATTGAGGCCATCTACGTGGTCAACCCGGTTATACCCGATCACGTCTAGGACCGCGGTATGCATTTCTGCAAGGGTGCCTCCTCCTACATTCTGTGGGTCGGGAAGGGCTGCTACGACCGAAGGGTCTAGACTCAAAACTGTGAGCTTTACATGCTCTCGCTCATCCAGGCCGTACATGGTTGCCTGCTGCTTTACTCTGGCAAAGAAATGGTGGGGGTCTGAGGTGGGGAGGAACGGTGTGATTTTCTCACACGTGTCCCGTAATTGGGTCACTGTTAAGGGGGCGGTGTACAGAAATTCCGTATCGTCCGATGTGGCTGTGCGGTAGGTGGTTACAGGGTTCATTGGAGCGTGAACTATCTGCTCTGTGGGGAGTTGGGGCGCTTTTCTCTTTTGGGGCTTTCCCTGCGCACATGTTCCCTGAACATATCTCTGCATTGTCTCATTTAACTCTTCCCAATCAGGGCCGTCTTCCTCATCTAATTTTGCTCCAAAGGTTTCCTGGAATCCTTTTTGGACTGAAAGCAGCGATTGCAGCTCTGCAATTTGCTTCCGGAACTTTGCATGGTTTAGTGAGCTTTGTCTTTGCTACGTGGTGGCAGCATTGTGTGCTCTTAACGCTGCCTTCAGGTCACTACACTGCCTCTGCAATGCTTCTACCTGCTTCTCTGTTTCTTCTCGTACCAGGACTGCACGTTGCGTGTCCTGATAGGCCTTTTCATACTGGGACTGGAAGCTGCTTAAATGCGCCAGACAAGACTTGTGTGCCCACTTGCCATCATCCACCTCTCCGTCTTTTGCTGCCAACTTCCTCCTTAACTCTAAGTTCTCTCTTTCTACCTCACTAACATCGACCTTACTCATTCGATGTATGCCTTCTATCTCTTTCCGGAGAATCCTAACGACCTCCTCTGTGCCTCGCAATTGTGCCAAGCAGGACACGATTGCCATCGGCTTGCGAGCTTTCCCTAAGCTCTTCTTGTGAATCTCGCTCAGGTTCTCCCACCAAGTATGTCCTATACTCCCGGGACCTGTTTCCTCATTGCTACAGAATTCGCTCCAAAGGGGCCATCCTTTCCCTTTGAGGTACTTCCTGATTTCTTCCTCCCATACGGGACACTGTCCTACTCTACTGCTGCTGGTCGCTGCGACCGCAAATTCTTCTGGGTTCATGAGGCGCTGCATTGCCTGCATTGCCATCTTTCTTATCCGAATGCTTCTTTTAAATTTGGAACAGGGGGGTATTAAGGCTGTGCTGTAAATACGGGTACGGTTTTCGCTAATTTCTGAAATACAACCTCCCGACAGTTTTGTCGCAACAAAAAATCTATCAGTTTACCTTATAGCCCTGTTAGATACGCATGCATACACACACTTCCGAATTATGAGGATTGATCAGAACTGCTTGAACACTTGTGGTTTTCTGTTCCCAATTGGATCTCTAATTCCAATTTTTGGGTTCTCCCGGAGTGGTTAAGCCACTTCTAGTTCGGGTCCCGTCAGATGTCGCCAGTAATATGTTGCTAACTTTTGGTTGGTTCAATTGGCTCTGTTTTATAACCTTTGCTCTCGAGTCGCCAGGTATCTTCATGATACTGCCACGAGGTTCAAGTTCAAGTAATGATCAACAACTCAATACACCGATTAGTCAGATTCAAATCAAAGCACATTTATTATACACAGTAATCGCTATTCATGCACAAATTCTACGTCTAAGCTACTTCTACGACTAACAGGCCTATACTTAGCTTCGGACTGGCCCACCAGGTCAGGGGAACAAATGGCCTTTCGTTCGGGTTCTGAGTCTGCGGGATTCGAAGTAGCTCCGGACTGGTAGCTAGGAGCGCCTATCTCGTAGCGAGCGTTGACTTAAGACTTACTGGATATCGGTGGCAGTTGAACCGGTCACGGTCAAGGTTGGTTCGCGTTGCTGAGTGACCCGGTCAAGAAGAACGATTCGAACTTGGGGGCTTAACTTTATAGTCCCCAGGGGCTTCCCGCCTTTCGGTTCCAGGTGATTGGACTTCGTTCCAATCGCTTGGTTCGATTTCTCCAATATTGGAGCGGTTCCCTGATCGATGGGCGTCTTGAGGTGTCTGTTAACCTCTTTTGTGTTGGCTCCTGCTGGCGCCGGGGAGTCTGGCTTAGCTTTGTTTGTCCCAAATGTTGCGATTGTTCCCGGGGATCGCTTATCAGTATGTAGATGGCTGCTGCATTATTATGCAGATGAATGCTTGTATCGATGCTGTCTGGGCTTTTGCAGAGTTGAATACACAGTAAACTTGCACCTGCTGGTTTCTGCCTGTGTTGGCTGAATTTCCCTGTAGCCTTTGCTGTTCTCCATTTTACATCGGGAGTTGGCCAACCCAGGTGGCTACACTGTCTCCTCAACTGATTCCATATCTTCACTGTGGACTGCACCACCAGACTCCCTGAATACCTACTCAGAGCCATTGGCAATGCTGCCGTCACCACCGCCCTCAAACTAGACCCCTTACAAGATTCCTCCTCTATCCTAACCCACTCTACCCCTTCTCCTTCCCACCATCGGTGCACCTTATACACATTTGCCGCCCAATAATGATGAAGCAGGTTCGGCAACGCCAACTCCCCCCCTCCCCCCCCCCCCCCCCGCCGCTGCATCTGTTGCAGGGTCCTCTCCACCCTCGGCACCTACCCCGTCCATACAAAGTCCGTAATGATCGTGTCCAATTTCCAAAATAAAGGGCTTTGGTATAAAGATCGGGAGAGCCTGAAAAAATAAAAAGAACCTCGGCAAAAGATTAATTTCCAACACTTGCACCCTCCCCTCCAATGTCAACTGCAGCATATCCCACCTCTTAAGATCCTCCCTGGCTTCCTCCGCCAGCTTTGTTAAGTTCCACTTATGGAGACCCATCCATTCCCTCGCTACTTGAATCCCCAAATACCCAAAGCTATCCCTCGCTACTGTAAATGGCATCCCCTCCTAAATTTGCACACCGTCCCAGCTCAATCACTGGGAAAACCTTGTTTTTCCCTATATTCAGTTTATACCTCGAAACCTCCCCAGCAGGCCCATAATCCTTCCTATGCTCTCCAGTGGATCCGAAACATAAAACAACAGCATAGAGCGACACCTGATGCTCCCTCTATATATCCTCATACTCCCCTGCCACTCCGCCGACCCCCTGAGAGCCATCGCCAATGGCTCTATGGCCAGCACAAACAATAACAGTGACAGCGGGCACCCTGCCTCGTACCCCTGTGTAAGTCAAAGCACCGCGAACTCAAATTATTCATCCTCACACTCGCCTTTGGTGCCACTTACAGCAACCACAAATCTCGGCCCAAACCCAAACCTTCCCAAAACCTTGAACAAGTACCGCCACTCCACCCGATCAAATGCCTTCTCCGCATCCATGGGCAACACCACCTCTGGTATGCTCACTTGACCTTGACCCCATGCACATTAAACTGATGGCCACTCCATTTCCCTTCCTAATCTCCGTCCTGAATTACATTTGTAAATGGTTCCCTCTTCATAGATATTGTCCAATCCAAATAAATTATTCAACCTCACAAACTAATAGATCATTTTGAATCTTTGTTTGCCAAGATTTCTGAATACATGGCAATGAGTATGATAAAGATAGAAAAAGGCTGTGTCCAGATGAAGTGTGAATGGCTATCTGAATGCAACTATCTGGAGGGCAGCCATCTGAATGCACCATAAAGGAATAAAGAAAGAAAGAAGCCAGCTAAAACAACACACAGAATAGCATAGAGGCAGAGATTATGATCTGCTGTTGTTGAACTTCATCTGGAGTCCAGAAGGCTGTAGCATTCCAAGATGAAGCGCTGTTCCTTGAGCTTGCATTGCATCATAACCTCTGGCTTCATCTCGTTCTTTGTGCTTTTTTTTTGCTGGCTTCTTCCTATCTTTAGCCCTTCCAACTGGGATGCGCTGGCGTAATGGTATTGCCACTGAACTTGTAAACCAGAGAATCGGGGTAATTTTCTGGGGACCTGGGTTCAAATCCTGAAACGGTAGAGGGTAAAATTTAAATGCAATAATAATCTGGAATTAAAAGTCTAATGATGACCACAAAACCATTGTCGATTGTCATAGAAACTCATCTGGTTTACTAATGTCCTTTAGGGAAGGAAATCTGCCAGCCTTGTCTGGTCTGGCCTACGTGTGATTCCAGATCCACAGCAATGTTGTTTACTCTTAACTGTTCCCTCAAGGGCAATTAGGGATGGGCAATAAATGCCACCCAGCCATCAACGTCCACATCCCGAATAAATTTTAAAAATGTTGCATTTAGATAGAGAAGAGAGCAGGAGGAGGCTATTTGTCCCTTTAAGCCTCAGCAGAAATCTGGTGCGACGGGACAGAGAATCCCACCCATGATATTTTAGAATCATAGAAGAATCATAGAATCCCTGCCAGAAGGAGGCTATTCGACGCATCAGGTCTGCACCGACCCTAGGAAAGAGCACTCCAGCAATCCCATCACTGTGGAGATCTACCCAGTAGCCTGCAAGATGACAATTAAACTCCAAGTTAAGCAGAACCCCGTAACTTAACCTGCACATATTTAGACTATGGGAGGAAACCGGAGCACCAGGACGAAACCCACGCAGGCACAGGGAGAATGTGGAAACTCTACACAGTCATCGAAGGTCGGAATCGAACCCGAGTCCCTGGTGCTGTGAGGCCACAGTGCTAACCACTGTGCATCCATTATGAATTTTGTACGCTCGCCACCCATTAATTGGATATCAGTTGGCAGTCTAATTATATTCCAGTGGTGTACATTAACTGATGGTCTGCCTCTTCCCTCATGTGTACTGTATAGGAGCTGGCTGAAACGGTGATTGTTGGAGGTACACAAAATGTAATGTGTTTCTCTAAATAAAAGCTTTTAAGTATGCAAAGACTGGGCCCCAGTTCTATTCTTCACTGCCTGGTTATCTGAGTGTAACACCACACAGTCCCCACCCACTATCTTCGATTAAACCACAATATATGCACCCTTAGCATCTAATTTGGCCCTGAGCTGAATTTCTGACCTCCTATCTGGTTCATCACATAGGTACTGGTTCTCCACGTCCAGCACCATATTGGGCCATTTGGACTCTGAAATCCTTGTTCAGTCCTTTTGTCAGCTCCAAACTTGATTGGCTGAATGGCCTCCTTCTGCATTCTAAGATTCTATTCTAGGAATTTCTTGGCCAGCTTCCCATTCTCCGTCTTCTGCAGACTTCAGCTAATTCAAAAATTGGGTGTAAACATTTTATCCCACACGGTTGACTAATGTTGACCTCCAATGCACTGGCACCTCAAATTTAAAATGTTTAACCCTTGCTTATGCATTTTTGTATCCTCATCGCTCCCCATCTTCGTAAACTCGTAGAGCATTGCACCATTAAATCATCCTTTCGTCTGATTCCAAAGACATGTATTTCCATCATTCCTTGAATCTCCATGCTTTCAGCTGCAGAAACTCCACGCTCCGGAATTCCCTTTTGAAATAGCCGTGCTTTTCCATTTGCTCCTCCTTTAAGACCTCCGTATAATCCATCTCTGAATAACCTCTGGTTACCTTGTGATGAACGGTTACTGTAACACAGTACCCTTGTCATCATGTAAGGTGATGTCCCCTTTAAGACCGGGCTTGGAACCCTGGGGAACTCCGCCTCCGCCCATCTGGGAGCCATATATAAGGGGCCGCCTTGTGGGCAGTGCAGCAGTTAGCACATGTCTCGGCACTAGTCTAGTTCTTAGTTTATTAAAGCCTTCTTTACTGTTTGCACTCTAAGCGTCGTTATTGAGGGTACCACATACCTCCAATTTTTCTTCTTTACCTCAATGTCCATTTTGAGATACCTCTTAATATTTTATGAAAAGTCACCAAAGTCCCTGAGGACCATCGGCTGGTCACCCCTTTTGAGAGAGAGCTGACTGGTGGTAAGCTGAGGATCGGGCGAGGTGTGAGGTTAAGAAGGCAGGGACTTCGTGGATAACCTCAGCCGCAGTACAGAAATTAAATCTGTGCTGTTGGCGTCGCTCCGCCCACCAGCCAACTGACCTAACCAACCCCTAGAGGTGTTACATGTATACCATGTTATGGGCTAGGGTTTAGAAAACCCCAAAGAATATCATGGAGTTCACCTGACCTACAACTGTTTATGGATTTTGGTTACGATGAGCACAAGGGCCTACCTTTCAGGTGTTATTCAACAGAGGCCTGAAGCACTTTTAATCAAAAACAAAGTTTATTCTACAAATTTAATGAACATTTTATAAACACACACAGTAAGCATTTTAATCAACTACCAACATAAATACCCCACACAGCTACAGTACGCCATGTATAACCCTTACTAAATCCCCCTTTAGCTGTTCCAATTTAATAACAAGATCCCATAAACCAGAAAACCCCTTTCAAAGGGGTGGCCCAGCACACAGCACTCAAGACCTGGTATAGATGCTCCTGTTTCCTTTCCAGAACAGCAGGTTTGAATTTCTTCCAGAAAACAGTTATTTCTTTTCAAGTTATCTAGCAGTCTGGAAACAGCTTTTAAAATGCAGATAGAGAAAGAAACTTCTTTCAACCTGTGCAGAACAAAACCAGTTCAAACT
Source organism: Scyliorhinus torazame (assembly GCF_047496885.1). Lineage (NCBI taxonomy): Eukaryota > Metazoa > Chordata > Chondrichthyes > Carcharhiniformes > Scyliorhinidae > Scyliorhinus > Scyliorhinus torazame. Next base: position 64,241,293 of record NC_092725.1, read on the forward strand.
CAAAGCGAAAGTAAAACAAACTCCCAGGGCCACAGTCCAGCTCCACCCACACAATGACATCACTGAAGCCATGTGAGAAAACAAAAACACTTCTTAAAGGTACACTCCCATGCCAACCGACTATTTTATTGGTGCTATATAAATACAGGGTGTTATTTTGACAACATTTTAATACATTTGAAATGAAGGAACTAAGGAAACAGATGAAGTCAGTTAGTTTGATGATTCAGGAACGTTCTGAAGTGGGTGCAGATTATTGGAGCATATCTTGACTCCCCCACATAGTCAGTAATCTGATGGAATGCAATGATCACCTATTACAGTACTCACCTATTTTCATCCCCCTGATTTAAAGCCTTTATGAAATTTTAAAGGCTTTAAATTCATGGGCTGGATTCTCCACACCCCGATGCCAAAATCGCGGCAGGCGCAGGGTCGGAAAGTTTATTTTCCCTCACAGATTCGGGACCAGTGCCGGTTCCCCAATTCTGGGGGCCCCGCAAATCGCCGTACTCTCCGCCAACTAGGATCTACCTGAGGCCATTGCCAGAGGTCCGCTCTGCCATTCTCCACCCGCGACAGGCCAAAGTCCCGATGGCGTGGATCTAACGTGGTCCAGCCGGTCGGGATACTCGCGTGGCGACTGCGGACTCAGTCCGCGGCCGCCCTGGTCGGGACAGGCCGATCGGAGGGCGGGGCGGGGCCTTATAAGCGGTCTGGAAATGTTTGTGCAGGTGAACAGTGTGAGGCGCACAAGTTTATTTTTAGAGTCCAGCTCCGCGGTCCGAGTCTGCCATGGAGCATGGCGCATCCGCTGGAGGCCGCCGTCGTGCGCATGCACGGCCTCCGACCCGGAAGTACAGGGGCCCGTATCTGCAGAAAAAGTTGCTAGATCTACGCCGGGTCCCTGCTAGCCCCCTGCAGGTAGGAAGTTGTGGACCTTTCACACCAGTTTTTCTGTTTTCACGCCGGAGCGGGGACATAATCCCAATAACGGTGAATCCAGCCCCATGTGTTTACCCATTGCAGACTCTACAAAAAGGGGGTGGGATTCTCCAATAATGGGGCTATGTCCCCACTCCAGCGTTAAAAGCGGGCGAATTACTCTGGACTTTCTTGAAGAAACTCCAGCGTGATTCTCCAACATGGAGGTGGCTAGCAGGGCCCCGGAGTAGACTCGCAGCTCCGGCTGCCGATACGGGTCCCTGGACTTCCAGTCGGGGGTCGATGCATGCGCACGGCGGTGGCCTGCATCGGTCACCCTGTGCGACATGGCGGATCCACACCGCAGACCGGCACCAAAAACATAGCCCCCCCCCCCCCCGAGATTGCGCACGCCCACGGATCGGTGGCCCCCGATTGATAGCCTGCCCTTCTGTGATAACCCCCCCCCCCCGCGGTGAAGGATCCCCCCCCCATCAGGGCGGCCTCGGACTGAGTCCGCAGCTGCCACGCCGAGTTCCCGACGGGTGGGACCATGAGAGAACCATGCCGTGGGGACTCGGCCAGTTACACTTGGAGAATCGCCGAGGGGGCCTCTTTGAATGGCCCCCTACCCGCGTGCGCACTTTGTGGCGATCCTCCGGGGGGCCGGAGAATCGCGGGAGCAGCATCGCGGTGGATTTCGGCGTCGACACCCATTCTCCGCCCCCGCGCCGATCACGATTTCGGCGGGGAGGCTTGGACAATCCCGCCCAGGGTGTCCCAGTGCCTATATGGTGCTGGTGTAACATCTCTGAGCATGACTGCTTTGTGCTGGAAAGAGTTGGTGCTTCTGGCAAGCACATGCAAACCTCTTTCCAATCACCTCCGATTTTCCAACTAAACTATCTGCAAAGTGAAAGCACGCGTTAATAAAAATGTGAAACATTTGATAGCAAAAGCTTCCCCCTCACTGTCGAGATGTTCTTTGTTGTTGGCTAACAGAAGCAGAAAAGCAATATATCCTTTCAAAAATTTTATTTTACCCGCTTCCTGCGTTGTTTATAATAGAAATGTCTTGAAATAGTTCAGACATTGATCAACCTGAGGTTTTGAAGTATCTCAAAGATCTAATGCCAATACTATTTTTAGAAGCCTCTCAAGAACACCAGTAAAATTCTGCTAATATTAAATGACTCCAAAATCAAATGCCAAATCAGTCAACCCTGAAGCAAAATACTGCAAATGCTGGCAATCTTAAATAAAAACAGAAATGCTGCAATTGCTCAGAAGGTCAGACAGCATCTGAGGAGCCCTTTCCTTTAGACACAGGTAATCTCATACCTCAACACTGGCCTATGGTATTGCAGGCACTGTTGATGATTGACCTATCAGTCTGGCTTATTAATGGGAGCAGGGAAGGTAGACCTGTCCCTAAGGGCTGGGGGTGGGGGGGTTGGGGGTTGGGTGGTGCGAAGGATTCTTCCCACTTAATTCCTTACAACCACAAAAACCAATGTGGGAGAGTTGGTTGGAGAAGCAGTAAGTAGCTTAGTGGTCACGATGCTGATAGGCTGCTTCATTTTAGGTGGTTAAACTCCAGCCACATCCCCACATTTAGAATCCCTAAACCTTGGCTCTTGTCAATCTGCAACTAAACAGTCTGGAATTAGAGAAGTGCAGTGTAGTGTGTCTTCTCTTCTGTGTCAACAGAGAGTCTACCTCTGCACATTTCTCAGTAGCTCTAGTTGGAGACTTTTACAGTGGTATCGGATAAAAAGAAACTGATCTTATTCTGTGGTAACTCTTCCTTGAAAGATCTTGTTGAGAAATTATGCAGCTGCTACATTTTCCACAGTTCAACACATACAATTTTGATAAATAGATTGTCCCATGGACAACCGAGAGCGTTCGAGGTTGTGATAAATTGTCTAACCAGTCGAGGCTGTGAAAATAATTTTTGTTACGAATTGCTGGTCTTCACCTATCCTAGGTTTTCTTTCACCTCTTTTTCTTAAAATGAAAGTTTCCCGGTATTGGCAAAGAGCAATAATTTAGCACCGATTAATAATTAATACAGACTCTAAATATTAATCACTTATCTAAAGAATGCGACTTTCGACTAAATATAACTTTTAATTAATGACCTTAATTTGTGGCAACCGGTGCTTAATTTTAGGCTGAGTTGTTAAAATTATGAAGATAATACTGTTGCATGAAGGAAACCGAAGACCATTAAGAGACAAGTATACGCTCATAGTAGCAATAACATGACAAACAACAAATGCTGGAAATCTATTGTGAAAATCGAAAATGATAAAATGCTGTAAATCTGTCCATACCTGGATGAGAAAGACTCTGGTGAAGCATCCCATCTAGCTCATTCGCTTTTCAGCATTCCCATCAAATGTGTGGGTTATTGGTATATTTCAAGTTTTTTGAGGGGAGGATAGTTGTTTTTATAATTTTTGAGTACCCAATTGTTTTGTTTTTCAAATTAATGGGCAATTTAGCGTGGCCAATTCACCTATCCTGCACATCTTTGGGTTGTGGGGGTGAGACCCACGCAAACACGGGGAGAATGTGCAAACTCCACACAGACAGTGACCCAGTGCCGGGATCGAACCCGGGTCCTCAGCGCTGTGAGGCAGCAGTGCTAACCACTGTGCCGCTGTGTCGCTGGCAGCTTGCCCATTGATAATGATGCTGGTAACTGTCACTAATGTAAAATTCTTAAAGAAGCACAACTTTCACCTTTTTTGTGGAAGCAATATTTGGAACAGGGAACAGTAGCTGCCCAGTAACTACATTGGAGGTGGAACAGAATTTACTAGCTCAGAATATATCATCTAACTCTGTTAGTTTAGTCTCAGCAGAGCATTGTAACCAATTTATATGATCAAAAGAAAGCATGACTGAGAAATCCGGTAAGCAACTTAGCTGCTTCACTGATAATACCTTGGGATAAAATATATCTATCAAATATCTATAGAATGCTTCGCAACATTGGGTGGAATCTACCATCCCTGGACTGTGGCCCGTGTGGGGGTGGAAACGGAGACTATTTTCCGCTGCAGAGGCAGGCGGGAACTACACCATATCTTCCATTCCCGGCGTAATTAATTATGCATCGGGGGTGTCCAGGGACCCGTATCGGCACCAACTTCCGTGGCAGGACGGGCATGATGGTGCGTGTCCCGGCTTCATATCTGGGTGCCATATTTTAAAATGCTGGACATCGCTTTACCCACCATTGAAGAAAGGAGATGGACCTCATCAAGGACACCGAAGTTGGAAGATCCACCAGCTAAATGCTGCCCCCCCCCCCCATCCAGCCCCCCTCCCCCTACCCCCCACTTACTGCTGTGGTGTCCCAGGTTTCAGGGTTGCTGGCAGTCTCTATGCTGAACCCCAAAGGTAGCCCTCAGCCTTTTCAGGTAAGTCTTGACTTTTGTATCCACGTTGGCCCAGACAGGTTCTGGACAGGTGTGATTTCCCGCTTGGGTGACATAGAATCGGGCATGGTGGGGTGTGGGGGGTGGGGGTGTGGGGGTGTGGGGTTGGTTAATACCAGTCGGGCCTTTTGTTTCACGCCGGCCTCCAGTGGGATTCCCGATCTGCCATGGTGGAGACCATCTGAAGATCCTGCTGTAAATCCTGGCAGGCTTGAAACCAATTTTTAGGCCTCCTGCCGAATATGCCTCCCCTGCTGGCCATTGATTCCGCAGGTGCGGGCTTGAGAGAATTCCGCCTATTGTCTTTTAACACAAAGTCACAGAATATCTGTCAGATATTACAATCCCAGACCAGACCCCAACAGTGGCTAGGATACTCGACAGAAACCCAATATTTAATTTTAATTTTGTAAGACTGTGAAGAAATTACACTTACCTCCAGGAGTGATTAAATTAAGAAATAGGGATATGGTCTATTAGAAAATCTTTACTAGCACAACAGTAAATAACTTACAATTACCCCTGAACCAATACTACTCAATACCCTTAATTACTATCTTTATTCCCACTTAAGCAAAATGGAGAAAAAACATCTCAATTCTCAATCCACTATTAAACACCACTGGCACTCAGGAAAACTTGTTTTACAGAGATGTTCTTTGAGATAGAGAGGTATCTTGATACTGCTTTAAAGAAAAAATCTGACTCCTGTCAGACCCATGCAGAAACTCTGGCTGTATTTCTTCAGAAACTATTTCAGTTGGTTTGCTCACTTTTCCAACTGCACTGCTCTTCTGTCTGCAGACATATCTTTTAACTGAGCTGCAGAGGGGAAACTGCTTGACTTGTGGTAACAGTGTCAGCTAGAACTCCACTGACCTGCTTTCCCTGCAAAATGCCTGATAACTTAGCTCCCCTGGGAGCCACAAATTAAGATCATCTTACCAAGCTGAAATCTAATTAATTCCACAGGGAATCCCCACAATCAAAACAACTTTCCATTCGCCCAAACTTTTTATGATGCTTTAATTGCACGCCTAGCTTTGCTGTCTTTCAAACTAGGATTTATTTTAAAACATGATTGCAGCAGTCTCACACACACAGTAACTAGGTATTTAACCCTTACTGCACCAAATACCTATAATACAACACAGTCAGGTCAGCCACAATCTTATTGAATGGCGGAGAATGCTTGAAGGGCTGAATGGCCTACACCTGCTCCTATGCCCTATGTGATTAATAAGGGGACCAGGGATTACGGTGAGCAGGCAGGAGAATGGGGATGAGAAACGCATCAGCCACGATTGAATGGCGGAGCAGACCCAATGGGCCGAATGGCCTAACTTTGCTCCTAAATCTTATGATCCTATGAATCCATCAGAAATTCCTACCTTCATCCCATAGAGAAGGGGATGCACATCCTAACCATGGAGACTAATTTTCTACAGTAGAACATAACATATAAAATAGGAACAGGAGTAGGTCATTTGGCCTCTTGAGTCTGCTCCACCTTTCAGTCAGGTCATGGGGCGGAATGCTGGTGCAGTGGTTAGCACTGCTGCCTTACTGCACTGAGGCCCCGGATTCGATCCCGGCCCTGGGTCACTGTCTGTGTGGAGTTTGCACATTCTCCCCGTGTCTGCGTGGGTTTCACCTCCAAAACCCAAAGCTGTGCAGGGTAGGTGGATTGGCCACGCTAAATTGCCCCTTAATTGGAAAAAAATAATTGGGCACTCTAAATTAATTTTTTTTTAAAACAATAAGATCATGGCTGACCTTATTGCAGCCTTAACTCCACTTTCCTGACTGCCTCCCACAAACTACCTTCCTGTGGATCAACAATCTGTACATCAGTAGCCTGATTATGGTCTGCATGGGCGTTTTGGACCCAGGCCACTTAGGGACAGCATAATTCATACACATTGATACCAACATAAAGAAAGCATTCAGATACTTCTACTGCCTAAATAGCCAAAAACTCACCCTCTCTTCCTTTCAACCATTCCTGAAAACATACCTGTGTGAATATTCCTTCAAATAGTTCAGCATTACATTTTGTCCAATAACATTCCTTTGAAGTGCCTTTCATTGCTTTACTATGTTAAAGGCAGCATATAAATGCAGGTTACTGTTATTCTTATTCAAGAACTAGGATGAGAAATACAACTATGGTGAAGGAAGTAGGAACAATAATGATAGTACCAATATAACCCGAATAATGAATTTTTCTCATAATTGCATGACTTCTGATCACCTGAAACCAAACCCGAATATTACTATGTGTTAATTTATATCTTACTGGATGAAATTAGTGTTGTATCTATGGTGTGAAAATTCATATATTTTGCCTTTGTAGGTCAAACGATTTGTGTCTTTTGTTCTCGATTGGTTCAGTGGTTCAGATCTTGATGTGGTGACACAGGGGTGAAAAGAATCAGTCCAAGAATTTACTGTGGATATAAAAACAAAATGCTGGATAAAATCAGTGGATTGGCAGCATATGTGGGGCGAGAAATAGAGAACAGCCATCGTCTAGCTGCCTTGTTTGTCTAGGGCGCAAATCCTATAATGGCCGCTAAATCTTGGAGGCTTCCAGAAACGGGATTTGCGCCAGTGAGATCTCAGTTTGAGATCAACTCTCCCCCCCCCTCCCCTCCCCCCCTTCCACCACCACCACAGGTGATGTAGTTAGATACACGCCCAGGAAGGACATGAACCTGATTTCCATAAATGTAAATATGTTATAATCTGACGAATGAGCTTGACGCCACAATGTCTGACTACGACCCGTCCTCCCCCCCCGGTGGCGTGATGTCATTCCAGTGCAAATCACTACTGGTTTTCAGAAACGAAAAACAGTTGTGATGATCACTGCAGGCAGCGGAGGTGCCTGCAGGTCCCGGGGGTTGAGGGACCAGGGGTTGCCTGGGCATTTGTGCAGGCACACTGCAATGCCAAGGGTATTACCGGATGCACTGCCAAGGGGGCATATCCAAGGGGGCACATTCAGCGTGCCCTGGTAGGGGGTTCATGCAGGGGTGGTTACCCACCTACATTGGGATGTTCCCCTTCTTCTCGGGTATTCCCTTCTGCTTCTGGGCTTTGAGGGGTGTTCCCTATGTCCACCAGGGAGCGTCCAAAAGTCTGTGGTACGGGTTTGAGTTTCATGGGGGAGGGGGCATTAAATTTAACTTTGCGATTGGGGCGCCCTTTAGAAATGGCACCCGATCTCAGATTTCTGGCGTTGCCAACGTGTTTAGGCCCCACTCCTCCAGCTGACTGTGTGATCCTCGTCAGCATTCTGAAATTGTACAGAGTGCTGTTTAACCAGGCGGGAAAAGATGTCTGGGGAGCCGGCGAGATTCACACAGATTTTCTCAGCTGATATGACACTTTTGCAATTTTGGGAAGATTGCACCCAACATTTCGAGTCCTTATGTCTCTTCTGTAGAAGCAGCTGTGGAAGAGTCATATGATCTTGAAGCGTTACCTCTGTTTCGTGCGAGCTTCCGGTGACGATGTGCTGAGCAGTCGCACGTTAGGTGACTGTCCCGTTGACCCGAGAAACAGCCACTTTAACATAATTCCCCAAAATGACGCAGCAATCCATTCCCCAACCTTTATAGGATAGAGGAAGGAAGAAAGTGAGGGATTAGAAGCAAAAATGCCTGAAGGAAACCAGGCTAGAGACAGATCAGGCACCAGGAGTAGAAGGGGCCAGGGGCGACCACACTCAGACGAGCCAACCGGCGCACGAGGCAGCAAGTTTCGCTGAAACAAAAAGAGCAGGATGGACAGGAACAAATCCCTCCTGCATCAGGGGGGAACTGGAAGGCATCCTTCACCGAGGTGCTCAGGGAGCACCAGCAAGACATAAAAGCGGAGGTAAAAGCGGACATTGAGGCTGCGGTGAAGGCAGCTTTGGCCGAGACCCTGGCTCAGATGCAGCTCACCCTGAGCAGAGCAGAGAAGAGACTGGAAGCCCAAGAGGTGACCATCAAACAGTTGGAAAAGGCCGCAACCGACCAGAGCAATCGGTTCACGGCACTGGAGAAGGAGGTGGCGAGGTGGGTCACGATGCAGGGCAGTCTGAAGGCAAAGTAGAAGATCAAGTGAATTGCTTGAGAAAGCAAAACTTGCAGATCGTGAGCCTGCCAGAGGGGATCGAAGGCAGGGACCTCATGGTATACGTGGCCGAGATGCTGGGCGTGCTAGTGGGGAGGGAAACTTTCTCCAACCCACCAGAAATGGACAGGGCACACTGGTCGCTGCGCCCGAAACCCAAGGCAGGGGAGCAACCGAGGGCAGTAATAGCCAAACTGCATAGGTAGCAGGACCGAGCGAGGATCCTGCGCTGGGCCAAACAGGCCAAGAACTGCCGCTGGGAAGGACACAATATTAGGATATATCAGGACATTGGGGCAGATCTGGCCAAGAAACGGGCTGAATTCAATAGGGGAAAAGCAGCCTTGTACAAGGACGGCGTACGCTTTGGTATGCTGTACGCAGCGAAGCTGTGGGTCACACACCCAGGCAAAGAGCATTTCTTCACAGCCCCCGCTGAGGCAAATAAGTTTGTTGAGGAATGCGGGCTGGAACAGTGACAGCAGGGGAAGCAATAAGGGGGCGCTGGCAAGGAGCAACAGTGAGGGAAGCACCTCGTCCCCCCCTTCCCACCCACAAAACACACCCTGAACGACAAAAGGCAAACCACTACCCGAGGGGCCACTTCACGTGGGAAATCGTGACCCTGTACAAAAGAACGAACACAGCGGAGAAGTGAGAGCAAAGTGGCAAGTGAGGGTAAGACAGGGAGAGAACGGGCAGTAACTACAGAGAGTGGGCGAGGGAGAAGCCAGACAGCAACTCCCGGGAGGGGGAGGGGGGTCACCGCACTAGCAGGAGAGCTAGCGCCTGGGTTATGCAGCAGAGCAGGGCCGCGGCGCACCCCCAACAGGGGGGCGGCGTCATGCGGGGGGGGGGGGGGGGGGGGAACACACAACAAAGGGAGCAAACGGAAGGGGGACAAAAGAGGGGAATGCGGGAGGAGGGAGATTAGGGGAGGAATCAGTGTTCGGGGATCGGGGGGGCATCGGGAGGGGTGGGGGAAATAGGTCCAGAGCGAGAGCAGCAATAAGGCTACAAAGGGACACAACTAGGGGCCCGGAGCAAAGAAGCACTGCAAGCAACCACCCAGTACGGCCTCTGGGTGAAGGGAGACCCCGGAGTGCAGGGGCAGATCCACATTGCGGACACACTGTTGGTGGCCATGTTGGGTGCCTCATGGACAAAGGGAAACCCCGGAGCGCAGGGACCCGACCGCATGGGGAGAGCAGTGACAGCGACTTTCTTGGACGGCCCCCTAACAATGGGAAACCCCGGAGTGCAGGGGCACGTCCACCAGTTAAGTATGGTTAATCCTGCAGGAACGGGGAGACTGAAGCCCCCCCACCAGGATAGTCACCTGGAACGTAAGGGGACTCAACGGCCCAGTGAAAAGATCCAGAGTTTTCACCCACCTAAGAAAAATGAGGGTCGACACAGTCTTCCTCCAAGAGACACTCTGAGAGAACAGGACCGACTGTGGGTAAGAAAGGGCTGGGTGGGACAGACCTACCATTCCTGTTACGGAATGAGGGCCAGGGAGCTGGCAATATTGATCAACAAGAGGACGATGTTTAAGGCGACAAAGACGGTTATGGACCCAGGGGGGCAATACCTCATGGTCAGCGGGGCCCTGGACGGGGCACCGGTAGTACTCATTAACATGTACGCTCCCAACTGGGACAACATGAAATTCGTTAAAAAGACCATGGCGGAAATCCCCGCCATAGTGACGCACCAACTGATCATGGGGGGGGGGGGGAACTTTAACTGTGCAGGACACAAGGACAGACAGGTCGAACCCCAAAACATAGAAGACCTCAAACATGGCCAAAGAACTCGGTCATTTTATGGAGCAGATGGGGCGGTGGATCCTTGGATGTTTCCCCACCCAGGGGAGAGGAAGGACCCTTCTCTCCGGTACGCAACGTATATACCAAAAGTGACTTATTTGTGGTGGGGAAAGCAGTGTTCCCAGGGCTGGTCAAAACGGAATACTTCGCAATTGTAATCTCAGACCAAGCTCCACATTATATGGATGTGAGGTTGGAGATGGGTAGGGCCCAATGCCCCACATGGAGGTTGGATGTTGCCCTACTAGCCGACAAGGCTTTCAGCGAAAGAGTATCACAGGCCATAACGGAGTATACGGTGATGCAACCATCAATTCACTCGAAGACACGTGGAGAAGTAAACCGTGGTTTTAATCAGCTTAGAACTGAGCCTGCCTGTGACCGGTGTACAATACTGAAGGCAGCCCCGCAGGTCAGCAACTCTTATACTTCCTGTAAAGGGGGTGGAGCCATGGGCGGAGCCCGTACATGCCCCAACATATCCCCTGTGGGTGAAGCCACACAATGGCCCATAGGTAGAGCCCACAGGGTTAATAACATAACACAGTGCACTGGTGAATTATCAGTAATTATACATTCACCACATACGGAGAACAACCAAAACAGGGCGGCCTCACCCTCCACATTCTGGGAGGTGCTAAAGGCCGTGATTAGAGGGGAAATTATCATCTTCAAAGCACGAAGAGACAGGGAGGAAAGGTCGGCTAGGCAGCAGCTGGTGGAATTGATACTGGAGGTAGAGCGTAAATACTCCGAGGCCCCGACCATAGAGCTACTGGTGGAGATGAAAAAGGCTACAAATAATAATAATAATAATGGAATTTGACCTGCTCTCCATGTGGAAGGCAGTGCACCAACTCCACCAGGCACGGGGGACCCTATACAAACACGGAGACAAAGCCAGCCGCCAGCTGGCACACCAGCTGAGAAAGCAGAGAGATCGCACAAATCAGAGACAACAGAGGCATATTAGAAACAGACCCAGAAAAGGTCAACAAAATCTTTGAGGCCTTTTACCGAGGGCTGTACTCCTCAGAACCCCCAGCACGGGACTCGGGGATTAAACGGTTCCTTGATGGATTGGACATGCCAGTTGTGGAGGAGGACAGAAAGCGGGGCTTAGAAGCACCACTAGAACTGGGAGAGATCATGGATAGACTTCTACAAAACATTTGTGACAGCACTGGCCTCGCACCTATGGGAGATGTTCACAGACTCGCTAGCTAGGGGCACACTGCCATCCACGCTAGCACAGGCCTCAATCTCACTGATACCTAAGAAAGCAAAGACCCAACGGAATGTGGGTCATACAGACACAGATGCCAAAATATTGTCCAAATTCCTAGCCAAGAGGCTGGAGGACTGTGTTCCAGAGGTGGTCGCAGAGGACCAGACGGGATTTGTCAAAGGTAGACAGCTAACATCGAACATCAGGCGATAGCTGAACGTGATAATGACCCCACCCGGGGAGAGAACACCAGAGGTGATCGTCTCCCTGGATGCAGAAAAGGCCTTTGACAGTCGAGTGACAGTACCTTATAGAGGTACTGGAATGGTTCGGGCTCGGATCAGGATTCACCTCCTGGGTGAAGCTCCTCTACAACGCTCCCATGGCGAGCGTGCGGACCAACAACACCAACTCCCGATACTTCCATCTGCACAGGGGCACCAGACAAGGATGTCCACTGTCCCCACTGCTGTTCGCCCTAGCGATCAAGCTGCTAGTGATCGCTCTCAGAACAGCAAAAAACTGAAGGGGATCCAAAGGGGCGGCAGAGAGCACAGAGTCTTGCTCTATGCGGATGACCTGCTCCTCTACATTTCGGACCCACAAAGCAGCATGGAAAGAATCATCACGTTCCTGAAAGAGTTTGGTGCCTTCTTGGGCTACAAACGCAACATGAGCAAAAGCGAGATCTTCCCAGTGAACCCATCAAGGGGGAGGGGCAGCACTAGTGGGACTGCCGTTCACACAAGCCCAACACAAATTCCGCTACGTGGGGATCCAAATCGCTCATGACTGGAAGGTGATCCACAAATGAAACCCAACCAGTCTGACAGAGGAAGTCAAAAAAGACCTGCAAAGATGGAACACACTCCCTCTCTCCCTCACGGGGAGAGTCCAGACCATCAAAATGAACGTACTGCCCAGATATCTCTTCCTACTTAGATCTGTCCCGATCTACATCCCCAAGGCCTTTTTCAACTCACTTAACAAACTAATCATAGCATTCATATGGGGAGGGAAGAATGCTAGGATCCCAAAGAGGGTCCTGCAGAAAAGGAAGTCCAGGGGAGGCTAGCCCTCCCAAACCTACAATACTACCACTGGACGGCGACAGCCGAACGAGTAAGGGGGAAACAGTGATAGAGGAAGTAGCCAAACTCAATAGAAAAGAAAGGTGAACTGCAAGGAGGGGGGTGAGGGAGAGGGACAGGGAAGGGGGGGAAGAAGGAAAGACAGGGGGCAAAGAACAATGGAGGGGAACTAGAGGGGGGGAAGGATGAGGGAACACAAACTGGGAGGAGAGCACAGGAAATGACAACGACCATGACGAACAGAGCGACAGAGAGCAAGAAAGTACAGGAGGAAGAAATGACGAGCGGCCGAAGCGGAGGCAAACGCACAACAACAACAGTGAAAACCGACCGGGAGAAGTAAGCAACATCGGGGGCGCCACCCAGGTGCGCCCCCCCCCCTCCCCCCAGATCTATTTTGTGTTGCTGGTGTTGTATGTACTCTCCCAGTTTAAAACAGGCTCCCCCCCCAAGACAATATACATGTACAATATAATTGGTTTTTCCAGTACCTCGATGTATACACACTTCCCCAGTTTTTACCTCCCACACCCTGGTTTTTTACTGTTTAGTTACGTGATCTGGCTAATTATGCAGCATTGTTGTTTTTACCGTGTTTGTATTACCTTCTCTTTTTTTCCCCCTCCCTCTTCTTTGTGTACACCTTTAAATATACTACGTTCGAAAATCCGAATAAAAAACATTTATAAAAAAAAACTCTGTTTCTTGCTCCACAGATTCTTTTTTATTTCAGATTTCCAGAATCTGCAGTATTTTGCTTTTATTTCACTGTTGATGTTTGGGTAACAGCATTATTTTTGGAAAATATTTTGATTAACCTTTTATCATTTTATACAAAGTACAACCAACAGTACCGTAAACTAACAAGAGAAATGAACTGATCTATGCAACCTCCCCTCTCAAAGAGAAGACCCCCCTCATATACTTCCTGCTCTTGTCCTTCCAGATGGGAGTGGTCGTGGATTTGGAAGGTGTTGTCTAAGGAATCTTGGTGAGTGGACTTCCGGTTGCGGATATGCCTAGGTAGGTCGCACGTTCGGCAGCTCCCGCCAAGAACGGACTTTTGGGCCCTTTTGAGGAGCCCTAGCGGCACTTGGACGATGGTTCCCAGTGTGGGAAGGCAGCAGTAAGGTTCCCCCAGCATTGTATGGAGTGGACCAGGAGTGGAGTGATTAAAAAAGTGCTTTTGGAACAGAGAGGAGAGCGGGTGCGGAAAAGTAAGATGGCGGCAGGTGGAGACCAGGCAGCGTGGGCGCAATGGTCACGGGAGCAGCAGGAGTTCCTGAAAAGCTGCTTTGCGGAGCTGAAAGCAGAAATGCTGGCCCCAATGAAGGCGTTGATAGAAAAGCTGGTGGAGAGCCAGAAGGCCCAAGGGGCGGCGATTCGAGAGGTGCAGCAGAAAGCCTCTGAAAACGAGGACGAGATTCTGGGCCTGTCGGTGAAAGTGGAGGCGCACGAGGCGCTGCACAAGAAGTGGCAGGAAAAGTTCGAGGGCCTGGAAAATAGGTCGAGGAGGAAGAATCTCCGGATTCTGGGTCTCCCTGAAGGGGTGGAGGGGTCCGGAGTGGGGGCAGATGTAGCCACAATGCTGAACACGTTAATGGGAGTGGGAGCCTTCCCGCGGCCCTTGGAGCTGGATGGGGCTCACAGAGTCCTGGCAAGGAGGCCTAAAGCCAATGAGCCGCCAAGGGCTGTAGTGGTGAGGTTTCACCGCTTCATGGACAGGGAGTGCGTCCTGAGATGGGCGAAGAAGGAACGGAGCAGCAGGTGGGAGAATATGGAGATCCGTATTTATCAAGACTGGAATGCAGAGCTGGCGAAGAAGAGGGCTGGATTCAACCGGGCCAAGGCGGTTCTCCACCAAAAGGGGGTGAAGTTCAGGCTGTTGCAGCCAGCGCGGCTGTGGGTCATTTTTCAAGATCGCCACCATTATTTTGATACGCCGGATGAGGCGTGGACCTTTATACAAAACGAGAAGTTGGACTTGAACTAAGGGTTTGATGTGGGGTTGGGTTTGTTTTTTCGTTACTGTGTGGGAAAGCTGGGGAGTGGGAAGGGGTGAATGGATGTGATATGTGGGTTTTGTGGGTCTGTGGGCATCGGTACTGTTTTGCAGGGACTAGTCCCCGTGTTCGAAGGGGGAGGGGGGGTAGGAGGCCCTGGGTCGTGGGGAACTGGGGTGAGGGTGTAGGAGAAAGGAGCTGCGCCGTGGGGGCGGGGCCAGCCCAGGTGGAAAACGCGGGCTTTTTCCAGCGCTGAGGAAGGGGGGGGGGGGGGGCCTGAGGGGAGGGGCGGTGCTGGAAGGGTGCTCACATCGGCCTGAAGGGAGGATCGGATGGGGATTCCAAATGGGGGGGCCGTTGGCAAAGGCGGGAGCGGCCAGGGTCAGCAGGAGTTAGCTGACTTATGGGAGTGCAATGGGGGTAGCAAGGGGGCTAGACGGGGGTCTAGCTGGGGGGGGGGGGGAGGGAGGGCGGGGGGAACTGGGTTGCTGCTGTACTGATTGAAGGGGAGCTGGAGGTAAAAGGGAGAGTCGGGGCGGGGCTTCGCCGTCTGGGGGCCTGGAGTGTGCGGGAGGCGTGGGCACGTGGCTGGCCTAAGAAAGGTGATGGCTAGTTGGCAGGGGGTGGGGGGTGGGCGGCGAGTAGCCCCCTGATCCGGCTGATAACATGGAATGTGAGGGGCCTAAATGGGCCGGTCAAGAGGGCCCGGGTGTTCACGCACTTAAAGGGACTGAAGGCAGACGTGGTTATGCTTCAGGAGACGTACTTGAAGGTGGCAGATCAGATCAGGCTGAGAAAGGGATGGGTAGGGCAGGTCTTTCATTTAGGGCTGGATGCGAAGAACAGAGGGGTTGCAATACCGGTGGGGAAGCGGGTATCGTTCGAGGCGCTGAACATTGTGGCGGATAATGGGGGTCGATGCGTGATGGTGAGTGGTAGGTTGCAGGGGACCTGGGTGGTGCTGGTGAATGTGTATGCCTTGAATTGGGACGATGCAGGGTTTATGAAGCGCATGTTGAGTCGGATCCCGGATCTGGAAGCGGGGAGCTTGATAATGGTGGGGGGGGGGCACTTTAATACGGTACTGGACCCAGCATTGGACCGATCCAGGTCAAGGACGGGTAAGAGGCCAGCTGCGGCTAAGGTGCTAAGGGGTTTTATGGACCAGATGGGGGGAGTGGATCCGTGGAGGTTTGCCAGGCCGGGGGGTTCCCTTTTTTCTCCCATGTACATAATGCCTATTCACGGATAGACTTGTTTGTGATGAGTAGGGCACTGATCCCAAGAGTGGAGGGAACGGAATATTCGGCTAAAGCGATTTCGGACCACGCCCTGCACTGGGTGGAGTTGGGGTTGGGGGAGGAGAGGGACCAGCGCCCGCTGTGGCGCCAGGATGTGGGACTGTTGGCGGATGAGGAGGTTTGTGGGCGAGGGGTGCATTCAGAGATACATAGAGGCCCATGATAATGGTGAGGTTCAGGTGGGTGTGGTTTGGGAGGCTCTGAAGGCAGTGGTTAGGGGAGAGCTAATTTCAATTAGGGCTCACAGGGAGAAGAGAGAGAGAATGGAGAGGGAGAGGTTGGTGGGGGAGATAGTAAGGGTGGACAGGAGCTATGCAGTGGCCCCTGAAGAGGGGCTGCTGAGGGAGCGATGGAACCTCCAAATGGAATTTGACTTATTGACCATGGGGAAGGCAGACGCTCAGTGGAGGAAAATGCAGGGGGCAGTGTAAGAGTATAGGGAGAAGGCGAGTCGGATGCTGGCCATCAGCTACGTAAGCGGGAGGCGGCGAGGGAGATTGGAGGAATCAGGGATAGGGGGAATACGGCGCGGAGTGTGGTTAAAATAAATGAGTATTTCGGGATTTTTATGGGGACCTACACAATTCAGAGCCCCCGGAGGGGGGAGAGGGGATGCAGCGGTTCCCGAGGGTGGAGGAAGAGCAAGTGGCTGGCCTGGGGGCCCCGATGGGGCTGGAGGAGCTGGTTAAGGGATTGGGGAGCATGCAGGCGGGCAAGGCCCTGGGACCGGATGGGTTCCCAGTTTAATTTTACAGGAAGTATGTGGATCTGTTTTGCCTGTTGCTGGTGAGAACCTTCAATGAGGCGAGGGAGGAAGGGACTCTGCCCCCGACAATGTCTCGGGTGCTGATCTTGCTGATTCTCAATGGGGATAAGGACCCACTGCAGTGCGGTTCGTATAGGCCGATCTCGCTCCTTATCGCATATGCCAAGTTGCTGGCTAAGGTCTTCGCTACGAGGATTGAGGATTGTGTTCCGGGAGTCATACATGAGGACCAGACGGGGCTTGTGAAGGGCAGGCAGTTAAATGCGAATGTGCTGAGGCTCCTGAACGTGATTATGATGCCCTCGGTGGGAGGGGGAAGCGGAGGTGGCGGCGGCTATGTACGCGGAGAAGGCCTTTGATCGGGTGGAGTGGGAGTACCTATGGGAAGTGCTTAGCAGGTTTGGGTTCGGGGAAGGGTTCATAGGGTGGGTCAGGTTGTTATACAGAGCACCGGTGGCGAGCGTGTCTGCGAACCGGCGGAGATCGGAATATTTCAGATTGTACCGGGGGACGAGACAGGGGTGTCCCCTGTCCCCTTTGCTGTTCGCGCTGGCAATTGAGCCGCTGGCAATGGCATTAAAGGAGTCTAGGAACTGGATGGGGTTGGTCCATGGAGGGGAGGAACACCGGGTGTCGTTGTATGCTGATGGCCTGTTATATATTGCAGATCCAGTGGAGGGGATGGCGGAGGTCATGCGGATCCTTAGGGAGTTTGGGGACTTCTCAGGCTACAAGCTCAACGTGAGGAAGAGTGAACTCTTTGTAGTACATGCGGGGGGCCAGGAAAGGGGGCTAGAGCAGCAGCCATTGAAGAGGGTGGAGAGGAGCTTTCAATACCTGGGTACACAGGTAGCTAGGAGCTGGGGGGGCCCTGCATAAGCTTAATTTGACACGGTTGGTGGACCAGATGGAGGAAGACTTTAGGAGATGGGATGTGTTGCCACTTTCCCTGGCGGGTAGGGTGCAGTCGGTCAAGATGACAGTCCTCCCGAGGATCTTGTTCGTGTTCCAGTGCCTGCCCATCCTAATCCCCAAGGCTTTTTACAAGCAGGTAAGCAGGAGTATTATGGGGTTTGTATGGGCGGGCAAGACCCCGATGGTGAAGAGGGTGTTTCTGGAGCGCAGTCGGGACAGGGGCGGGCTGGCACTGCTGAATCTGTGTGGTTATTATTGGGCAGCTAATGTGGCGATGATCCGTAAATGGATAATGGAGGGAGAGGGGGCGGCGTGGAAGAGGCTAGAGGCGGCGTCTTGTGTGGGTACTAGCTTGGGGGCGCTGGTGACGGTACCGTTGCCGCTACCGCCGATGCGGTACACCGTGAGCCCGGTGGTGGCGGCGACATTGAAGATCTGGGGGCAGTGGAGGCGACATAGGGGTGAGGTGGGGGCCTCAATTTGGTCCCCGATATGGGATAATCATAGATTTGTGCCGGGCAGGATGGATGGGGGGTTCCTAAGTTGGCCTCAGAAATCCGCCACTCCTCAGTGGAAAAGGAAGCCCAAGCCATAATGGAAGCTGTGCGACATTGGAGGCATTACCTGGCCGTTAGGAGATTCACTCTCCTCCCTGACCAATGGTCGGTAGCCTTTATGTTCGATAATGCACAGCGGGGCAAAATGAAGAACGATAAGACCTTGAGGTGGAGGATCGAGCTCTCCACCTATAACTTATGAGATCTTGTATCGTCCTGGAAAGCTGAACGAGCCGTCCGATGCCCTATCCCGCGGCACATGTGCCAACGCACAAGTAGACCGTCTCCAAGCCCTCCATGAGGACCTCTGCCACCCGGGGGTCACTCGATTCTACCACTTTGTGAAGACCCGCAACCTCCCCATCTCTGTTGTGGAGGTCCGAACAGCCAAATCTGCGCAGAGTGCAAGCTGCACTTTTTCAGGCCAGATAGAGCGCACCTCATAAAGGCTTCCCGTCCCTTTGAGCGCCTCAGTCTGGATTTCAAAGGCCTCCTCCCCTCCACCGACCGCAAAGCATACTTCCTAAACGTGGTGGACGAACACTCCCGTTTCCCCTTCGCCATCCCCTGCCCCGACATGACCGCAGCCACGGTCATTAAAGCCCTCTGCACCATCTTTACACTGTTCGGTTTCCCCGCATGCATCCATAGCGACAGGGGGACCTCCTTCATGAGCGACGAACTGCATCAATTCCTGCTCAGCAAGGGCACTGCTTCAAGCAGGACGACCAGTTACAACCCCCGGGGGAACGGTCAGGTAGCGAGGGAGAACGGTATGGTCTGGAAGACCGTTCTACCGGCCCTGCGGTCCAGAAGTCTCCCAGTTTCCCGTTGGCAGGAAGTCCTCCCGGATGCCCTCCAGTCCATCCGGTCGCTGCTGTGTACCACAACTAATCAAACGCCTCATGAGCGCCTCCTTGTCTCCTCCATGCAAACCCTGAGTACGCCTACGTGGCTTACCCCGATGGCCGACAGGACACGGTCTCCCTGAGGGACCTGGCGCCCGCCGGAACCACACCCCCCCCAACACCAATCACCCCCTCCCTCCCGCCGGCGCACCCCACGGCCGCTCCCTTCCCGGGTGGATCGGTCCTCCTCCCGTGCCCGCCCAGGAGTAGTGAAACAGGAACAAACAGCGCAATGCTCCCAGAGACGACAGTGCCCGAGCCAGAACCTGCACCACCACCGGGGCTGAGACGATCGACAAGGACGACCAGGGCACCCACTCGACTCGTGGAATCCGGGTGACAAAGCAAAAATCTGTAAATAAGTCAGCCAAAATCTGTACATAGCCACTGTATGAAGATAATTCCAGGACCAGCTTTGTAAACCCCTACCACCATGCGACCCACCACCCCGCCGGGTTCCTTTTTAACAAGGGGTGAATGTGGTGGTATGTATTAGGGGTAGTACGGCGGTACCTGTGATGCCGAGAGGCTATTGGTAGTCAGACACTGGGTCCTGATTGGATCTGCCGCCTGCTGGCTCCACCCAGTAAGGTGGAGTATAAGAGCCCGGGTTCTCCCAGCAGCCGCATTCTGTAACTGAGCAGCTGGGGAACAAGTCTTGCTTAATAAAGTCTCGATTGACTTCATCACTTCTCGACTCGTGAGTAATTGATTGTGTCACAAACCATATTGCACCTACCCGCCCCCCTCCCCCCCTTCAGAATGCTGCTTCTGCTGACGTATTAATTTTCCCCGAGAAAGCCGACGAACGGCTGCCACCTCCGAGAGAACCCCAGCATTGACCCCCTCAAGGCAAACTTTATTTTCTCCAGCTTGAGAAACCCAGCCATGTCACTGACCCAAGTCTCCACACTTGGGGGTTTCGAGTCCCTCAACATTAAAAGGATCCATCTCCGGGCTACCATGGAGGCAAAGGCCAAAACGTTGGCCTCTTTCACTCCCTGAACTCCCGGGTCTTCTGACACCCCAAAGATCGCCATCTCTGGACTCGGCACCACCCGTGTTCCTAGCACCTTGCATATTGCCTTGGCAAACCCCTGCCAGAATCCTCCAAGCTTCGGGCATGTCCAAAACACATGGACATGGTTTGCTGGGCTTCCCGCACACCTCGCACATCTATCTTCTACCCCCAAAAATTTGCTCATCCTCGCCGCCGTCATGTGTGCCCGGTGTACCACCTTAAACTGTATTAGACTGAGCCTAGCACATGATGAGGAGGAATTAACCCTACTTAGGGCGTCTGCCCACAGACCCGCCTCCAACTCCCCACCTAGTTCCTCCTCCCACTTGCCCTTCAGTTCCTCCACCGGTGTCTCCTCCACCTCCAACAACTCCTGATAGATATCCGACACATTCCCCTCCTCCACCCAGGTACCGGACACTACTCTGTCCTGTATCCCCGTGGCGGGATCAATGGGAAAGCCAACATCTGTTTCCTCAGAAAGTCCCGGACTTGTAAATATCTGAAACCATTCCCCGGCGGCAGCTTGAACATGTCCTCCAGTGCCTTCAGACTGAGAAAACTCCCGTCTATGAATAGATCGTGTCTAATTCCTGCTCTCTGCCAACTTCGGGACCCGCCATCTATCCTATCCGGCACGAACCTGTGGTTGTTGCCAATCGGGGTCGAGACTGACGCACCCTCCACCTTCTTACACCTCCTACATTGCCCCAGATCCTCAATGCTGCCACCACCACCGGGCTAGTGGAGTACCGGGCCGGCGAGAATGGCAGAGGTGCCGTTACCAATGCTCCCAAACTGGTGCCTTTGCATGACGCCGCCTCCATCCGCTAACTCCCCTTATTTATGATAACCATGTGAATGTGTATGTGTGTGTGTCTGAATGACCGCATAAGGGCCGAATGTTTAAAATTGCATATTTATTATTTTTCTCAGGTTTAGTGGTGAATAAAGTTGTCCTTTTTTGACTCAAGAAAACCTTGCTTGATTGGCTCCTTATTGCTCAAGACTTCAATAGTTAAATACATTCTGATTTGGAAAGAAAAACTTAACCCTTTGTTGTGACCAACTGAGGAGGTTGAATAAGGTGAGCCAGTTCATCCCTTCTCACTTGATCATAACAGGCCAAATACATTGTCAGTAAGGAGGCTCAACAATGGTTTTGCCTATGTCCATTTGCAAAATGATGTGCACAATTTTCTGATTGCTGTCCATCCGGATCAAGGCAAATCAGATAGCATTCCACATTTTGGCCACACCAGAATATCGGTGGCATCTTCCTGACCGTCAGATAGATCAATCCAAATTCCCGATTACTGGTTTGCTACATTTTTCATCTTCTTCGTCAGTCCCTCAAAATCGAGGATGACTTGCTTCCCATTTTTGTTTGATGGGCTCTGAGATGACTGACAAGTCTCGGGCACAATCTGCTGACTTTGCCATACTTGGGACAGCTGGTGCTTGGAATGATGGATAGATAAATTTCTGCAGGATAGGGATTCTATGGATTGTTGGGAGATTTGTGCGCTCCTTCCAGAATTTTGATTTCTTCTGATAAAGTCTTTGATGGAGTTTCTTTGATGCCTTTCCAAAATTACCGTCCCCATCTTGTTGGTCACCAGCCAGGGACTCCCATGAGTTGGTGTTTGATATGATGTTTGACCTCTTCAGTGGTGCTTTGAGGACATCCCTAAAGCATTCCCATTGTCCTTCTGGGAGTCTCCTGCAATGACCATGGCCAGATATTATACTGAGCTGATCTCTAGATTGTTTTGCAGATTTCTGGTAGGGCGGTCTTCATGGTGTCTTGCTATGACAGCCGTAAAACTTGTCATTTCCAGTTTGCCCAACTTGAATGCCAATGAGTGAACTACTTTGCAGATTGCCTATGACTGTGACATTATGTGTAGACCAAAAGTACCTGCAATGATTTATCTCCTGCAGCCTCCAAATTTATTCTGGAAATGCCAAATCTAATACTGGCTGTGATAAATGGGATTGTTTTCTTCGTCAAGGTACTCCAAGGGTTGATTTCTTCAATGCTGTGCGAGTAAAACCACCCACTGCAGTTGTGAAAGCTTTCTATTTAGGAACTGAATTTAGATCTGGAAATAAAACTGCACCATTAGTGGTAGCGGTAGTGTGAAAAAGATGGCTTTACTACTTACATGTAATGGCCATGGGAGTCAATTTCCATACTGCCAAATTGTATAAATATTAGCAATGTGAGTTATGACCAAAAGGAACGAGCTAGATGGAAGACCAATTTAAAAATAATGAGAAGTATTTATTGGTTAAATGATGATGCTCTGAAATGGGCAACATTTAAAATAGATGATGTGAATTGCATTCTAGGTAAATGAGAATAATTGTTCTAGCAACTTATGATGGACTGGAAGCTTCTATATCTACCGAGATAATGAACTTTGATCAGACCAGTAAAGGACCACACTTGCCCATTAAATATTTGAGAGTATGTGTAGTAATAGCAAATGAGTTGAATTTATAGTTTTCCTGTACCACTAAACATATATGACATACCATATGTTTTATCCATATCAAGCACACAATCCGTGTTTGTACAGGCAAGGTTGTACAGACAACGTACATGGAAGAAATATAGTGATTGTATTGGCAAATTAGGTACATAGGCCATTCATTTTTACTTAATATTATATGTAGACGAATAACAAACTGTTGGCGCAGAAATACAGTCTCAATTTAAAAAGTGAGATGCTTTGTCAAGACCATTCAGTAGGTATAAAACATTCTATTGTTTTTATAAAGTTTTCAGTAAGGCTCTTAACTGTTGAAATCAGGAGGATTGTGTTTATTAAATACAGATGAGAGTCATACGTACAACTGCGCCTGAGATGTTTGGCTGGGAATTCAGACATGTTAAGGCTCTGGTGGGCTCAACATCTTAGGTCGTTATGAATCCAAATCCTAAATACAGACTGCCAGTTTTTGTAAATTTCTCTCAGAGCCCCCACATGACAATCCACCAAATTCTGCATGACACAATTATATATAAAAAAGGTCAAACTCTCTTGAAGGAGAATTGACTTATTCCATACCAGTAACTAGTTTTCCTTATTTAACAAGCTCTTTTCCCCCCATTAGGCTAACTAATACGGGTTTCCTACTCCGTTATCTTATTAACAGTTTCACTCTTCTTCCACAAAATTGCTTTACTACCAGGTGAAACATTTAGTTATAGGCTTGGCTTTGTTTCTGTATAATTTGTACCAACTAAAAAGAATGATGTGCAACCAAATATTTTCATTTGCGGAACTAATTATTTTGCCGTACTTTTAATAAATGATTAAATGCTCCATAGATACACTGAAGCTCTCCTTGAAGCATATTGGCATTGACCTCAATGACTGCCTCGAGCTTGCTGTCTATTGCTCAGAATGGCGACAACTTATCCAGCAAGCTGCATCACACTTTGTGTCCCAACGTCTTAATGGTGAGGCAGAGCAGTGGCAGAGAAGGAACGAAAAGGAAGCAAAGCCTGCACT
The DNA here is from genome assembly GCF_047496885.1 of Scyliorhinus torazame. Classification (NCBI taxonomy): domain Eukaryota; kingdom Metazoa; phylum Chordata; class Chondrichthyes; order Carcharhiniformes; family Scyliorhinidae; genus Scyliorhinus; species Scyliorhinus torazame. Next base: position 64,264,940 of record NC_092725.1, read on the forward strand.
TTGGATCACTGTAATTCATGGGATATCCTGCCCCATTTGCCAAAGATGTTCGGGTTGAGAATCGGCCTGTTTAGTCACATGAAGACCCATTACAGAAACTCATGAATCTGAGCAGACATCATTCTTGAATCGAGGGACAACTGACAATGTTAATTAAATGGCTGAAATTCTGAAACAGTAGCACTGGTACATCTTTCTGAAGCTGGGCATTGATGCAGGATCATCCCAGGCCCAAGAAGCACTGGCGGGACTTTAAATTGACGTCAACTTAATTTCTTTACAGAGAAAAGCTAATGGGTCAATACCTGTGTAATATTATGTAGTAAATCCTTATTTTTCTGTATCATTTTCATGGAATGGTGAAATTCTTTACTGCAATTGTTTAGGGCATTGGTGAGGCCACACCTGGAGTAGTGTGTGCAGTTTTGGTGTCCCTATCTGAGGAAGGATGTTCTTGCTATAGAGGGTGTGCAGTGAAGGTTTTCCAGGCTGATTCCTGGCATGGTGGGACTGTCATATGAGGAGAGACTAATTCGGTTAGGATTATATTCATTGGAGTTTAGAAGACTGGGAGGGGATCTCACATAAAATTACAAAATTCGAACGGGGTTAGACAGGGTAGATTCAGAAAGAATTTTCCCGATGGGGGAGTCCAGAACTAGGGGTCATAGTTTGAGGTAATGGTAAACCTTTTAGGATGAGGTGAGGAGAAATTTCTTCACTTAGTGGTGAATCTGTGGAATTCGCTACCACAGTAAGTAGTTGAGGCCAAAATGTTGTGTAATTTCAAAAAGGAATTGGGGCTAAAGTGTTCAAGAGATATGGGGAGGAAGGCAGGATCAGGGTATTGAACCTGATGATCAGCCCTGATGATAAGAATGGTGGAGCAGTCTCAAAGGGCCAAATGGCCTCCCCCTGCTTCTATTTGCTATGTTTCTATATTTCTTAGCCATGAATTTAGTCAGGTTTCTGCTGAACCAAGCTATCAGCTTTCGCCCTGTTGGGAGAAGTGAGATGGCCAAAAAATTAGAATCCTCATGAAGGATATTTAATTTATAAAGAACATTCCTGCTGGTTTAATGTGCAACTTTACATAATCAATTAGAACTTCTGATCATACATCCATAATGCCACACAGCACATAATTATTCAAAGAAACACAAAGATGCCACAATATTCTGAGTTAATTTGGAAGTTAGATTGTCAAGTGGGAGAATTGGAGTGGCTTTTGAAAAAAATTGTATTGAGGAGGTGGTTTTTAAATTTTCGAAGATTTTTCAAATCTGTACGTTGTCGATATGAAGTGCAAGTATCTCTAAATATACCGACTCCTAAGGCGTATTTGTTATACCGCCCAGTGTTTAGGCAGGCGCCTAGTTGTTAAATCCAACTGTTAAAAAAAATCTATCTTAATAGCAATGATTTCCCCCAGTAAAATCTCAAAACAGGTAACTCCGATGTTTCATAGTAAATTAGTTTTTTGGCCGAAAGCTGTAGTTTCGACGGAATTCCACTTTTGAAGTAACCCATCGCACCTAAAATGTATATGGACAGCTCGTATGTACCTTGATGGCAGTTTTTGCAGATCCTCCAAAAATCGGTTAAATCAGAACAAAACGAACTAAATTAATAACATTGGGAAATATTTCAAAATGTGCTTTATTTTAAAAAAACATTCAATTTGTTTAAAAAGGAGAACTAAACTTGCACTGGTGATATCTGATGGGACGCCTAAAAATGAAACTAGTTTTCACCGAAAAGGGATCAAGAGATTGTTTCAAAGGGGAGGTGAGAACGAAATTGTCCCTCTCACCCTGAAGATGTAAAGAGGCAAAGAAGGTGTTCAACTCCCCCATCAATCTTCCCATGCATCATAATCCTGTGTGTTGGGTTGCACTAATGCGAGCTGATGTCTGAACCCATGTACCTTTTTTGCGCAAGGCAAGGTTAGAGTGGTGTGTGTGACAAAAGGTTGGAGGCAGCCCCAGCAGCAGTCACTCAATCTCCATCCAGTTGCCTCGTCCCTGACAGACGGGACTCCAGCAGCTCTCCACAGCCACACACACAAGTGTGTGCTGCCCTCAGCTCTCCAGTCCAGCTCGGTGGACCCTGGAGTCAGGCGTGCAAAAAAAAAAGTGTGCGCGCGTTCTCTCCGTCTCTCTCTCTCTCTCTCCAGTCGGCGCTGGCTCATTCGCCCCGGGCATCGCACTGAGTGAGGGACGAGAGGAGCGGAGAAGGGAGAGGGAAAGGGCTCCATCGCAACTGGAACACCCTCAGCAACCTCTCCACACGGCAAAGGGAAGCTTTTTTTTCGTCCCCTCCCTCAGAACACACTTAGATCACGAGAAGCAGCTACAATCGAGCGGGACAGTCGCAGCGAGAGAGAGTGAGAGAAGGAGTCGTCATTTCCTTCCTCCTCCTCCCAGGTGAGACCGAAGAGAAGCCGGGGTTTGAGGGGAGGATGGGGGGGCCTACCGCTGGCGCGCTGCGGTCGCAAACTTGGGAGTTGTGGAGCGGTGGATTTCCGTCTCGGCTGGCTTGACAGAAAATGGCGCCCCTGGCTCCTGTGCCTCCTGACAGGGCTAGCAGGAGAGGAACAAGACAGCCAGGGATGGGGATCTATGTGTGTGTGCGCAGCGGGATTTCTGCAAATTAACACAAACGCCAGCCTGTGTCGATTAATATTTACGCGCTGGAGAAAGTTGATTTTGCAAAAAAGACTTGGAGAGGCGTGCGTGCGGGGAAAGGCCCGTATTTGCTCTTCCAAAACAAACATTATTTTTCTCTAAACCTCCTATTGCAATTTTGCAAAAAAAAAGACATAATAATAAAAGCCGAGCGTGGATTTCCTCCCTCTACCTCCCGCCCTCGCCCCACCATCGGCGTTTTTCTTTATAAGCACAAAGGATCGACCGGACTGGAGAATTGCTCTCTGCGTCCGCTTGGCCCCGGCCCCGGGGCTTTGACAGGCGCGTAAAGGCGGAAGGGGTGACCCCCGGTGCCGTGCGCCAAGCTGCTGCTGTGTGCGGGGCCACCGGGTAAGAGCCGCCAAAGGCGCACGGACAGCGGGCACCGCTTGGCACAGGTACCCATCCACTCCGCTCTCCCCTCTAATCATCGGCAACAAATTTAATACAAAAAAAAATGCCAACCCCCCCCCCCCCCAAAAAAAAAACAAAAAAGGAAAGCTGGATGTCTGGGTCTCCAGAAGAAAAAAAATGCTGGCTGATTTTTTTGGGGGGGCCAGCTCTTTTTTCCCCCTGCTGCTTTCTTTCTTTGCTTTCTCTCCACCCGGTCTTCTGTTTCCCCCCTTTCTGTCCGCCCGTCTCTCTCTCTGCGCCGCAGTTTCTGTTCTGGTGAGCGTGGGGCACTATTCCGTGCAGGCTGGAAACGTTTACGTGCCTTTGATCAAGTTAATCTGCCTTTTTTAATGGTTCAAATTATAAAAAGAAAAAGAAACGTTGGCAAAGTAGCTGATAAAGAAGGGTTTCAACCCCCCCCCCCCCCCCCATCTCCTCCTCTGTCCTTTTGGATAATAGGGGCGATGCAAATCGTGCCATAGTGAGCGAGGGAAAAAGAGAGAGAGAGACACATACAGCTGTGCGCGCGCGCGCCCGGGCGGTGGCAAGAAGACTGGGCTGGGAAGGGGGGGAAATGAAGCCAAGGTTACTTCAAGTTTTGTCTTGTCAGGTAAAGAGAGGGTCCCTCACTCCCTCTCCCGTCTCCTCCCTCCCACTTGCACTCAAGCCCTGAGCCTGGAACTGCGCAACCAGAATGTAGCCTTGCGCACACTCGGAGCTGACATCTTGTAGCCGCTGGCGGGGCTCCGGAGTGTGGGTGTTGGCTGAAGCCAGCCCCATGTCAGCGCTCCGAGCCAGTGGCGGCCCCATCTCTCTCTCTCTCTCTCTCTGCCGCTCGTTACAATGTAGCCCGCTGCTGGCAACTTTCTTTGAATCTCTCTCTCCCCTCTCGCCCTGGCCTCGGCTCGCCCGCAAGCAGCTCCTCCTCCTCCTCTCCCCGCTTGTACAAGCGGGGCCGGCGCGGCAGAGCAGAGGCTTGAGACACGGGCAAGCCGAGCCCACCGTCTCACTCTCAACGCGCGTCGGAGGGAGTCGCCAAAAGAGCCGGCGACAGACACCGAGTGAGACAGGCTGGGGACGGGAGGCAGTGCAAAACGGCCAGACGGAACTTCCAAGCGGCCACACATTGCAGATAACGGGGGCAGCGGCCAGCTTTCGCTCCCCGCCTGCCCTCCAGAAGCGCACCGAGAGCCGCGGCTGCGGATGTGTGTGAAACTGGCCAGAAATGCAACTCCATTTCTGCTTTTATATTTGTTTTTTTTTTTACAAACGGAACGACTGGGGCGCAGTTGGTAAGGGGAGGGTGGAGCTGGGTGCTGCCCGAGAGTGGGTGGGGGGATGCCCCAGCGGAGGTGCCCTCAGAACCGAGGGAACGTCCAGCTCACGCCGGATGCAGATTGCGCCCCGCAGCAGCCCCACTGCCCTCAAGTCAGCGGCCGCCCAACACTCAGCAAACTCCCCTCACCACCTCCTCAGCCCGCCCCTGCCCCTCCTCCCCCTGGCCCTCCTCCCCATGCCCCCTGTCCTTCCTCCCCTCGCCCCCTGCCCTTCCTCCCCTCGCCCCCTCCTCTCCTCACCCCGCCTCCTCAGCCCCTCCTTCCCCTAACCCCCTCATCCCCACCCCCTCACATGCCCCCATTCCCCCCTCCCCTTGCCTCATTCCCACTTCTTCGGCCCTTCACGCCCTCCCCCAGCCTCCAACCCCAAACTCCCCTTCACCCTCTCCCCTTTCCACCATCTCCCTCCGTTCCTCACCCCTCCTCAATCCTTCCCCATCTCCCCTTGCCCGCTCGGCCCGCCTCGGCCTTGGTATGCCCATGCCCCCTCCTCGGCTTCACCCCCTCCTCGCCTTCACCCCCTCCTCGCCATCGCCCCTCCTTACCCTCGCCCCCTCCATGCCCCACCCCCTCCCTGCACCCCCCATCCATGCCCTCACCCACTCCCCCCTCCTCATCCCCACCCCCTCCTCATCCCCCCCCACCCTCTCAACCCTTCCCCCTTTTGCACTGCCCCTATTCCCGCCTTTTCCACCCCCATTCCTCCCTTCCCCCCCATTCTCCCTCCCACCACCCCCACCCCTCCCCATGCCCCCTCCACCATACAGTCCTTCCCTATTCCCCAACCCCCTCCCCCTGCCTCACTCCCGTTTCTTCGCCCATTCTCGCCCTCCCCCAGCCTCCTTCCCCCTCCAACCTCATTCTCCCCTTTAACCTCTCCCCCTCCCACCATCTCCCTCCGTTCCTCACCCCCTCCCTCCCACCTCACTCCTTCCCTCTCTCCCTTTGCCCGTGGCCCCTCCTCGCCTTTGCCCCCTCCTAGCCCTTGCCCCCTCACCCCCTCCTCGCCTTTGCCCCCTCCTCACCTTTGCCCCCTCTTCACCCTCACCTCCTCCACGCCATCACCCCTTCCCCTCGCCCCCGCTCACCCTCCCCTCTCTGGCCCCTTCACCCTCCCCACTCTGCTCCTCTCACCCTCCCCACTCCGCTCCCTTCACCCTCCCCACCGGCCCCTCACCCCATCTCACCTCGCCCTCCCCTCACCTCTCACATTCTCACACCCATCCTCTCACCCACTTCCTCGCCTCTCCTCGTCCCCGTTCGCCCTCGCACTTCCTCACCCTGTTCCCTCGGCCCCTCTTCGGCATGGCCCCCTGCACACCCTCGTCCCCCCCACGCCATCGCCTGCTCCACGCCCTCCCCTCATGCCATCGCACCCTCCACGCGCTGTCCACGCACCCTCCCCTCACGCTCGCCCAACCCCTCTCCCCTCCCCTCACCCCGTCCCCACACCCCACTCCGCTCCGCTCACCCTCCCCATCTCACCTCACCCTCTCCCCTCACCACCCTCTCTCACACCCAGTCTCACCCCCTTCCTTGTCTCTCCACGCCCTCGCCCCACTCCACGCCCTTGCCCCACTCTGCGCCCTTGCCCCACACGCACCCTCACCCCTCTCCGCACCAGCGCCCCTCTCTGCACTCCTTATCACCCCATCCCCCCGCCTCATACCTACTTCCCCATCACCCTCACACTCACCCACTTTCTCTAACTCCCTCCCAGCCTTCCTCACCCACTACCTATCCCCCTCCTTGTCACCCCTCGCCACCACTCGCCCTCGACTCTCCTCGCGCGCACCTAATCCCCCTCCTCGCCCATGACCCCTCCCCGCCAGCGCCCCCTCCTCACCGTGCCCCCTCCCCTCCTCGCACACACCCCTTCACCTGCGACCCCTCCTCACCTGCGACCCTCCTCGCCCGCACCCCCTCCTCGCCGCCCTCGTCCCCTCCTCGCCCTCGTCCCGTCCTCGACCTCGCCCTCCATCCCCCTTCGCCCTCCATCCCCCTTCGCCCTCCATCCCCCTTCGCTCTCCATCCCCCTTCGCTCTCCATCCCCCTTCGCCCTCCATCCCCCTTCGCCCTCCATCCCCCTTCGCCCTCACCCATCATCGCCCTCGCCCCCTCCTCGCTCTCGCCTCCTCCACGCCAATGCCCTCTCCACACGCTCGCCCTTGCCTCTTGCTCACCCCTTCCTCGTCCGCGGCCCCTCCTCGCCCTCGGCCCCACCTCGCCCTCGGCGCTCCCTTGCCCGTCCCTCGCCTGCTCCAGCCCTTCGCTTGCCCTTAGCCTCGCCCTTGCCCCCCTTCGCCCTCGCCCCCCTCACCCTTGTCCCCCCCTCGCCCGCGACCCCTCCTCGCCCTGTCCTCGACCTCGCCCTCCATCCCCCTTCGCCCTCCATCCCCCTTCGCCCTCCATTCCCTTTCGCCCCACCTCGCCGTAGCATCCTCAACCCTAGCCCCTCCTCGCCAACCCCTCACCCTCGGCTCTCCGCACCCTCGGCTCTCCGCACCCTCGGCTCTCCGCACCCTCGCCATCCGCACCCTCGCCATCCGCACCCTCGCCATCCGCACCCTCGCCACTCCGCACCCTCGCCACTCCGCACCCTCGCCACTCCGCACCCTCGCCACTCCGCACCCTCGCCTCACCCTCGCCCCCCACCTCGCCTGCGACCCCTCCTCTCCCGCGACCCTCCTCGCCCGCGTCTCTCCTCACCCGCGACCCTCCTCGCCGTCGTCCCCTCCTCGCCCTCGTCCCATCCTCGTCCCATCCTCGACCTCGCCCTCCATCCCCCTTCGCCCTCCATTCCCCTTCGCCCCACCTCGCTGTAGCATCCTCAACCCTAGCCCCTCCTCGCCAACTCCTGACCCTCGCCAACTCCTCACCCTTGCCATCCGCACCCTCGCCATCCACACCCTCGCCATCCGCGCCCTCGCCACCCGCGCCCTCGCCACCCGTGCCCTCGCCACCCGCGCCCTCGCCACCCGCGCCCTCGCCACCCGCACCCTCGCTATCCTCAACCCAACCCCTCCTCGCCAACTCCTGAGCCTCGCCAACTCCTCACCCTCGCCAACTCCTCACCCTCGCCATCCGCTCCCTCGCCACCCGCGCCCTCGCCACCCGCACCCTCGCCATCCTCAACCCAACCCCTCCTCGCCAACGCCTGAGCCTCGCCAACTCCTCACCCTCGCCAACTCCTCACCCTCGCCACCCGCACCCTCGCCACCCGCGCCCTTGCCATCCGCGCCCTCGCCACCCGCACCCTCGCCACCCGCACCCTCGCCATCCTCAACCCAACCCCTCCTCACCAACTCCTGAGCCTCGCCAACTCCTCACCCTCGCCATCCGCGCCCTCGCCACCCGCGCCCTCGCCACCCGCGCCCTCGCCACCCGCGCCCTCGCCACCCGCGCCCTCGCCACCCGCGCCCTCGCCACCCGCGCCCTCGCCACCCGCGCCCTCGCCACCCGCGCCCTCACCGCCCGCGCCCTCGCCCTCGCCACCCGCTCCCTCGCCACCCGCTCCCTCGCCACCCGCTCCCTCGCCACCCGCTCCCTCGCCACCCGCACCCTCGCCCCCTACCTCACTCTCGCCTCCACCTCGCCCTCGCCCCCTCCTTACTCTCGCCCCCACTTCTCGCCCTCGCCCCCACTTCGCCCTCGCCCCATCCTCGCCCTCGCCCTCTCCTCGCTCTTGCCTCCTCCTCCACACCCTCGCCCTTGCCTCTTGCTCACCCCTTCCTCGTCCGCGGCCACTCCTCGCCCTGGCATCCTCGTCACCCTCGGCCCCACCTCGTCCTCGGCGCCCCCTTGCCCTTCCCTCGCCCGCTCCAGCCCTTGGCTTGCCCTTAGTCCCCCCTCTCGCCCTCGCCCCCCCCATCTCCCTCATCCCCCCTCGCCTTCGCCGCCCCACCCTCGTCTCGCCCTCGTCCCCCCCTCGCCCGCGACCACTCCTCGCCGCCCTCGTCCCCTCCTCGCCCTCCATCCCCCTTCATCCCCCTTCACCCTCCATCCCCCTTTGCCCTCCATCCCCTCCGCGCCCTCGCCACCCGCGCCCTCGCCACCCGCGCCCTCGCCATCCGCGCCCTCGCCACCCGCGCCCTCGCCACCCCCGCCCTCGCCACCCGCGCCCTCGCCATCCTCAACCCAACCCCTCCTCGCCAACTCCTGAGCCTCGCCAACTCCTCACCCTCGCCAACTCCTCACCCTCGCCACCCGCGCCCTCGCCACCCGCGCCCTCGCCACCCGCGCCCTCGCCACCCGCGCCCTCGCGACCCGCGCCCTCGCCACCCGCGCCCTCGCCACCCGCGCCCTCGCCACCCGCGCCCTCGCCACCCGCGCCCTCGCCACCCGCGCCCGCGCCCTCGCCACCCGCGCCCTCGCCACCCGCGCCCTCGCCACCCGCGCCCTCGCCACCCGCGCCCTCGCCACCCGCGCCCTCGCCACCCGCGCCCTCGCCACCCGCGCCCTCGCCACCCGCGCCCTCGCCACCCGCGCCCTCGCCACCCGCGCCCTCGCCACCCGCGCCCTCGCCACCCGCGCCCTCGCCACCCGCGCCCTCGCCACCCGCACCCTCGCCACCCGCACCCTCGCCACCCGCACCCTCGCCACCCGCACCCTCGCCACCCGCACCCTCGCCACCCGCACCCTCGCCACCCGCACCCTCGCCACCCGCACCCTCGCCCCCTACCTCACTCTCGCCTCCACCTCGCCCTCGCCCCCACCTTACTCTCGCCACCACTTCTCGACCTCGCCCCCACTTCGCCCTCGCCCCATCCTCGCCCCCTCATCGCCCTCGCCCCCTCCTCGCTCTTGCCTCCTCCTCCACGCCCTCGCCCTCTCCACACCCTCGCCCTTGCCTCTTGCTCACCCCTTCCTCGTCCGCGGCCACTCCTCGCCCTGACATCCTCGTCACCCTCGGCCCCACCTCGCCCTCGGCGCCCCCTTGCCCTTCCCTCGCCCGCTCCAGCCCTTGGCTTGCCCTTAGTCCCCCCTCTCGCCCTCGCCCCCCATCTCCCTCGTCCCCCCATCTCCCTCGTCCCCCCTCACCTTCGCCGCCCCACCCTCGTCTCGCCCACGTCCCCCCCTCGCCCGCGACCCCTCCTCGCCCTCCATCCCCCTTCACCCTCCATCCCCCTTTGCCCTCCATCCCCCTTTGCCCTCCATCCCCCTCCGCGCCCTCGCCACCCGCGCCCTCGCCACCCGCGCCCTCGCCACCCGCACCCTCGCCACCCGCGCCCTCGCCACCCGCGCCCTCGCCACCCGCGCCCTCGCCACCCGCGCCCTCGCCACCCGCGCCCTCACCACCCGCACCCTCGCCACCCCGCCCTCGCCTCCACCCGCGCCCTCGCCACCCGCGCCCTCGCCACCCGCGCCCTCGCCTCCACCTCGCCCTCGCCCCCTCCTTACTCTCGCCCCCACTTCTCGCCCTCGCCCCCACTTCGCCCTCGGCCCCTCCTCGCCCCCTCATCGCCCTCGCCCCCTCCTCGCCCCCACATCGCCCTCGCCCCCTCCTCGCCCCCTCATCGCCCTCGCCCCTCCTCGCCCCCTCATCGCCCTCGCCCTCTCCACGCCCTTGCCTCTTGCTCACCCCTTCCTCGTCCGCGGCCACTCCTCGCCCTGACATCCTCGTCACCCTCGGCCCCACCTCGCCCTCGGCGCCCACTTGCCCTTCCCTCGCCCGCTCCAGCCCTTGGCTTGCCCTTAGTCCCCCCTCTCGCCCTCGCCCCCCCCTCGCCCGCGACCCCTCCTCGCCGCCTTCGTCCCCTCCTCGCCCTCCATCCCCCTTCACCCTCCATCTCCCTTCGCCCTCCATCCCCCTTTGCCCTCCATCCCCCTCCGCACCTTCGCCATCCGCACCCTCGCCATCCGCACCCTCACCCCCACCTCGCCCCACCTCCCCCTCGCCTGCGACCCCTCCTCACCTGCGACCATCCTCACCCACGACCCTCCTCACCCGCGACCTCTCGTCCCTTCCTTGCCCCGTCCTCGCCCTCCCTCACCATCGTCCCCCCCCTCACCCTCGTTCCCCTCCTCGCCCACGACCCCTCCTCGCCCGCGACCCCTCCTCGCCGCCCTCGCCCTCCATCCCCCTTTGCCCTCCATCCCCTTTGCCCTCCATCCCCCTCCTCCCACCCCACCCCCACCCTCCCCCTCCCCCACCCTCCGCTACCCTCCCCATCCCCTTCCCCTCCCCCCCCCTCCCCTCCACCTCCCCCTCCCCTCCCCCCTCCCCTCCACCTCCCCCTCCCCCTCCCCCACCTCCCCCACCACATCCACCTCCCCACCCTCTCCCCTCCCCCCACCCTCTCCCCTCCCCATCCTCTCCCACCCCCCACCCTCTCTCTCCCCCTCTCCCTCCCCCAATCCCCTCCCACCCTCCCGCCCCCCACACCCTCCCCCCCCACACCCTCCCTCCCCCCCCACACCCTCCCTCCCCCCCACACCCTCCCTCCCCCACACCCTCCCTTCCCCCCCTCCCCTCCACCTCCCCCTCCCCTCCACCTCCCCCTCCACCTCCCCCTCCACCTCCCCCTCCACCTCCCCCCACCCTCTCCCCTCCCCCACCCTCTCCCCTCCCCCACCCTCTCCCCTCCCCCACCCTCTCCCCTCCCCCCATCCTCTCCCACCCCCACCCTCTCCCTCCCCCCCACTCCCCCCTACCCTCTCGCCACCCACACTCTCCCTCCTCCCCCCACACCCTCCCTCCTCCCCCCACACCCTCCCTCCCCCCACACACCCTCCCTCCCCCTCCACACACCCTCCCTCCCCCTCACACCCTCCCTCCCCACCCTCCACATCCTACCCCTCCCCCACCCTCCACATCCTACCCCTCCCCTTCCCCTCCCATCCTACCCCTCCCATACTCCCCCTCCCACTCCTCCCCCTCCCTCACACTCCCTCCCACACTCACTCCCCCTCACTCACTCCCTCCTCCCTCACTCCCCCCTCTCTCATTCCCCCTCCCCACTCCCCCCTCTCCCTCTCCCCCACCTACCCACCCTCCCTCTCCCCCTCCCCCACCCACCCACACTCCCTCATTCCCCCCCTCCTCCCCCATTCCCCCTCCTCCCCATTTCCCCTCCTCCCCATTCCCCCCTCCTCCCCATTCTCCCCTCCACCCCCATTCCCCCCTCCTCCCCACTCCCCCCTCCTCCGCACTCCCCCCCTCCTCCGCCCTCCTCCCAATTCCCCACTCCCCACCTCCCCCACTCCCCCCTCCTCCCCACCCCCCTTCCCCCAACTCCCCCCTCCTCCCACTCTCCCTTCCCCCACTCCCCCCGCATCCCCCTCCCTCCTTCTCCCCCACTCCTCCCCAACTCCCCCCTCCTCCCCAATTCTCCCCAACTCCCCCCCCCTCCTCCCCAACTCTCCCCCCCTCCTCCCCAACTCTGCCCCTCCTCCCCACTCATCCCACTCCCCCCCCTCCTCCACACTCCTCCCCACAACCCCCTCCTCCGCACCCCCCACTCCCCCCCTCCTCCGCACTCCTCCACACTCCCCCCTCACTCCCACTCCCTCACTCCCACTCCCTCACTCCCACTCCCTCACTCCCCCTCCCTCACGCCCCCTCCCTCACTTCCCCTCTCTCACTCCCCCTCCCTCACTCCCCCTCCCTCACTCCCCCTCCCTCACTCCCCCCTCACTCTCCCTCCCTCACTCTCCCTCTCTCACTCCCCCTCCCTCACTCTCACTCCCCCTCCCTCCCTCCCCCACTCTCCCTCCCCCATTTCCCCCCTATCTCCCTCCCCCACTTACCCCTCCCTCCCCCACTCCCCCCCTCCCTCCCCCCCAACTCACCCCTCCCCCAACTCCCCCCTCCCTCACTCCCCCCTCCCTCACTCCCCATGCCCTACTCCCCACTCCCCCCTCCCTCACTCCCCCCTCCCTCCCCCCTCCCCCTCCCTCCCCCTCCCCCCTCCCTTCCTCCCCCTCCCTCCCCCTCCCTCACTCCCCCCTCCTCACTCACTCCTCACTCCCCCCTCCCTCCCTCACTCCCCCCTCCCTCACACCCCCCCTCCCTCACTCCCCCTCGCTCCCTCCCCCTACCTCACTCCCCCTCCTCACTCACCCTTCCCTCCCTCACTCACTGCCCCCTCCCACACTCTCCCCTCCCTCACTCTCCCCTCCCTCAATCCCCCCTCCCTCAATCCCCCCACCCTCACTCCCCCCTCCCTCACTACCCCCTCCCACACTCTCCCCTCCCTCACTCTCCCCTCCCTCAATCCCCCCTCCCTCAATCCCCCCACCCTCACTCCCCCCTCCCTCACTCCCCCTCCTCACTCCCCCTTCCCTCCCTCACTCACTCCCCCCTCCCCCTCGCTCCCCCTCCATCACCCGCCCCCTCCCTCACTACCCCCCCTCCCTCACTCCCCCCTCCCTCACTCCCCCCCTCCCTCACTCCCCCCTCCCACACTCTCCCCTCCCTCACTCTCCCCTCCCTCAATCCCCCCACCCTCACTCCCCCCTCCCTCACTACCCCCTCCATCACTCCCCCTCCCCTCCGTCAGATCTACTCCCCTACCCTCCTTCCGTTAATCCCCTCCCCCCCCGTCACTCCCCCTCCCGCGCTCTCCCCCTCCCGCGCTCTCCCCCTCCCGCGCTCTCCCCCTCCCGCGCTCTCCCCCTCCCGCGCTCTCCCCCTCCCGCGCTCTCCCCCTCCCGCGCTCTCCCACTCCCGCGCTCTCCCACTCCCGCGCTCTCCCACTCCCGCGCTCTCCCCCTCCCGCGCTCTCCCCCTCCCGCGCTCTCCCCCTCGCACTCCTCCCCCTCGCCCTCCACCTCCCTCCCCCTCCCTCACTCCCCCACCCTCACAACCCCTCCCTCACTCCGTCACCCTCACTCCCCCTCCCTCACTCTCCCTCCCTCACTCTCACTCCCCCCTCCCTCACTCCCCCTCCCTCCCCCCCACTCCCCCTCCCTCCCTCCCCCACTCCCCCCTCCCTCCCTCCCCCCCAACTCCCCCCTCCCTCCCTCCCCCCAACTCCCCCATCCCTCACTCCCCCCTCACTCCCCCTTCGTCAGATCTACTCCCCTACCCTCCTTCCGTTAATCCCCTCCCCCCCCCGTACTCCCCCTAATCCCCTCCCCCCCCCGTCACTCCCCCCCCCGTCACTCCCCCCCCCGTCACTCCCCCTCCCGCGCTCTCCCCCTCCCGCGCTCTCCCCGTCCCGCGCTCTTCCCCCTCCCGCGCCCTCATCCTCCCGCTCCCGCGCCCTCTCCCTCCCCCTCCCGCGCCCTCTCCCTCCCGCTCCCGCGCCCTCTCACTCCCCCCTCCCTCCCTCGTTCCCCCCTCCCTCCCTCGTTCCCCCCTCCCTCCCTTGTTCCCCCCTCCCTCCCTTGTTCCCCCCTCCCTCCCTCGTTCCCCCCTCCCTCCCTCGTTCCCCCCTCCCTCCCTCGTTCCCCCCCTCCCTCGTTCCCCCTCCCTCCCTCGTTCCCCCTCCCTCCCTCGTTCCCCCTCCCTCCCTCGTTGCCCCCCTCCCTCCCTCGTTGCCCCCTCCCTCCCTCGTTCCCCCCTCCCTCCCTTGTTCCCCCTCCCTCCCTCGTTCCCCCCCCCTCTCCCTCGTTCCCCGCCCTCGTTCCCCGCCCTCGTTCCCCGCCCTCGTTCCCCGCCCTCGTTCCCCGCCCTCGTTCCCCGCCCTCGTCCCCGTCCCGCGTTCCCCCCTCCCGCACTCCCCCCTCCCGCACCCCCCTCCCGCACCCCCCTCCCTCGTTCCCCCTCCCTCGTTCCCCCTCCCTCGTTCCCCCTCCCTCGTTCCCCCTCCCTCGTTCCCCCTCCCTCGTTCCCCCCTCCCTCGTTCCCCCCTCCCTCGTTCCCCCTCCCTCGTTCCCCCCTCCCTCGTTCCCCCCTCCCTCGTTCCCCCCCTCCCTCGTTCCCCCCTCCCTCGTTCCCCCTTCCCTCGTTCCCCCTTCCCTCGTTCCCCCTTCCCTCGTTCCCCCCTCCCTCGTTCCCCCCTCCCTCGTTCCCCCCTCCCTCGTTCCCCCCTCCCTCGTTCCTCCCTCCCTCGTTCCCCCCTCCCTCGTTCCCCCCCTCCCTCGTTCCCCCCCCTCACTCCCGCCTCCCTCACTCCCCCCTCCCCCTCCCTTACTCCCCCCCCTCCTCCCCACTCCTCCCCACTCCCCCTTCCTCCCCCACCCCCCTCCTCCCCACACCCCCCTCCCCCCACTCTCCCCTCCTACCCCCTACTCCCCTCACTCCCCCTCCTCCCCCCGCATCCCCTCTCCCTCCTCCTCCCCCTTCTCCTTCCCAACTACCCCCCCCTCCTCCCCAACTCCCCCCCCTCCTCCCCAACTCCCCCCCTCTCCAACTCCCCCCTTCCTCCCCAACTCGCCCCCCCTCCCCAACTCCGTCAGATCTACTCCCCTACCCTCCTTCCGTTAATCCCCTCCCCCCCATCACTCCCCCTCCCGCGCTCTCCCCCTGCCCCGCTCTCCCCCCTGCCGCGCCCTCCCCCTGCCGCGCCCTCATCCTCCCGTGCCCTCCCCCTCCCGCTCCCGCGCCCTCCCGCTCCCGCGCCCTCTCCCTCCCCCTCCTGCCTCTCCCTCCCCTTCCCGCTCCCGCGCCCTCTCGTTCCCCCCTCCCTCCCTCGTTCCCCCCTCCCTCCCTCGTTCCCCCCTCCCCCCCTCGTTCCCCCCTCCCTCCCTCGTTCCCCCCTCCTTCCCTTGTTCCCCCCTCCCTCCCTTGTTCCCCCCTCCCTCGTTCCCCCCTCCCTCGTTCCCCCTCCCTCGTTCCCCCCTCCCTCCCTCGTTCCACCCTCCCTCCCTCGTTCCCCCCTCCCTCCCTCGTTCCCCCCTCCCTCCCTCGTTCCCCCTCCCTCCCTCGTTCCCCCTCCCTCCCTCGTTCCCCCCTCCCTCCCTCGTTCCCCGCCCTCGTCCCCGTCCCGCGTTCCCCCCTCCCGCACTCCCCCCTCCCGCACCCCCCTCCCGCACCCCCCTCCCTCGTTCCCCCTCCCTCGTTCCCCCTCCCTCGTTCCCCCTCCCTCGTTCCCCCTCCCTCGTTCCCCCTCCCTCGTTCCCCCTCCCTCGTTCCCCCTCCCTCGTTCCCCCCTCCCTCGTTCCCCCCTCCCTCGTTCCCCCCTCCCTCGTTCCCCCTCCCTCGTTCCCCCTCCCTCGTTCCCCCCTCCCTCGTTCCCCCCTCCCTCGTTCCCCCCCTCCCTCGTTCCCCCTTCCCTCGTTCCCCCTTCCCTCGTTCCCCCCTCCCTCGTTCCCCCCTCCCTCGTTCCCCCTCCCTCGTTCCCCCTCCCTCGTTCCCCCTCCCTCGTTCCCCCCTCCCTCGTTCCCCCCTCCCTCGTTCCCCCCTCCCTCGTTCCCCCCTCCCTCGTTCCCCCCTCCCTCGTTCCCCCCTCCCTCGTTCCCCCCTCCCTCACTCCCGCCTCCCTCACTCCCCCCTCCCCCTCCCTTACTCCCCCCTCCTCCCCACTCCTCCCCACTCCCCCTTCCTCCCCACACCCCCCTCCCCCCCCTCCCTCCTCCTCCCCCTTCTCCTTCCCAACTACCCCCCCTCCTCCCCAACTCCCCCCCCTCCTCCCCAACTCCCCCCCCCTCTCCAACTCCCCCCTTCCTCCCCAACTCGCCCCCCCTCCCCAACTCCGTCAGATCTACTCCCCTACCCTCCTTCCGTTAATCCCCTCCCCCCCCATCACTCCCCCTCCCGCGCTCTCCCCCTGCCCCGCTCTCCCCCTGCCGCGCCCTCCCCCTGCCGCGCCCTCATCCTCCCGTGCCCTCCCCCTCCCGCTCCCGCGCCCTCCCGCTCCCGCACCCTCTCCCTCCCCCTCCTGCGCCCTCTCCCTCCCCTTCCCGCTCCCGCGCCCTCTCGTTCCCCCCTCCCTCCCTCGTTCCCCCCTCCCTCCCTCGTTCCCCCCCTCCCCCCCTCGTTCCCCCCTCCCTCCCTCGTTCCCCCCTCCTTCCCTTGTTCCCCCCTCCCTCCCTTGTTCCCCCCTCCCTTGTTCCCCCCTCCCGCGTTCCCCCCTCCCGCGTTCCCCCCTCCCGCGTTCCCCCCTCCTGCGTTCCCCCCTCCCGCGTTCCCCCCTCCCGCGTTCCCCCCTCCCGCGTTCCCCCCTCCCTCGTTCCCCCCTCCCTCGTTCCCCCCTCTCTCGTTCCCCCCTCCCTCGTTCCCCCTCCCTCGTTCCCCCCTCCCTCACACCCCCCTCCCTTACTCCCCCCATCCTCCCCACTCCCCCCTCCTCCCCCACTCCCCCCTCCTCCCCACTGCCCACTCCCCCCTCCCCCCACTCCCCCCTCCCCCCACTCCACCCTCCTCCCCCTCCTCCCCCACTCCACCCTCCTTCCCCACTCCCCCCTCCTCCCCCACTCACCCTCACTCACCCTCCTCCCCCACTCCCCCTCACTCCCCCTCCTCCCCCACTCCCCCCCGCATCCCCCTCCCTCCTCCTCCCCAACTACCCCCCTCCTCCCCAACTCTCCCCCCCTCCTCCCCAACTCTCCCCCCCTCCTCCCCAACTCCCCCCCCTCCTCCCCCACTCCCCCCCCACTCCCCCCTCCTCCCCAACTCCCCCCTTCCTCCCCAACTCCCCCCTCCCCATCTCCGCCTCCCCATCTCCGCCTCCCCAACTCCGCTCCCCAACTCCCCCCCTCCCCATCTCCAACTCCCCGCCCCCTCCTCCCCAACTACGCCCCTCCTCCCCAACTCCCCCCCTCCTCCCCACTCCCCCCTCCTCCCAACTCCCCCCTCCTCCCCAACTCCCCCCTCCTCCCACTCCCCCCTCCTCCCCACTCCCCCCTCCTCCCCACTCCCCCCTCCTCCCCACTCCCCCCTCCTCCCCACTCCCCCTCCTCCCCACTCCCCCCTCCTCCACACTCCTCCCACTCTCCCCCTCACTCCCTCCCCCTCACTCCCTCCCCCTCCCTCACTCCCCCTCCCTCACTCCCCCTCCCTCACTCCCCCTCCCTCACTCCCCCTCCCTCCCTCCCCCTCCCTCACTCCCCCTCCCTCCCCCTCCCTCCCTCACTCCCCCTCCCTCCCCCTCCCTCCCTCACTCCCCCTCCCTCCCCCTCCCTCCCTCACTCCCCCTCCCTACCTCACTCCCCCTCCATCCCTCATTCCCCCTCCATCCCTCACTCCCCCTCCCTCCCTCACTCCCCCTCCCTCCCTCACCCACTCCCTCACTCTCCCTCTCACTCTCCCCCTTACTCCCCCTCCCTCACTCCCCCTCCCTCACTCCCCCTCCCTCACTCCCCCTCCCTCACTCCCCCTCCCTCACTCCCCCTCCCTCACTCCCCCTCCCTCACTCCCCCTCCCTCACACCCCCTCCCTCACACCCCCTCCCTCACACCCCCTCCCTCACACCCCCTCCCTCACCCCCTCCCTCACCCCCTCCCTCACCCCCTCCCTCACCCCCTCCCTCACCCCCTCCCTCACCCCCTCCCTCACACCCCTCCCTCACACCCCCTCCCTCACACCCCCTCCCTCACTCCCCCTCCCTCACTCCCCCTCCCTCACTCCCCCTCCCTCACTCCCCCTCCCTCACTCCACGCTCCCTCACTCCACGCTCCCTCACTCCCCCTCCCTCCCTCCCCCTCCCTCCCTCCCCCTCCCTCCCCCTCCCTCCCTCACTCCCCCTCCCTCCCCCTCCCTCCCTTACTCCCCCTCCCTACCTCACTCCCCCTCCATCCCTCACTCCCCCTCCATCCCTCACTCCCCCTCCCTCCCTCACTCCCCCTCCCTCCTTCACCCACTCCCTCACTCTCCCCCTCACTCTCCCCCTTACTCCCCCTCCCTCACTCCCCCTCCCTCACTCCCCCTCCCTCACTCCCCCTCCCTCACTCCCCCTCCCTCACACCCCCTCCCTCACCCCCTCCCTCACCCCCTCCCTCACCCCCTCCCTCACCCCCTCCCTCACACCCCCTCCCTCACACCCCCTCCCTCACACCCCCTCCCTCACACCCCCTCCCTCACACCCCCTCCCTCACACCCCCTCCCTCACACCCCCTCCCTCACACCCCCTCCCTCACACCCCCTCCCTCACACCCCCTCCCTCACTCCCCCTCCCTCACTCCCCCTCCCTCACTCCCCCTCCCTCACTCCCCCTCCCTCACTCCCCCTCCCTCACTCCACGCTCCCTCACTCCCCCTCCCTCACTCCCCCTCTCTCACTCCCCCTCCCTCACTCACCCTCCCTCACTCCCCCTCCCTCACTCCACGCTCCCTCACTCCCCCTCCCTCACTCCCCCTCCCTCACTCCCCCTCCCTCACTCCCCCCTCCCTCACTCCCCCTCCCTCACACCCCCCTCCCTCACTCCCCCTTCACTCCCTCCCTCCCCCACTCCCTCACACCCCCCTCCCTCACTCCCCCCTCCCTCACTCCCCCTCCCTCCCTCACTCCCCCTCCCTCCCTCACTCCCCCCTCCCTCACTCACTCCCCCCTCCCTCACTCCCCCCTCCCTCACTCACTCCCCCCTCCCTCACTCCCTCCCTCCCTCACTCCCCCCTCCCTCACTCCCTCCCCTCCATCACCCCCCTCCCTCACCCCCCCTCACTCCCCCCCCTCACTCCCCCCTCCCTCACTCCCCCCTCCCTCACCCCCCCCTCCCTCACCCCCCCTCCCTCACCCCCCCTCCCTCACCCCCCCTCCCTCACCCCCCCTCCCTCACCCCCCCTCACCCCCCCTCACCCACTACCCCCTCCATCACTCTCCCTTCCCGCTCCGTCAGATCTACTCCCCTACCCTCCTTCCGTTAATCCCCCCCCCGTCACTCCCCGCTCCGTCAGATCTACTCCCCTACTCTCCTTCCGTTAATCCCCCCCCCCGTCACTCCCCCTCCCGCGCTCTCCCCCTCCCGCGCTCTCCCCCTCCCCCGCTCTCCACCTGCCGCTCCCTCAACCTTCCTCCCCCTCCCGCTCCCTCCCCCTCCCGCTCCCGCGCCCTCTCCCTCCCCCTCTCCCTCCCCCTCACGCTCCCGCGCCCTGTCCCTCCCTCGTTTCCCCCCTCCCTCGTTCCCCCCTCCCTCATTCCCCCCTCCCTCCCTCGTTCCCCCCTCCCTCCCTCGTTCCCCCCTCCCTCCCTCGTTCCCCCCTCCCTCCCTCGTTCCCCCCTCCCTCCCTCGTTCCCCCCTCCCTCCGTCGTTCACCCCTCCCTCCCTCGTTCCCCCCTCCCTCCCTCGTTCCCCCTCCCTCCCTCGTTCCCCCTCCCTCCCTCGTTCCCCCTCCCGCCCTCGTTCCCCCTCCCTCCCTCATTCTCGTCCCCCCTCCTTCGTTCCCCCTCCCTCGTTCCCCCTCCCTCCCTCGTTCACCCTCCCTCCCTCGTTCCCCCTCCCTCCCTCGTTCCCCCCTCCCTCGTTCCCCCCTCCCTCCCTCGTTCCCCCCTCCCTCCCTCGTTCCCCCTCCCTCCCTCGTTCCCCCCTCCCTCCTTCCCCGCCCTCGTTCCCCTCCCGCGTTACCCCCTCCCGCGTTACCCCCTCCCGCGTTACCCCCTCCCGCGTTACCCCCTCCCGCGTAACCCCCTCCCGCGTTACCCCCTCCCGCGTTACCCCCTCCCGCGTTACCCCCTCCCGCGTTACCCCCTCCCGCGTTACCCCCTCCCGCGTTACCCCCTCCCGCGTTACCCCCTCCCGCGTTACCCCCTCCCGCGTTACCCCCTCCCGCGTTACCCCCTCCCGCGTTACCCCCTCCCGCGTTACCCCCTCCCGCGTTACCCCCTCCCGCGTTACCCCCTCCCGCGTTACCCCCTCCCGCGTTACCCCCTCCCGCGTTACCCCCTCCCGCGTTACCCCCTCCCGCGTTCCCCCCTCCCGCGTTCCCCCCTCCCGCGTTCCCCCCTCCCGCGTTCCCCCCTCCCGCGTTCCCCCCTCCCGCGTTCCCCCCTCCCGCGTTCCCCCCTCCCTCGTTCCCCCCTCCCTCGTTCCCCCCTCGCTCACTCGTTCCCCCCTCCCTCCCTCGTTCCCCCCTCCCTCCCTCGTTCCCCCTCCCTCCCTCGTTCCCCCTCCCTCCCTCGTTCCCCCCTCCCTCCCTCGTTCCCCCTCCCTCCCTCGTTCCCCCTCCCTCCCTCGTTCCTCCTCCCTCCCTCGTTCCCCCCTCCCTCCCTCATTCCCCGCCCTCGTTCCCCTCCCGTGTTACCCCCTCCCGCGTTACCCCCTCCCGCGTTACCCCCTCCCGCGTTACCCCCTCCCGCGTTACCCCCTCCCGCGTTACCCCCTCCCGCGTTACCCCCTCCCGCGTTACCCCCTCCCGCGTTACCCCCTCCCGCGTTACCCCCTCCCGCGTCACCCCCTCCCGCGTCACCCCCTCCCGCGTCACCCCCTCCCGCGTCACCCCCTTCCGCGTCACCCCCTCCTGCGTCACCCCCTCCCGCGTTACCCCCTCCCGCGTTACCCCCTCCCGCGTTACCCCCTCCCGCGTTACCCCCTCCCGCGTTACCCCCTCCCGCGTTACCCCCTCCCGCGTTACCCCCTCCCTCGTTCCCCCCTCCCTCGTTCCCCCCTCCCTCGTTCCCCCTCCCTCGTTCCCCCCTCCCTCGTTCCCCCTCCTTCGTTCCCCCCTCCCTCGTTTTCCCCTCCCTCGTTTTCCCCTCCCTCGTTTTCCCCTCCCTCGTTTTCCCCTCCCTCGTTTTCCCCTCCCTCGTTTTCCCCTCCCTCGTTTTCCCCTCCCTCGTTTCCCCTCCCTCGTTCCCCCCTCCCTCGTTCCCCCCTCCCTCGTTCCCCCCTCCCTCGTTCCCCCCTCCCTCGTTCCCCCCTCCCTCGTTCCCCCCTCCCTCGTTCCCCCCTCCCTCGTTCCCCCCTCCCTCGTTCCCCCCTCCCTCGTTCCCCCCTCTCTCGTTCCCCCCTCCCTCGTTCCCCCCTCCCTCAATCCCCCCTCCCTTACTCCCCCCCTTCTCCCCACTCCCCCCTCGCTTACTCCCCCCCCTTCTCCCCACTCCTCCCTCTCCCCCACTCCCCCCTCCCCCCCTCCCCCCCACTCCCTCCTCCTCCCCACTCCCCCCTCCCCCCCACCCTCCTCCTCCCCACTCCCCCTCCTCCCCACTCCCCCTCCTCCCCCACTTCCCCCCCCGCATCCCCCCTCCCTCCTCCTCCCCCTTCTCCTCCCCAACTACCCCCCCTCCTCCTCCCCAACTACCCCCCTCCTCCCCAGCTCTCCCCCTACTCCCCAACTCTCCCTCCCCAACCCCCCCCTCCTCCCCAACTCCGCTCCCCAACTCCGCCCCCCCTCCTCCCCAACTATGCCCCTCCTCCCTAACTCCCCACGCCCCCCTCCTCCCCAACTCCCCCCCCTCCTCCCACTCCCCCCTCCTCCCCACTCCCCCCTCCTCCGCACTCCTCCCACTCCCCCCTCCCCCTCCTCACTCCCTCCCCCTCACTCCCTCCCCCTCACTCCCTCCCCCTCCCTCACTCCCCTCCCTCACTCCCCCTCCCTCACTCCCCCTCCCTCCCTCACTCCCCCTCCCTCCCTCACTCCCCCTCTCTCCCTCACTCTCCCCCTCCCTCACACCCCCTCCCTCCCTCTCTCCCTCACTCCCCCTCCCTTTCCCCCTCCCCCACTCCCCCCTCCCCCACTCCCCCCTCCCTCACTCCCCCCTCCCTCACTCCCCCTCCCTCACTCCCCACTCCCTCCCTCACTCCTCACTCCCTCCCTCACTCCTCACTCCCCCCTCCCTCACTCCCCCCTCCCTCACTCCCCCCTCCCTCACTCCCCCCTCCCTCACTCCCCCCTCCCTCACTCCCCCCTCCCTCACTCCCCCCTCCCTCACTCCCCCCTCCCTCACTCCCCCCTCCCTCACTCCCCCCTCCCTCACTCCCCCCTCCCTCATTCCCCCCTCCCTCATTCCCCCCTCCCTCATTCCCCCCTCCCTCACTCCCCCCTCCCTCACTCCCCCCTCCCTCACTCCCCCCTCCCTCACTCCGCCCTCCCTCACTCCGCCCTCCCTCACTCCGCCCTCCCTCACTCCGCCCTCCCTCACTCCGCCCTCCCTCTCTCCGCCCTCCCTCACTCCCCCCTCCCTCACTCCCCCCTCCCTCACTCCCCCCTCCCTCACTCCCCCCTCCCTCACTCCCCCCCTCACTCCCCCCCTCCCTCACTCCCCCCTCCCTCACTCCCCCTCTCCCTCACTCCCCCCACCTTACTCCCCCCTCCCTCACTCCCCCCTCCCTCACTCCCCCCTCCCTCACTCCCCCCTCCCTCACTCCCCCCTCCCTCACTCCCCCCTCCCTCACTCCCCCCTCCCTCACTCCCCCCTCCCTCACTCCCCCCTCCCTCACTCCCCCCTCCCTCACTCCCCCCTCCCTCACTCCCCCCTCCTTCACTCCCCCCCTCCCTCACTCCCCCCCCTCCCTCACTCCCCCCCTCCCTCACTCCCCCCCTCCCTCACTCCCCCTCCCTCACTCCCCCTCCCTCACTCCCCCCTCCCTCACTCCCCCCTCCCTCACTCCCCCCTCCCTCACTCCCCCCTCCCTCACTCCCCCCTCCCTCACTCCCCCCTCCCTCACTCCCCCCTCCCTCACTCCCCCCTCCCTCACTCCCCCCTCCCTCACTCCCCCCTCCCTCACTCCCCCCTCCCTCACTCCCCCCTCCCTCACTCCCCCCTCCCTCACTCCCCCCTCCCTCACTCCCCCCTCCCTCACTCCCCCCTCCCTCACTCCCCCCTCCCTCACTCCCCCCTCCCTCACTCCCCCCTCCCTCACTCTTCCCCTCCCTCACTCTTCCCCTCCCTCACTCTTCCCCTCCCTCACTCTTCCCCTCCCTCACTCACTCCCCCCCTCCCTCGCTCCCCCCCTCCCTCGCTCCCCCCCTCCCTCGCTCCCCCCCTCCCTCGCTCCCCCCTCCCTCGCTCTCCCCCACCCTCGCTCTCCCCCACCCTCGCTCTCCCCCACCCTCGCTCTCCCCCACCCTCGCTCTCCCCCACCCTCGCTCTCCCCCACCCTCGCTCTCCCCCACCCTCGCTCTCCCCCACCCTCGCTCTCCCCCACCCTCGCTCTCCCCCACCCTCGCTCTCCCCCACCCTCGCTCTCCCCCACCCTCGCTCTCCCCCACCCTCGCTCTCCCCCACCCTCGCTCTCCCCCACCCTCGCTCTCCCCCACCCTCGCTCTCCCCCACCCTCGCTCTCCCCCACCCTCGCTCTCCCCCACCCTCGCTCTCCCCCACCCTCGCTCTCCCCCACCCTCGCTCTCCCCCACCCTCGCTCTCCCCCACCCTCGCTCTCCCCCACCCTCGCTCTCCCCCACCCTCGCTCTCCCCCCCCTCGGTCTCCTCCACCTGTGACCCCTCTGACTTCCGTACCTTCTCCACATTCGCCACCCAGCAATGGTGCATCAAGTTCGGAAGACCCAATCCCCCTGCCTGCCTTCCTCTCTTTAGTAGCACCTGTCTAATTCTGGCCACCTTCCCTACGAGGTAATCATTCCTTCAATCTCTCTAAAACATGCCTTTGGCAGGAAAATCGGCAGGCATCAGAAAATAAACATAAATCGTGGCAACACGTTCATTTTAACCGCCTGTAAACAACCCGCCAGTGACGGAGGGAGACCAGCCCACCTTGCCAGATCAGAGCTTTCACCCTCCCCACCAAACTAGAAATGTTGTCCCTTCGGGGCCCCCCCATCCCCCCCAATCCCGAGCAACCTGCACCCCCAGGTATCTGAAGTCAATCCCTGCCCTGCAGAATGGCAGCCCCCCCCCACCCCCGGCCGAGACACCACAAAATATTCACTCTTGTCTAGATTTAATTTATACCCAAACACCCGAAACAGATCCGGTATCCCCCCTGTTGACACACTCGGTTCCGACACGTAAACAACAAGTCATCGGCATACAAGGACACCCTATGCTCTCACCCCCCCCTGGTCCCTTTCCATACCCCCGAACTTCTTAACGCGATGGCCAACGGCTCAATCGCGAGTGCAAACAGCAGGGGGACATACGACATCCCTGCCTAGTCCCACTGTGGAGAGAAAAGTATCTCGAGCTGATGTTATTTGTGCGGACACTCGCCCTCGGCTCCTTATATAGCAGCTTTACCCAGTCCACAATCTTGGTCCAATTCCAAACCGCTCCAGGACTGCCATCAAGTACTCCCATTCAACCCAGTCAAACGCTTTCTCGGCGTCCAATGCCACAACCACCTCTGTTTCCTTCACCTCCTCCGGTGCCATAACCACGTTCAATACCCTCCTAGTGTTCGAAATGAGCTGCCTCCCTATCACAAACCCTGTTTGATCTTCACCTATCACCTACGGGAGGCACTCCTCCAGCCCACCCGCCAGTACCTTCGCCAATACCTTTGCATCCACGTTGAAAAGTGATATGGGCCTATACGACCCACACTCAGTTGGATCCTTATCTTAAGTGAAAGGGAAATCGATGCCTGCACCAAAGTTTGTGGTAACGCCACCTCAAACATCCCCACCGTCAGCGGTACCAGTTTATCCTTGAATTTTTATAATATTCCACTGGAAACCCATCGGGCCCTGCCACCTTCCCCAACTGCAACCTCCCAATCGCATCTTTTATCTCTTGCTCCACTAACGCCCCTTCTAATGTAGCCCTGTTCCCCTCCCCTAACCTCAGGTACTCCAGCCCATCTAGAAATTCCTGCACCTCCCGGCCTCCCACAGGTGGCTCTAACCTGTACAACCTCTCATAGAATTCGTTAAAGAGCTTGTTAATCTGATCTGGAGCGACCACCAACTTCCCTGCCCTGTCCCGTACATGGACAATTTCCCTTGCTGCCACCTTCATACCCACCTTCTCTCCATGCTCGTAAACTGCCCCCTTTGCTCGCCTCAATTGGCGCACCGCCCTTCCTGGTAGATAGTCGGTCGAAGCTCGCCTGTAGTTCCTTCCTCTTTTCCAACTTCGCTGGGTCCCCATTTTCTGCATAACTCCCATCTACCTCCAGCATCTCATCTATTACCTTCTGACGCTCCAACCTCTCCTCTTTACCCACCCTAGCCTTAAATGAGATCACCTCAACCCTCCCCACAGCCTTTAGAGCCTCCCAAAAAACCGCCTTCGACACCTCACCCGTGCAGTTGAAACCTACATATCCGTCGATTACTTTTTCAATTTTGTCACAGAACCCTCGGTCCCCCAACAGTCCCACATCTAATTTCCACCCCAATCTCTGTACCACCCCCTTCTCCGGTACCATATCCACCCAATGCGGAGCGTGATCTGATATTGCAATTGTCGAGTACTCCGACCCCTTAACCCCAGCCAGCAGCGCCTTCCCCAACGCGAAAAAGTCGATCCACGAGTATATCTTATGGACCATTGAGAAAAACGAGTACTCACGCTCCCTCGGGGGCAGAAACCTCCAAGGGTCCACCCCTCCCATTTCCACCATAGCCCAGCCAATGCCTTCGCCCTCCCCCTGACAGGACCAGCGAGCGCGGCCGTGACCTGTCCAACCTTGGCTCCTGCACCAAGCTCCAATCTCCCTTCACTATCAGTTTGTGTGTGTTCAAGTTGGGGATGGTCCCACACACCTTCGTGAATCCCACATCATTCCAATTTGGACCATATACACTTACCAGTGCGACTAGCCTTCCCTCCAGAGCCCCTGTTGCAATCACATATCTACCCTCTTGATCTGCCACCACCTTCTCCTTCTGGAACTGTACCCTTTTGCTGACCATGGCCGCTACCCCTCGAGCCCTTCCGTAAATCCATGTTAGCCTCTGGCTGCTGTTGAGTAAAGCGTCAAGAGTTCTGCTCCTTTTCCCAAACACCTTTATTTTTCCTTTGAACACATTCAGCACCAAACTTTATCATCACATCATATGCTCCCAAGGCCAGCTGTAGCGTCTTTTCATATTAGTGCCGATTATTAGATCAATGAGACATCTAATTGGAATGTGGTGAGTCTCCTGCAGCATTGCTACATTGGCCTTCAAACTTTTACGGAGTCTTACAACACCAGGTAAAAGTCCAACAGGTTTGTTTCGATGTCACTAGCTTTCGGAGCGCTGCTCCTTCCTCAGGTGAATCTGAGGAAGGAGCAGCGCTCCGAAAGCTAGTGACATCGAAACAAACCTGTTGGACTTTAACCTGGTGTTGTAAGACTTCGTACTGTGCTCACCCCAGTCCAACGCCGGCATCTCCACATCATTCAAACTTTTAAGATGCGCAAGCACCCTTCACCTCTTGGCTGGACCTCCCAACCCCCACACATTCCATGTGACGATCTTAACTGGGGTTCACCCTCTCCCCCCTCCCCCTCTCCCTCCCCCTCTCCCTCTCCCTCCCCCTCTTATCACCATCATCTTACCACCAGGCCCTACCCCATGAGCCTGACCTGCCCCTTTCCATTATTAACATCAAACCCCTTCCCCTCGAAACAATCTCTCCCAGAATCGAACCCCTCTTTTCCCTTGCTTGAAGCCCTCCTCTCACTTCACCTCCGTTCACTCGCCGACTTTAGTTAGCTGGCGCGGGGGCCCCACCCACCCACACAAGGCATACCGTCCCCTCCCACTCAGTCCCAGGAGAAAAACAAAAACCATCTTAACCTATAGAATTCAATAAAATAACAATAAACTGTCATAACAAAAAATGCCAATCAAACCAAGCAAAAACTTAAACTCTGTAACAATGTGAAGTCAAGTAAGTTACAATACAGGTCAGTCAAAAGAAATTTATAACATTTATACATTTTCCAGCTCCCTAATCACAGTCCATGATCTATCTTCCAGCTCCACTCCTCACTTCTGTCCCAAACCTTCTGCCTTCATGAACTCCTCAGCCGCCTCCACCATTTCAAAAAAAAAATCTTTGCCGTTGTGCGTCACCCTCAGCTTTGCCGGGTATAACATACCAAATCGCAGTCCCTTGTTGTACAGTGCCGCCTTCACTCGGCTGAACGCCCCTTGTCTCTTTGCCAACTCCACCATCAAGTCCTGGCAAATCCGAACTTTGGCACCCTCCCACTGCACTTCCCGCTTCTGCTTTGTCCAGCTTAACACCTTCTCCTTCCCGTGGTATTTATGGAAGCAGATAATTACTGCTCTCGGCGGCTCATTTACTTTGGGTTTTGGCCTTAATGGCAGATGAGCTCGGTCCAGTTCATACCGGGAGGGGTTCTCGCCTTCCTCCATCAACTCCGCCAGCATCTTCGCAAAGTACTCTTTTAGCCTTGAGCCCTCTGCCACTTTGGGCAAGCCCACAATTCTCAGATTCTTCAAGCTTTGCTCGGAGCCCTCCGTTGACCTCCACCACCCTCCGCAGCTCGTCCCCCATCGAGGTGAGCTGGTCGCTGTGCTGCGACATGGCCTCCTCCGCTTCCTTCATCTTTTCACCTTGTTCTCTCACCTCGGCCGATGCCTTTGCCACAGCTACCCTATTGACTGCTCCACCAATGATTTCAATGCAACCGCCGTCTCCTTCCTCAACGCCTCCATGTGCCTCGCAGACTCTTCTCCAGCTCCACAACCATCACCTCGGTCATCTTTTCCACCATAAGTAGTGCTGCCCCGCCATGCCATCTTGTCGGTGCTTTTTCAGGCCCTCTCGCTTGACGTCGAATCTGCGTTTCCTCCCTTCTTCACCACTGCGTTTGGCATCCTTTAACAACTTATTATTTTTTCTTTCTTTCTTCAATCCTAAAATACGTGAAGAAATTTTTTAAAAAAATTCTTCCCCGGGACCAGACTTCAAGCTTCTCAATAATCCATTTCCAGCGGGAGCCACCCGATGTGCTACTCTCCCTCTACATGCCGCCTCCTGGATTCGGGCCTGCCACCTCGAATGCCTCGCCTTGTGCTAAGCTCCGCCCCTGCCACTCACTTCGAGTTCGATGCCTCCGCTCCAGCCGCCAGACACTCCCGCGGGGCTCCTCACCGGCTCCAAACCAGCCCGACCCGGCGCCCGTCCCTTAGGCCTCAAAGGCCGAAGAAAGCCGGGAGAGAAAAAACAGCGGGTATCCCCGAAAATCCTCGAAATAGCGGGTACTGGCGGGAGCCTCTTCTTAACGCGGTCGCTCTGCCCGGCAGCGCCACCGGAAGCCCCTCCCCTAATTTATGACCATTTACATAGTAATCGCCCTTCCTAATCTGCCAAAGTGGGTAACCTCACATTTAGCCAAATTACACTCCACCAGTCCACTTACTCAACTTGTCCAAATCACACTGCAAAAACTCTGTATCCTCCCCACAGCTCACCCTCCCACTAGCTTTGTGTCATCTGCAAAATTGGAGATATTACATTTTGTTCTCTCATCTAAATCATTTAATGTATATTGTGAATAGGTCGGGTTCCAGCACCGATCCGTGCGGTACCCCACTTGTCACTGCCTGTCATTTGGAAAATGACCCATTCATTCCTACTCTTTCTTTCCTGCCTGCTAACCGGTTTTCTATCCATCTCAATATACTGCCCCTAATCCTATGCACTTAAATTTTACATGCTAATCCCTTATGTGGTACTTTCCCGAAAGCTTTCTTCAATGTCCAAATAAATCACACCCACTGGCTCCTCTTATTACGTCCCAGACCAGACCCCAACAGTGGCTAGGATACTGGAGCCAATACCCAATACTTCAGTTTATTTGTAAGACTGTGCGGAAAGAACTATAAGCTCCAGCAAGTGATTGCATGCAGAAATAGGGATTTGGTATTTTTAAAACAAAGCTTTATCAGGAATACAATATTAAACTCTTAACTTCACACCTGAAAATAACAGCTTACAAATACCCCTTAAACATTACTACTCAATTCCCGATAAAAGAACAAGAAAAGAAGCATACAGCTCTCAATCCATCTTAAAATTCAGCATGACATAGTTGCTTTGCACAACGGGTGGGGCTCTTGTTAGAGCCCCTTCAAACGCTGGCTGAATATCTTCAAAAAGAGTGTTTCAGTTTCTTCCTTGTCCTCAGAAAAGACTGTTCTGCCTTAAATATTATTACTCTTGTTCTAACTTTCCTACTGCAAGAGAATTGTGGATTCAGTGTCAGACAAAACAGACGTCAGTTCCTCTCCAAATCTTTTCCAAAATGTCTCTGCATCCCTCAGCTCCATCCAGCAATGACAACATCTCCCCAAGCCAAAAATCATCAACTGAAAAGGCTGAAAGCACATTCACTCCCCAGGGAATTTCTCCAGTCAAACCACAGTGCATTAGCCCAGACTGGAAAACGCATTCCTTTGGTCAATTTCACTTTTCGACTCCTGTAAGCTCCCAGGCCCTGCAAAACAAAATCCTATTTAAAAACATGGCCACTGCAGTCAAACACACTGTAACCCCAGTCTTTTATCCCTTAAGTTGCTCCAATACCTAGCCCCCAATATTCCTAATATCCGCCATTCATCGCACCCTTCAACTCTACTAGTTACACCCTCAAAAGAATTCTAGTAGATTTTTTAACCATAATTTCCCTCTCATGAATCCATGTTGACTCTGTCTAATCTTGCCACTGTTTTCCACGTGCTCTGCTATTAAATATCTTATAATAGACTCTAGAATTTTTCCCACTACTGATATCATGGAGTTTAATCCGGACAAATGTGAGGTAATGCATTTTGGAAGGTCTAATGCAGGTAGGGAATATACAGTGAATGGTAGAACCCTCAAGAGTATTGAAAGTCAAAGAGATCTAGGAGTACAGGTCCACAGGTCATTGAAAGGGGCAACACAGGTGGAGAAGGTAGTCAAGAAGGCATACGGCATGCTTGCCGTCATTGGCCGGGGCATTGAGTATAAGAATTGGCAAGTCATGTTGCAGCTGTATAGAACCTTAGTTAGGCCACACTTGGAGTATAGTGTTCAATTCTGGTCGCCACACTACCAGAAGGATGTGGAGGCTTTAGAGAGGGTGCAGAAGAGATTTACCAGAATGTTGCCTGGTATGGAGGGCATTAGCTATGAGGAGCGATTGAATAAACTCGGTTTGTTCTCACTGGAATGAAGAAGGTTGAGGGGAGACCTGATAGAGGTATATAAAATTATGAGGGGCATAGACAGAGTGGATAGTCAGAGGCTTTTCCCCAGGGTAGAGGGGTCAATTACTAGGGGGCATAGGTTTAAGGTGAGAGGGGCAAGGTTTAGAGTAGATGTACGAGGCAAGTTTTTTACGCAGAGGGTAGTGGGTGCCTGGAACTCGCTACCGGAGGAGGTAGTGGAAGCAGGGACGATAGGGACATTTAAGGGGCATCTTGACAAATATATGAATAGGATGGGAATGGAAGGATACGGACCCAGGAAGTGTAGAAGATTGTAGTTTAGTCGGGCAGCATGGTCGGCACGGGCTTGGAGGGCCGAAGGGCCTGTTCCTGTGCTGTACATTTCTTTGTTCTTTGTACTGGTCTATAATTCCCTGTTTTCTCTCTACTTCCCTTTTTTAAATAGTGGGGTTAAACTCGCTACCCTCCAATCTGTAGGAACTGTTTCAGAGTCTATAGATTCTTGGAAGATGACCATCAATGCATTGACTATTTCTAAGGTCACTTCCTTAAATGCTCCGGAATCTAGATTATCAGGCTCTGGGGATTTATCGCCCCTCAGTCCCATCAGTTTCCCCAATGCCATATTCTCGACTCATACTGATCAACTTCAGTTCCTCCCTCTCACTAAACCCTATGTTCCCAACATTTCTGGTATGTTATTTGTGTCGTCCTCTGTGAAGAGAGAAACAAAGTATGTATTTAGTTGGTCAGCCACTTCTTCGTTACCCATTATAAATTCCCCTCTTTTAGACTGTCAGGGCACTACATTTGTCTTCACCAATCTTATTCTCTTCACATACCGATAGAAACTTTTACCTGTGAGTTTTTATGTTCTCCGCAATGGAGGTAGTGGAAGCAGGGACGATAGGGACATTTACATGACTCTCGTACTTTATTTTCCCTGTTAATCAATCAATCCCTTGTTCCTCCTTTGCTGAATTCTAAACTGCTCCCAATCCTCTGGTCTGTTGTTTTTTTCTGGCCAATTTGTGTGCTTCTTCTTTGGATCTAATATTATCTCTAATTTCCCTTGTAAGCCATGGGTTGAGCACTTTTCTTGTTTTACTTTTGCGCCAGACAGGAATAAACAATTGTTGCAGTTCACCCATGCTCTCCTTGAATGTTTGTCATTGCCTATCCACTGCCATCCCTTTAAGTAACATTTCCCAATCCTTCATAGCCAACTCGTGCCTCATACCTTCGTCGTTTTAAAATTTAGATTCAGGACCCTAGTCTCAGAATAAACTACGTCACTCTCCATCTTGATGAAAACATCTGCCATAGGAGGAGGGAAACAATGTACAAATTTCCAATGCAGTGTGGCTTCTGGTGGAGAGGTTCCTTCAGATTTCAAATGTTCCTTGACAAGACAAGTATCTTCTTAAAATGTTACCTGCACTTGTCACTTTAGGGAGCTCCCCTGATGTCTCTAGGGTAAATGCTCTGATTCCGTATTGTACCAGATCCCAGGTGTTCTACCTGTTGAGTTAGACAACCCTAGTTCATGGCACCAAGGGAGTTACTGCAAATGAATAAAGTGCCTCCCACTAGCCAAGGGAAATCATTTAATTCAGAAATTGCACCCTTGATTTTATTGAGTGACTCCCAGTGGAAAGTGGCTTTGATTGGACAGTGAGTAAGAAAAGATCAAACTTCGCTGACGTGGAAGAAACCTTTTCTTCACCATGACAGAATAGTTGATTTATTCTCCGGTGAGTTGAAACTGGAAAATGGCCTCCCAGGCGCTGTAGACCAGCTTGAGTCACCATTTCCAGGCAAGGAAAGCGAAAGTTGTGCTTTATTAAAACATAGTTTCAGCTGCTGACACCACACAAACAGGACTCCGCTTTTTGTTACTACGGTTGTGGTAGCATTTTCAAAATTGACCCATGTGAGCCTTTAAAAGGCTATTTTGTGAAAACTTTAAAATATGATGCCTGTTGGAAAGTTGCTAAAAATTAGTTATTTTTCTTAAGATTTCTGGGAGTAATTTTTGATTGAGTTCTGCATGTGTAATAATTTACCATATTGTGTATGCGCAGTACATTTTAGATATAATTAAGAAACACTAATCTCAGGTGAAAGTGTCAAAGCTCGTGAGGTATTTTAAACAATTGTCCAATAACATAAACCATTTTGTTACTTTGGTACTTTTTCTAAGAGTGTCTTTTCTCTTAGGTTATTTCTGGAATTACTTGCTGTCAATCACAGAGGATGCCTTGAACCTTGGCTGAGTAGTATCTCCCTTGCCTCTGAACCAGAAGGTTATGGGTCAAGTCTCACTCTGGAGTCTTGAGCATATAATACAAACTTAAGGCACTGATGGAGTTGCCACCATTCAGATGAGACATGAAACTGAGGCCCCACTTTCCCCATTTGGTGGACATTAAAAGATCCTGACACTCTCTATATAATATACACAATAGACTTGCCAGTGAAGTTGAAGCCCATGGAATAAAATGGACAGTGGCAGCAGTGATACCAAGCTGGCTGAGTGACAGGAAGTAGTAGCGGTAAACCATTGTTTTTTTGGACTGGTGGAGGGTAGGTTAATGGGATTTTCCACGGGCTGGTAGCAGTACCGCTACTCTTCATGGCATATACCAATAACCTAGAATTGGGCTCCTAAGGCAGAACTTCAAAATTTGCAGATAACCCAAAGCTGTGACGTTTTTTGTGTACTGTGAGGAGGTTTGTGATAGACTTCAAGATGCCCCGACAAGTTTTTTGTGTACTGTGAGGAAGTTTGTGATAGACTTCAAGAGGCTGGTGGAATGGGAGGACAAATGGCAGATGAAAGTTAATGCAGTAAAGCGATTCATTTTTGTAGAAAGAATGACGAAAATACAAAATGATGGATACAATTCTAAAGGGTGTGCAGGAGCTGCGGGACCTGGGGTCATCTGTGGGAAGGTGGCAGGGCATGTGTAAGTGCTAATAAAGGCATCAGGGAGGCTGAGCTTTACAAATATGGACGTGGAATACAAAGACAAGGAAGTTACCATGACCCTTTAAAAAACACTGGTTCGATGGAGTAATGTGTCCAATTGTGGGCAGCACACTTCAGGAAGATTGTGACAGCTTTAGAAAAGGTGCAAAAATGATACGTGCAAATAGTTTCAGGGCTGAGATTTTGGTTATGGATTGATTGACGAAGCTGGGGTTGTCCTTGGAGAAGAGAAGGTTGGTAGAGGTGTTCAGAATTCTGAACGGTCTCGACGGTGTAGTTGAAGAGAAACTGTTATCATTGCCAGACGGATTGAGAACGTCGACACAATATGAATTGAAAAATGTTTCACTAGCTCCCTCCCGCCAACAGGAAATGCAGTTGGAGCAGTTTTGTAAGCACACTCGAGCCTCACTGTGGCTGCCGGCCCACTGTGTAACTGTCACCGCGCGGCCAGCGACAGGACGGAATTTTCGGCATCAGAATTACTGTATGAAAGCTTTGTGAGCCAGTTTATTTGCATCACCATCCAATGAGTGAGGGCGGATGTGATTGGCAGTTGATTTATTATTAAACCCCTGCAGCGATATCAGGATAGAGAAATGGGTGAATCTGCAGAAGGACCGAACTCCCCACACAGAACACCAATTAACTTGTCACAATCCAACAGAACTCAGACCATGAAAATAAACAAAGTCAGTTTATTTAAATGCTGTTTTATTTCCCCCCAGCCTATTAAGGTTTTGTGCAGGTGTTGCTATATTTACTTGCTATAAATATGGCGGTTAATAAGGTCGCCTTTCTTAATCCTAATTATGAGTATGCTTTCAGAGTCGCCGGGTATCTCTCAATACCGCCACAAGGTTCAACCGAATACCGATCAAAGAACCAATACACCAGTTAGTTAGTTCAAAGTCAATACTACTTTATTTACACACAGTACGATTTACTCATGCGCAATAACACTACAGGCTAAACTATATCTATCGCTAACACCTATACTTAACTTCAGGTGCCCACTTAGGTCAGAGGAACAATGGCCGTTGTTCGGATCTGAGGATGTTGGGTTCGAAGAGGTAACAGGAGTACAGCTAAGGTCGTCCGACTGGTAGTGAGCGTTGAACTTGAACTTTCTGGCTTCTGGTGGTGCAGGTGGAAGGGTCTCTCTGCTTCAGAGCCAAATCCAAGAGACTGAACCTTTGGCGGGGGTTCCTTCTTCTACTCTGAGGGGCTTCGCGCACTTTTAGGTGGGCCTTAAACTTGGTCTCAATTAATTGGGCAGCTTCTTGATCACTGCCATCGATTTGAGCCAATAAAGGGGCGGGTGCCTTGATGGCTGGGCGTGTCCTAAGTGGCCGTTGGCCTTGCTTTGTTTGTGTCTTCTTGCTGGGGTGGTGGCGCCGGAATGTCTGGGACAGTATCGGCTACCTGAGCACGAGTTCTTTGTTCCTCGGAGATGGGCCATCAATATGTAAATCGGCTCAGGGTTTTGGTTCCGTCTACAGTCTGTCTTCCAAATATACATTCAGGCTCTGTGCCTGCTTGTTGCTTTGCATTGTCCATTTTTCCCTGTATACTCTGCGAGTGTCCATTTTATAGACTGAAAGTAGCCATCCTAGATGGCTACACTGTGAATCTCTCGCAGTCAAGTTAGCACACACAGTTGGATGGCAGTTGGACTCAATCCCAGGGGCATTGTTTGAATCCTACATGAGATTATTAAGTGTTTTATTCAAAAGAAAAATTATTTTTAAAATTGATTTGTACTAAAAGAAAAGGCAGAGTACATCTTGATTTGATGAAGTAACTGACCAGGTAGCATTCTACCCGTGGGACAATGGCGACCAAACAAGGATCAAGTTGAACTTATGCTGGGGTTCAGACATATCAAAAACCATGAGTTTTCAAGAGCTTCCTTCAAAGAGGAAGAAGTGAAAGAATAGTGTCGGCAAATTTATTTCGGGCGAGAAGGTGAGTCGTGGGCGCAGCCATTCACCAAGACTTCAGTATCAGACAAGTGAACATTACAAAGCATTCAGGATACATACTTGTCGAGGATTTAGAAGCATTTTCATATTTCCTCAAATGGTGCAGGGAGCAAATTGAGGATGTTCGCTGTCCAGGAATGTAGCAGCTGAACAAAGAGTCAAAAGGTATCTGCACACTCACGCACACCATATCACAGCAAGTTATCCTTTCAGTTGTTCAATAGAAAGGAAGGAGGTCCTGTGGGCACCTGAGGAAGGAGCAGCGCTCCGAAAGCTAGTGACATCGAAACAAACCTGTTGGACTTTAACCTGGTGTTTTAAGACTTCGTACTGTGCTCACCCCAGTCCAACGCCGGCATCTCCACATCATGTTCAATAGAAAGACAGTAGTAAAAGCTATAAGAATGACATGAAGGTGCAAACCGAGCTGATAAAGTATAAATATGCAAAAGTTTATGTTCTGAATGATTACCGCCTTCAGTCTTTCTGACCATAAAATCAACCGTGTGCTCCCTAAGTAACAGTAATTGTTAAGTAAAATAAATGTTTTGATATAAAGAACTAAAAAAGCTGGAAGGACTCCAAACCAATAAATCCCAAGGAAAAATTGTATTATCCCAGAGTGCGAAGTGAAAGCCCTCTCGCGATTCTCCCAAGCGACGGGAACGGCCTGGTCGATTTCTGCGGGACGCAGGCCGGAGAATCGCCGGAGACACCCAAAATGGCGATTCTCCGGCACCCCCGCTATTCTCAGGCCTGGATGGGCCGAGCGGCCAGGCCAAAATGGCGGGTTCCCCCGGCGCCGTCCACACCTGGTCGCTGCCGTCGGGAACAGCACGCGAACGCTGGGGGGGCGGCCTGCGGGGGGGGGGGGGGCGAGGGGGGATCCTGCACCGGGGGGTACCTCAAATGTGGGGTGGCCCGTGATCGGTGCCCACCGATCGCCGGGCCGTCGTCTCTGAAGGAGGACCTCCTTCCTTCCGCGGCCCCGCAAGATCCGTCCGCCATCTTCTTGCGGGGCGGACTTAGAGAGGACGCCAACCACGCATGCGCGGATTACGGCAGTTATGCGGCACCGGCTGCGTCATCTATGCGGCGCTGCCTTTACGCGGCGACAAGGCCTGTCGCGTGTAGATGACGCAGCCCCGATCCTAACCCATTGTCGGGGCCTGAATCGTTCGGGATCGGGGCCGTTTCGCGCCGTCGTGAACCTCGATGGCGTTCACGACAGTGTGGCCATTTTGGCGCGGGAGTGGAGAATCCCGCCCCACGACTGCAACAGTATTCTCATTGGAACGGCACTAACTCTGTTTCCCTGCATAAAAGAAAGTTTGAGGGCTGTTCACATGCTATCTGATAACTGACTTGTAGACTGGAATTGCTTTCGGCCTGAGGAGATATTGTCTGCTACATGCCACTGACATGCTTATGGAGCGCGTAGGAAGAATTCTATCTTAAGATTTAATATTTTGTAATAGAAAAGTAAAATACCCAAATCCACGATATTATTTATGCAAGTATATTACATATTAAATTTGATAGGTAGCAGATATATTTCACTAAAGTACTTGTTACTTATGTAGATGGTGCTACGATGCTCTCTCCAACATTTAAAGGTGTCATACTGTGATTCGTAATAGCTGCTATTTTATGAGATTATGGGTGGAATTTTCTGCGCAACCCACGGGATCTTCAGGTCCCGCTGTTCTCAATGAGATTTCCCATTGAATGCACCCCTCATCCATGGAAAACCCGAGGCGGGAGTGCGCCATCGATGGGACAGGAAGATCCCGCCTTCGTGAACAGCCATTAAATTCCAGCCAATGCTTAGTCCATGCTTTTAGTTAGTCATTGAGTACCCAAAATTACTCTGTGTTTGCTGGGAAATTATTTCATTCAACTGAAATTTTCAAATTTGTAGCAAAACAAAATCTAATTATTTATTTCACAATAATTGATCAACATTGTATTTGATTTGCTTTTTATGTGTTTTACTGTCTTCATTATAATTTTTACTTGGAAGCTCTCTGCCTTTCCAAAATATACCAGGCTTGAATTTGTTCATTTTTTACCCCATGACATTGGTCTGTGCAACTTGCGCACAGGTACCATACCTGGCTTCCTAAGATTCATCAGTGCGCACATAACATATGCATTGGGAGCAAGAGTAGGTCATTCAGCCCTTCAAGCCAGCTCCACCTTTCCGCAAGAACGTGGCTGATCTGATTGTGGCCTTGACTCCACATTCCGTCCACCCCCGATAATCTTTGACTCCCTTGTTAGTCAAAAATCTATCGACCTCTGCGTTAAAAATATTCATTGACCCTGCCCCTGCCGCGCTCTGGGGAAGAGAGTTCCAAAGATTTGCGACCCCTGTGAAAGAAAAGAATTCTTCTGCGTCTTAATGGGAGAGCCCTTGGTATTAAAGGATAGTTCTAGTCATAGAGTCATAAAATTTACAGTGCAGAAGGAGGCCATTCGGCCCATTGAGTCTGCACCGGCCCTTGGAAAGAGCACCCTACGCAAGCCCACTCCTCCACCCTATCCCCGTAACCCAGTAACCCCACCTTTTATTTTTTTGGACACTAAGGGCAATTTAGCGTGGCCAATCTACCTAACCTGCGCATCTTTGGACTGTGGGAGGGAACCGGAGCACCCGGAGGAAACCCACGCAGACACGGGGAGAATGTGCAGACTCCGCACAGACAGTGACCCAAGCCGGGAATTGAACCTGGGACCCTGGAGCTGTGAAGCAACTGTGCTAACCACTGTGCTACCATGCTGCCCATTAGTCCCGAGAGTCTCTCCCACAAGGAGAATCACCTTCTCAGCATCCGTCCTGTCCAGTCCCCTCAGGATCCTTTACATTTCAGGATTCCCTCTCAATCTTCTAAACTCCAGTGGATGTAAACCCAGCCTTTCCAACCTTTCCTTGTAAGATAATGCTCTCCATCCCAGGTATTAGTCATGTGAACCTTCTCATTAATTACTACAAGTGCCATTCAATCAGTTGTGCTAATGGAATATTTCTCCATTATCTCGAGTGTTTGCTCAGAAAGTTTTCTTCAAATAAAATTCTTAGGTGATTAAAAATAGTTGAAGTTGTATTTTTGTATGTGGTTTTATTTATGTGACTGAGGAAGGAAAAATACGGTGCTCTGATTAGAAACTTGCAGCTTTTGTATTGTGCCTTGTAAGCATCAGTGTATGTAATATGCTGAGGGAGGTAAGAGTTAATCTCCATGCTGAAATTAATTTTACTGAATCAAACCCTGAATTTTGAAGCCCGATAATTAGCTGCCTTATATTGGCTCAGAAACAACAATGCTAATAATTACTTACAAGGTTGTATATGTGTTTTGGGGTTGGGAAGAGAAAGATGCTGTATAGAGAAAGGGAATGACAGAGATCGTCTTAGCGTTTTTGTTTAATTTTACTTTTTTATAAGAAAACCTAATAATCCCCACTTCTGTTTGGTAGTGGTTAGAAATAGTCAATATCAGTTGCTTAAACATGCAAAAGAAGTTTTGCTTTCAAACGTGTGACATCAGAAGAGGGAAAGACATAGAAACCGGGAGCAGAAGTCGAAAATATTGCCCTTTGAGCCAGTTCTGCCATTCAATCAGATCATGGCAGACAGAAGTTTGAAAACACTGGAAGTGTGGCAGCAGAGGGGAAATGAATGGACCTCTACTCTCTTGTCACTCACCTTTGGGGTGAGAAGGGGAGTTGGTCAAGGAGGGAAGAGGTTAGTGATTGAGGGAGGGGATAGGATTAAAAAAAACCACATTTCCTCCATAGTCCCGACTCAAATTGCAGCCATCAGCCTTTTCTTCACTTGCCCAATGAGAAAGGAAAGACAAACCATAAAACCTAATATAGGCTGAGAAATAAATGGTTAAAGGCAGGGAAGATCATGTGTACCTACTGTGGGAGATTGACTAACATGCTCACAAAGCTGTACTGTTGTAAAAATAAGTTGTTTGTCAACAATTAGGTCTTACCACAGTGACCCGGCTTGGGTCACTGTCTGTGCAGAGTCTGCACGTTCTCCCCAGGATCTAAAGGGTCATTGGAATGGATAAGCTTTAACTTTTTTGGTAAGAATAGTCTGAGATAAGTCCATCAACCAATATGTTTAAATGAGTCACGTGGTGAGATGTCAATTTTCAGGAAGCTTCGGGATGAGCAGTTAATCGGAATTAGCAACTTTGGGACTTCCGCATTTAACTACACATTGTTTTTTTATTTTTCCAATTAAGGGCCAATTTAGCGTGGCCAATCCACCCACCCTTTTGGGTTGTGGGGGAGAATGTTCAAACTCCACACGGACAGTGACCCAAAGCTGTGATCGAACCCGGGTCCTCGGTGCCGTGAGGCAGCAGTGCTAACCACTGCGCCGCTGTGCCACCCCTTTAAACTACATATTTGCAGTCATTAGAGACTGCTTAGAGACAGTGGACTGGTCCATATTTAAGAGCTCAGCGACCAACTTAAATGAGTATGCCACCACTATCACAGACTTCATCAGCAAATGTGTGGACCACTGTGTGTTAAGTAATGGGTTAAGAGACATTGCAATTAGTTGTCTCATTTATGTTAAGTATCCATTAATTGACACTGATATGTAAAGGTGCTTCAGGTGGCCTCTGTCAGGTGGAGTGTTGTTAAGAGTTTTGTGTAGAGGCTGTGGAAGTGAAATAAATGGTGTTTGGTGAAAAGGAACAAGAACTTTAGACTCTTCATTTCCCAGCAACTAAAACGTCTAACATGTGTGCCAAAGAAAGCAGTACGTACGTTCCCCAACCGGACCATGGCTCAATCGCGAGATTGACTCCCTACTGAAGGACAGGTCTGAGGCGTTCAAGTCAATCCAGGTACGACTTCCGCAAAGCCATCCAAGATTCCAAGAGAGAATATCAGACCAAGCTGGAGTCACAGACTAACATTACAGACTCTCGGCGGTTATGGCAAGGCCTAAACAACATAACAGGCGACAAAGCAAAGTTGAGCAGTATCTCCAGCAGCAGCGCACCCCTGCCCGATTAACTCAATGCATTCAATGCTTGGTTCGATCAGGAAACCAACGAACTGCTGATGAGTGCCCCAGCAGCCCAAAACACACCCATACCCACCATCCCAGCTTCCAAAGTCAAATTGGCCTACCTGAAAGTGAACCCTCGGAAGGCGACAGGTCCGGACGGAATCCCTGTTTGTGCACTCCGAGCCTGCGCGGACCAGCTGGCAGATGTGTTCGTGGACATCTTTAACCTGTCCCTACTCTGCTCCGAGGTCCTCACCTGCTTCAAGAAGGCCACCATCATACGGGTCGGTGCCAAAGAAGAACCAGGCAACATGCCTCAATGACTACCGTCTGGTGGCCCTGACTTCAGTCGTAATGAAGTGCTTCGAGAGGTTGGTCATGAAGCGCATCACCTCCATACTCCTAGAACGCCTTGATCCACTGCAATTCGCATACCGCCGCAACCGGTCCACAGCAGACGCCATCTCCCTGGCCCTACACTCATCCCTAGAGCATCTCGACAACAAGGACTCCTACATCAGACTACTATTTATTGACTTCAGCTCCGCCTTCAACACCATAATCCCAGCCAAGCTCATATCAAAGCTCCAAAACCTAGGACTTGGCTCCCCACTCTGCAACTGGATCCTCGATTTTCTGACCAACTGACCACAATCCAGTTTCCAAATAAGCAGCATTGTTAGCTTCACCATTATTTTTTACAGCAAAATTCAGGCAACTGCCTTTGCTCCATGCGAAGTGCTGTGGTGACGATTATTATTTAGGTAAATGTTTCAGCCAAGCATGACCTTTGAGTCCCTAAGTAATGAGAAAAATGATTACGGTGA
Source organism: Scyliorhinus torazame (assembly GCF_047496885.1). Classification (NCBI taxonomy): domain Eukaryota; kingdom Metazoa; phylum Chordata; class Chondrichthyes; order Carcharhiniformes; family Scyliorhinidae; genus Scyliorhinus; species Scyliorhinus torazame. The sequence continues at coordinate 64,306,038 of NC_092725.1, forward strand.
GACAACACTTTCAAATAACAGCACGAGATTTCTAACTGTGCCTTTTAGGGACTCAGTTTAACTTCACCCAAAACGTTCTGGCCCAATACTGTACTGGAATGTAAGCAGATGTTATGAGCTCAAGACTCGGGAGCTGGACTTCAGCCCACAGCTGTAAACTTATGCAGCACAGGCTTTACCCAAGTGAGCTAATTTGAATCGATTGAATTCTATTTTTCCACAAAGTAATTTTGTACTCTGGACTAAATAGAGCACAGAAATGTTGTGAAGAGAATACCAAATATAAGAACATAAGAACTAGGAGCAGGAGTAGGCCATCTGGCCCCTCGAGCCTGCTCCGCCATTCAATGAGATCATGGCTGATCTTTTGTGGACTCAGCGCCACTTTCCGGCCCGAACAACATAACCCTTAATCCCTTTATTCTTCAAAAAACTATCTATCGTTATCTTAAAAACATTTAATGAAGGAGCCTCTACTGCTTCACTGGGCAAGGAATTCCATAGATTCACAACACTTTGGGTGAAGAAGTTCCTCCTAAACTCAGTCCTAAATCTACTTACCCTTATTTTGATGCTATGCCCCCTAGTTCTGCTTTCACCCACCAGTGGAAACAACCTGCCCGCATCTATCCTATCTATTCCCTTCATAATCTTATATGTTTCTATAAGATCCCCCCTCATCCTTCTAAATTCCAACGAGTACAGTCCCAGTCTACTCAACCTCTCCTCGTAATCTAACTCCTTCAGCTCTGGGATTAACCTAGTGAATCTCCTCTGCACTCCCTCCAGTGCTAGTACGTCCTTTCTCAAGTAAGGAGACCAAAACTGAACACAATACTCCAGGTGTGGCCTCACTAACACCTTATACAATTGCAGCGGAACCTCCCTAGTCTTAAACTCCATCCCTCTAGCAATGAAGGACAAAATTCCATTTGCCTTCTTAATCACCTGTTGCACCTGTAAACCAACTTTTTGCGACTCATGCACTAGCACACCCAGGTCTCTCTGCACAACAGCATGTTTTAATATTTTATAATTTAAATAATAATCCCTTTTGCTGTTATTCCGACCAAAATGGATAACCTCACATTTGTCAACACTGTATTCCATCTGCCAGACCCTAGCCCATTCACTTAGCCTATCCAAATCCCTCTGCAGACTTCCAGTATCCTCTGCACTTTTTGCTTTACCACTTATCTTAGTGCCGTCTGCAAACCTGGACACATTGCCCTTGGTCCCCAACTCCAAATCATCTATGTAAATTGTGAACAGTTGAGGGCCCAACACTGATCCCTGAGGGACACCACTAGCTACTGATTGCCAACCAGAGAAACACCCATTAATCCCCACTCTTTGCTTTCTATTAATTAACCAATCCTCTATCCATGCCACTACTTTCCCCTTAATGCCATGCATCTTTATCTTATGCAACAACCTTTTGTGTGGCACCTTGTCAAAGGCTTTCTGGAAATCCAGATATACCACATCCATTGGCTCCCCGTTATCTACCGCACTGTTAATGTCCTCAAAAAATTCCACTAAATTAGTTAGGCACGACCTGCCCTTTATGAACCCATCCTGCGTCTGTCCAATGGGACAATTTCCATCCAGATGCCTCGTTATTTCTTCCTTGATGATATAGATTCCAGCATCTTCCCTACTACTGAAGTTAAGCTCACTGGCCTATAATTACCCGCTTTCTGCCTACCTCCTTTTTTAAACAGTGGTGTCACGTTTGCTAATTTCCAATCTGCCGGGACCACCCCAGAGTCTAGTGAATTTTGGTAAATTATCACTCGTGCATTTGCAATTTCCCTAGCCATCTCTTTTAGCACTCTGGGATGCATTCCATCAGGTAGTGATGGTATTAAGTGAAGAAAACAAGTTCGATATAAACAGGACAAATAACAGGTTTGCATTAAAAATGACTGCTCTTAAAAAGTGGGGTGCTGGTGGTACAGTTAGCCGCTGCATTAGAGTGGGTTCCAGTTACTAACTTCATCCGCACAAGGGAGAAGAAGTTCATATCAGTGAGTGTCACCACTCCCCAACACATTTCTATCACTTGAGAATAGAAGTATTCTTGGGACCAGGGGGAGCAGTTCTTCATCTTTGTAGAGAAAGTATAGTACAAGGTGAATCTTGGGGGAGTGGGGGTGGGGAGGAAGAGAAATAGAACCATGTTTGCTTCTAAATGCTGAAAAGTTTTATTGGTAGTACTGTAGCCGCCTGGGTTGGCCACTTCCCGACTTAAAATGGAGATCTGCAAAGACTACAGGGAAATTCAGCCAACACAGCCAAAAACTAGCAGGTGCAAAGTCTCCTGTGTATTAGAACTTGCAGAAGCCCAGCAGCACTGAAACTCACAGACATCTGCATACTAATGAGCGATCCCCGGGAACAATTGAAACATTTAAGGTGAATAAGGCCAAGCCAGACTCCTCGGCGCCAGCAGGAGCCAAGACAAAGGAAGGCCAACGGACAGCGATCAGGGAACAACTCCAGTATTGGAGAAATCGATCCAAATGATCGGAATGTAGTCCCATCACTTGGAACCAGATACGTGGTCCGCCCCGAACGGCGGGAAGCCCCTGGGGACTATAAAGTAAAGCCCTCAAGTTCAAATCGATCTTCTTGGCAGGGTCACTCAGCAGCGCGAACCAACCCTTGACAGTGAACTTCCTAGCTGCCGCATCAACCAAGTTAGTCTCCAGTCAACGCATGCTACGAGATAGGCGCTCCTAGCTACCAGTCCATACCAGCTTTTGAATCCTGCAGACTCAGAACCCGAACGAAAGGCCATTTGTTCCCCTGACCTGGCGGGCCAGTTCCAAGCTAAGTATAAGCCTTTTAGTGATAGAGATAGTCTAGTAAGTAGAGCTTTATGCATGAGTAGTGATTGACTGTGTATAATAAATGTGTTTTGATTTGAATCTTACTAATTGGTGTGTTGAGTTATTGATCAGCACTTGAACTTGAACCTCGTGGTGGTATCATAAAGATACCTGGTGACTCTAGAGCAACGGTTATGGAAACAGAGCAAATTAAGTAAAGACACAACGGGCAACAAATTAAGAGCCAACCAAAGTTAGCAACAGTACACCTGTTGCAAAATTTAAAGCCACGCTCGGATTCATATCATTACTACAAAGATGTCGACGACAACCTTTTGTGTTATTTTGGAGTTGTGGAAATTGTACTGCGCTGAAAATATCAACAGCAGATCAGGGTGAAGTGACTACAGAAATTCAAAGGAAATTTCTTTGCATAATATTTAGATTGAGAAATAGGGACCTGAAACCGTAAAGAGATTAATTGTTTACAATTGTGTAATTGCATGTTATGATATCCTCATTCTTGTCTACAATTAGTGTTCCATTTATAGTCACCTGATATCATGCCATGGGGGAGGGTAGAAGGAGGCAATGGAATGACACATTGTGCAGTATGTCTCTTTTGCATCCTTAATACTTTGGATTCAGAAAATTAAATGCAGATTTATTTGTTCTTCCGATGATGTTATAAATTTAAGGCAATGACCATGGCTTGCCTCCCACCATCCGAAGAGTTGGCGAGGAACACCTCCCTTCCGCCTGCCCTGCATCCGATTAATGCTCCAATGAGCATTGATTGGTTGCTGGTGCAACTTTTCCCTTACACGGAATAGTCCGACCGTAGAAATCTGTCGGGTGCACCGCCGCCCCCCCCAGTATTGAAGTTTGATTCTTTCCGGCCTTTACCCGCTGTGGTTCAACATTCCCACAAGCCTAAAAATTGAGGCTTGGTTGGAAAATGGTCCTTAATTGGCCACTCAGCGGCCTCCAGTGGAGCAAGGGTGGCCTTCCAATCTGAGGCCTTGCCCACCCCAGTATAAAGTAGCTGTGTAGTCCAGGACAGACAAGAACCGGGAGGAATCTCAACCTGCAATTCCACCCCTAGGAAAGTCTAAAATTTAGGCCATTTGTATTCACATTGATTGACAACTGAGAAAACTCCATCACAGCAAACGGAAGTGATGAGTTAAATTATTAATACAACATAACTGCACATACATATCACTTTTTATTATTTTACAGGTGAATTTAAGTTGCATTTGGTGCATTATATCTGGATTTTAACATGCCCTTCAAGCTTGCTGGTCCTAAAATTTCTTAGAGTTACAGAAATTAGGAGAAGAAAGCAAACTTTTCAGTTGTAGGGATGAATATAATTTTATGTTTTGATAATACAGAGTTTAAGGCTTAAACCATTTCCCATCAAGGTACAACATAGTATTAATTCATCTGAAAAGAATGCTTAGGTGGGGGATAAAGAACAAACTAAATGCACACTGATCAAAATTCTCTTATCTATTTTTGAATTTTGGAAACCATTACTTGTGAAACTGTATTAAACTCATTAGAAACAAATAATAGCGAGAAACAAGTTCCTTGGGCTATTTGCATTATAATGGCTCTATGCATAAAGTGCTCTGATTCTTAACCCTAGTGTTCCTTGAACATAGGATTCTTACAGTGCAGAAGGAGTCCATTTGGCCCATTGAGTCGACACCAACCCTCTGAAAGAGCACCCTACCTAGGCCCACTCCCCAGCCTTATTCAGGTAACCCCGTAACCCATCTAACCTGTATGCTTTTGGACACTAACGGGGCAACACTGGGAGGAAGTGAAAAAAATCCACACACTCGCCCAAGGCCGGAATAGAACCCGGGTCCCTGATTATGAAATGTGCGGGCTGGAGGTACGGAACTCACTCGGCATCAATTATCATGCGCTTCTTGAATAAATATTCTTCCTGTAATATGCTCTGGAGTTCAACTTTTGAGATTGATTACTGTATTTTGACGTGATGCTTTATTTTTGTCCTTATCTCTCCTCATGATTGCGCTGACTGTTACATAGAAACTTAATAGTCATACAGTAAACTTACTTAGGTGACAATTCTTCTTGCACAAGCTTGAGGAGGAAGTGTTGTTTGATTTTGGTTCAATCATGTCATTTCATAGCAGTAGTTAATTGGTTAGCTTATTTTTGTTTGTTTATCTCACCTCCCTAATATTCATAGAGCCATAGAATTTAGAGTGCGGAAGCCCTCCATTCGGCCCATCGCGTCTGCACCGGCCCTCGGAAAGACCATCCTACTTATGCCCACGCCTATACCCGTAACCCAGTAACCCCACGTAACCTTTTGTTGGACACTAAGGGCAATTTAGCAGGGTCAACCCACCTAACCTGCACATCTTTGGACTGTGGGAGGAAACCGGAGCACCCGGAGGAGACCCACGCAGACACGGGAACAATGTGCAGACTCCGCACAGACAGTGACCCAAGCCGGGAATCGAACCTGGGACCCTGGAGCTGTGAAGCAACAGTGCTAACCACCGTGCTACTGTTCTGCCTATAATGGTAAACTGCCAATTGTAGTACCTGCACTACAGCTAAGGGTGGCATCACTCAGCTAAATCTGGATTAGGAATCAAATCTGGAATTTGTTTCAAAATGGTGCATGCAACATTAAAAATTAGCAAAGGAAGAGGTGAATGTAACTGAAATCTTGTTGGCTTTAAATAGAATGTAATTCATTTTAGCAGAAGGATTTTCCATTTACGTATGAAAGCTTTTAGTGCTTTTATTTAATGCAGGATTATCTCACTGAGGATTAGCATCAGGCTGGCATGGTGTTATTTGATGTGGACAACAATCCATCTATTGTCAATTAGGGGTGGATGCTGTATAAATGGGATCAGCCGGGGTACATGATTATTGTTTCATGTCCATGGTCCATGTACCATTCAGCACAAGATGTTAGTTAGCCGTGCCCACTTGTCTTGGACATTTAAAACAAATGTCTCAGTTGGTGAATGAAATTCTACCCTCCTGGCTTGGCCCAGTCAAACAGATAAAGTCAAACATCCCATCAGCCTTTTTAATCATTGCACCTGTGAACTAGATTTTAATGACATAATTCCCTCAGTTCATCTATCTCCCCAGTGCTTTGCCATTTAGATTTGCTCTCTCTCACCTGCCCTGTTTTTTGCACCTGAAATATCCCACCCCGCGTTTAGTTACAGATACATTTTGAAAAAGGAAGGAAAGCAGGGCTGTTGGTTAACAAAACATTGATATGCAACTGATAAGTTTGGGAGAGATAGTCTGGATGGGCCAACGATTGCATTTTGATCAAAGTATTTGACTGTGCATGTTTATCAGTCATAGTTGTATCCACTCATAGAATCTGATCGTATACTTTTTCAACTTGCGATGTTTTCACAGTTTAAATGGTTTCCATCATGTGCATCATGGAATTTGTTCCCCTCCCATCCAGAGTTCACATCATTCATAGCTGGTGAAAATCTCAATCCCCGTTCCCCACTGCCTATCAAAACCGAGAATGGCTCCTGTTTCCACCTGTTTTCTACCAACTTTCCTATTCACGGCGCAGATTGTTTCCAGTTCCGTACACCTCAATAGTAGCAATTCCTTGCATGAAACCTTACGAAATGCCATTTTAATGTCCACATACACAACGATGTGACATTAAAAAATGAAGTATTTTAGCAGGCAGAGGCCGACAGAGACTGATTGTGTCCCGAGTGTGGGAAAATCCAGGAGGTCATTTGGCTGAGCTGGGAGGCTGAATGGCGGCTTCCAACTTTGCTGTGTCCTGTTCCTGTCTGCCTGTTGTACAGGTTCTTTATCCTGATCTAGCCACTGTTTAACAGGCACCATTGTACCAGACAGGGAGGGGCTCATGAGTTTGCTTGTATATAGTGGAGAGGGGGATGGTTTGTGTGTGAGCTGTGGGGGGTTGGGTGGGTCAGGTGTTTGGGAGAGGCACTGCTGAGGGGAGGGGAGGGGTGGGGGGGGGGGGGGAGGAGAGGAGAGGGGTTTTGAAACTGGTTGCTGAGTGAATGAGTGAAGGGGGTTGGGAAGAAGGGCTGCTGAATAAGTGACTGGAGGGGAGGGTTTGGAATGGTGTGTGTGGTGGGGAGAGAAGGGTAACTCCAATGTTGTAAGTGTGAGGGGAGAGGGGCGACTGCAATGTAAGTGTGAGTAGAGGGGAGAGGGGCTTCACTGAGTCTTCTGTCACCAGGGAATATGGAAAGCTTGTCTGAAACCTACATGATAGTATAAAAAGTACAATTGTTACAGATTTCCATATTTATATGGTGTATTATATGTTGGTCGATAATATCCGGTATACAAATTTTAATTCTATACTTGACCATGCTGCTTCATTGCTGTTTTGGTTTTGCAGATCTCTGGGTTCACATTTATGGTTTAGTGTTAAACTGGAGCCAGATTAGAGTGTAATTTGGGAAGCACTGGGTTAGAGAAAATCTCTACTGACAAGTCTGGACAGTCTGGACAATGGTCAATGAGGTGAATGCCAAAAGCTGTTCCTTTGCGTTCAGAGAAAATTAGGGCCATATTGTGTGATTTGTTTTGTTTCGTGTATGTCTGGCATTTATTTCTGACTTTACCCCGTAGTCACTTAAGTTTCTAACTGCAGAGTATTTTGGGCATTGACAGTTTAAATTGTTGAGCGATTTGGAATGTTCAAAGAAATATGCGTCTGTTAGTGTCCAGAGGAAAATTGATAAGAACGGACTAATGCCTAGAGGTTAATTATAAGTTGTTTAATAAAGCAGCCGTGCACCGTTCTTTTTGCAAGACGACATAGTGTAATATTTGACACTGCTGCTTTTTGAAGCTGTTTGCAAGGTCCTGTGGAGGCAGGAGATTGACCCAGTAGCCAAGGTAAATGGTTTTCTATTTGTTATCCTGGCATATTCCCCAAATAGCCCTGGATAGCAGGGGCTATGATTGTGTACAGGACCTCTCACCTGGTTTATCATCTTTCCCAACTACTTCCACAGGCAATGATCACATCACCCCATGAGTACCTCTTTTGCCTATTAGTCCTCTTAAGTTTCACTGATAGTCCATGGGCTTGTTAGATAAGAATTTATTCCAATCTATTCTAGAACAGTGTCTTCCTCATCCCTTTGAAGTTAGCTCTGGTTAATATCTGATCTTCCTCCTCCTTCCAGCCTAATGCAAATTCACATTAGGGTGGGGAAGTGGGACTAGGTAGGGTGCACCTTCAGAGGGTTGGTGCAGACTTGATGGGGCGAAGGGCCTCCTTCTGCAGTGTAGGGATTCGAGGATTCCAATAACTATCTACTATTCCCAACATGTACCTTTGCCACCACCTCGGTTCCGGTATGCTACTCATGATTAAATGGAGCATTACCTACTCCTTTTATACAAAGCTCCCTAATTTCCATCTGTGCACATTCCTTGGCTAAGTCATCAATGTGAGGAGGTCAATAAAATGCTCCCACGTGGGTTTTGCATCTTTTTTGTTACTTTAGCTTTACTCAGTGTGCTGACTTAGTCTTTTTCATTGCAGCTTTCTGCTGCATTGATGCTGTATTTTGTTAACACTGCCACCATACTAACCATTTCCATTCTTGTAGTTTTGAAAATCCAATGCCGTGTTATATTTAGCTCCCTCACCTAGCTAGACTGCAGTTAGGTCTTTGAAATTGATACCCTATTATATTTCTCTTGCTAGATTGTACTTCCAGTTTCATTTGTAATACTGCTAGGATTTGGTGTAGAGATGACATTTTTGTTTTCTTTCCTTCTTTTGTCTTGCCCACTAATTGAGTTTTGTGCCTCTCATCTGTTTAACGTCTGTAAAACTTATCACTCTAAAAACTTTTACATTATTTCCACCTTCACGTCATCAATTCTAAACACTTTACTAGATCCTTCCCTTTGTTTCCGTCGTAACCTTTCTGTTTTATGCATATGCCAGATGCCCACTCATCTGTTTTCTTTATAGACGAGTCAATCTTCCACGGTGCTGTATTTGGGAAATCAAGAGCAGGTGGTCTTATGGTGCAGCGAGTTTAGAGAGTGGGGATAATTGGATCAATGCACAAAGGCATACCATTTTGAAATCATCTTTAGTATATTTGTAAATCCTAATGTCTACATTTACACTGCAAATTGCCTATGTAAACATGTTGTACAATGATTATACCCTCCTGTCTGTGGTGGGTCAACAGTGCCTCCAGTGATGGGAAGGTGTAATTACAGTGTGATGAGTTGCCAGACAAATGTGGAATTAGGAATTATGATGGACGAAGTTGACAGAAAATGCACTCTTGATATAAATTATTATATCTAGATTGATACGTGACGTAGGCTCCTCATCTATTTGCTTTATGTAAATGCTATATCAGCCAGCCATTGTACTTTTCCTTTATTTCTCAAAGCTGCAAATATATTTTGCTACAGACTGCTCCTCTTCCCTGCAAACTTTATGTTGAAATCAAAGTTAATTATGGTAAAAGAGTTTGTTAGAAACAAAAATAATGCAAAATTCTTGAGTAAACAAAATTTGAACAACCACCAATTGCAAATGTCTCCTTATTAATCCTGCAGACTGCCAGCTTTCAAGCCTTCTCGTTGTGTAATGAACACTTGTTGAAAATAGATGCTTCTGATATCCCTGTCCAAAAGGGTTTAGTTATCTCAATGATTTGAAACTGTTTACTAGGTCGAAATGGAACTTCAGGAATTGACCACCTTTTTAAAAAATTAAGCGTACCCAATTAATTTTTTCCAATTAAGGGGCAATTTAGCATGGCCAATCCACCTAGCCTGCACATCTTTGGGTTGTGGGGTGAAACAGGAATTGCCCTCCTTGACGAGTGTGGTCAATGACAACATTCTACTGTTTTACTTTAACATAGAAATAGGAACTGGAGTAGGCCATTTGACTGCTTAAGCCTGCGCCACCATTCACTAAGATCATGACTGATCTGATTGTGACCTGAACTCCACCTCCCTGCCTGCCGTCAGAAATCTGTCTAACCAAGCCTTGATTATGTTCAATGACCCAATCTTCACTGCTTTCTGGAGATGAGAATTCCTAACACGAACGTCCCTCTTGAAAACAATTCCCCTCATTTCCATTAAATGGAAGACTCTGTGTATGGAGGTTATGCGCCCCCCAGTTCTTGATTCCTCCAGAGGGGAAACATTCCCTCAGCATCTACCCTGTTAAGCTCCCTTTGAATCTTCTAAGTTTCCATAAGCTCACCTCTCAATCTTCTAAAGTCCAATGAATATCTTTTCTTAAGATGTATTGCAAAAATAGTGGTCGTGAATATTTAACCCTTGATTAATCCTCCTGATGGAATTGTCTTCATTTAGATTTTAAGTAATTTTCAGCCTCACCTGTTTGTTTTATACATTAGTCAATCTTCCATGCTTTTGGGACATCAAGGTCACGTGGTCTTGAGATAAGGCAAACAGAGAACGTGGTTATCCATGTGGGGTGGTGGGGTGGGGGGAGGCTGCATGTGCGGTACAAGACAAATTGCTGTGGTTAGCATCTAATACAGTTGTAAATGCAGCCAAACCTGTTTACAATTTTGTTGTGTATGTTGCCCAGGGCAATTGTTACCCCCCCCCCCCCCCCACCGACCCAGCCTCCCTCCACCCCAACATTCTAATGTCACATGAGACTGTTGCACTGTAAACATTTATTTTTACAAGTATCAGTTTGAAGAGAATGGGAACATTCCATTTTTAAATGTATTCGTGCTGTTTAAAAATACAGGTGAATTTGTGCGGTTACTAATAATCGGAGCCTAACTATATCAGATGAGGCAGACTTTTTTATAGAAAAGAACCATGATCATTCTGCAATATTATTCGTGTGTGAATGAAAACAAGTGATGTTTCAGGCATCAATAATCACGGTTAAATCAAAAGGTGCAAATCTACTTTATGTTACACTTTTTTTCAAATGCAAGCCCTTTTAATAATAATAATCTTTATTAGTGCCGCAAGTAGGCTTACATTAACACTGCAATGAAGTTACTGTTGTTTATGATATTGCACACTTGTACTTTCTTATCCTATTTGGCATGATTTCTTGGATGACACTCACAGCATTCTTCAGTGTTGTAGCTGATATTAACCGAATTGTCTCAGTAAATAGCAGTCGTTTTCTTGTAAATGGAAATTCTACTTTCATCCTCATCCAAGCCCCTGCTCCGCTGGGACAGGCAAAAATGTTGGATGCCGGTAATAAATATTTAGTGTTGCATCTCCTTGATCTTCAGTGAGGAGAGAAGTCAAGGTGACATAAGCTAATTCTATAATTTCATTGCAGTTAACAGAGCCTGTGGTGAAGGCTGGGATAGCTTTATCTCCTTGTGTGTTCTGTTGCTTTCTGTCTCTTGTGGAGATCAGGAAAGGGGATCTATTGGACCTTTTCACTTACCACTGACAATGTAGGTGAGGCAGTCTCGGGTACAGACAAGGAGAAGAGTAAAGGTAAATGATTGGGAGGCAAATAGATTATAACTGTTTCAGTTAAAATGCAACCCATTAAATTATTTTTCTGAGTGTTGGCCAGATTTCCAGTGTAGAGGAAATGTGTTACACTGTAAGTATTCAATTTTTGGATTATTATCAGGTATGAACAGGCAGAACTTTCAATTTAACTTTTTTGATGCAGTGTAAATTAAGCCCATTGAGCTTGATTGATTAATATGGAAAAACACAAAAGATCAAGATTTATAGTTTTGAAAGTTTGCTCCCCAGGTTATATGGTACCAGAGTAGTCGGCTGGTATGCCACATGATAGAGAATTCAATAAATTTCATCTGAATCGGATCTAACTACACTTGCTGGATGTCCAGAAGTGATTGAAAGTACAAAGCCCACCACATTTATAGCAGTCAAATTTTAAGTGTGAATGAAAAGCCAAGCCTTGTTGCTACATCTTGTGAGCGGGGTATCATTGATTTCACTTGCTGCGAAGATCAAAATTAGATGAATGTAAAGCAGCCACATTTAACATTGTCACATCTATAAAGTGGGCAAAGCTACTTTGCAGCACCGTTTCACATTTTGGGATTTCATACTGTGCTTTCATGTGGGGACCTTGATGTTATTGATGTTAGACATGCGACTGTGAGCTTAAATATAACTCGGAGCTAGATTAGCAGGGCAGGCAGGTGTAGAATGAGTTTCAGATGGGGCTTCCGAGCTACAGTGTTGCATGCAGGCTGTGGGAGTTGACCATCCACATTAAATGCAGCTGCATCAAATCTTACTTACTTGAATTCAGCAGGGGTCATTGCTAAGTTAGGCTAGCAGATTCTGCCCAGGGATGAGGGGATGGGGGTGATGGATTGTGTGTGGGTACTCAGTTTGACTAAAAGCCAACAGTGGAAGTCAGGCTATTAAACAACAACTTGCAAAAGCTAGAGCCAATGAGAGGCTGCAAGGACAGTGGAGTACAGGAGAAAGGGAAGTAGAAAAATAGGTCAAGCACAATAAAATGGGGCAGCAGAGCATATTTTATTACTTTGATATTATTGTACAAAGGCACGTTATATTGATGGAAATAAATCAATCTGTTTCACTCTGTTCTCTACATTCCTCTAATCAAGATAAAAGCAGCTTTAAACAAATCATGTCTCCTGAGTGATCACCTGCATTGCCTTTGGATAGATTGGAGAGATACATGTACAAAAGGCACAAGTATCCAGCCCAGATCACTAGGGGATGCTGTTGCTGCATCCCTGGGTTTTGCTTTTGTATGTCAGTTCCCATAAAGGTATAATACTCAGCTTAAGGGAGCTATTGAGACCATTGACCCTGAGAAGGTATTTATATGTTAGGCTTAAATTTGTAACTGCTTGCTTTGCCTGACTTCTTCTGTCCATTAGTTTGTATCAAATTGGGTGGACAGCATCAGTACAGTTGATTATACAAACAAAGAGGGATTTTAGATTACCCCTGATCCTGTGCCATAATGTCACAATAAAATTTGACACTTGCTGTTCAGTTATCCAAGAACGCGGAATATCATCATTTTTGCGGAGCGGATAAGGTTACCTCAAGATATACCTTGATGGGATTGCTAGTGGGTCACTGTAAAGATCAATACCCTTCATTGACCAGTTGCAGTGGAAGGCCAAATTTAACACCATGGTCTTCAAATACTGTATTGAATCAAATTATACCAAACAAGGGTTTTTACATTCAATTAATTGGTTCTACACTTATTCTGTGGGAATAATTGCAAATACTTTCGTTGAGATAGTGGCCCAGAATTTAGTGCACTTTTGAATCCAGATGCCCATGAGGTTGGGCGCAAAGCAGATACAAGACCGATAAGATCTTGGGACCTGATTTTTTCCATGGACAATAATGGTGAGACCCCACCCTGCTCACTGTTGATAAGAGCAACTTCTGGCATCCTTGCATGCGCAGTTAAATGTGGAAATCTGGAAGCTACCGTCAGAGATTCCCTTCTTCTCCATAGATTGCACACAACAGGAGCTCGCTGATAAACCTGACATTGAAATCAATTTAGGCATAAAGTTGGGTTACTCGCACAACAGGGGGCGGGATTTTCCGACCTCCCGCCGGGTCGGAGAATCGCTGGGGGCTGGTGTGAATCCCGCCCTCGCCGGTTGCCGAATTCTCCGGCACCGGATATTCGGCGGGGGCGGGAATCGCGCCTGTTGGCGGGCCCCCCCCCGGTGATTCTCCGGCCCGCGATGGGCCGAAGTCCCGCCGCTGTCAACCCACGGCAGCCAGCGTGGATTGAACCACCTTTGGGACGGCGGGACACGGCGATGCGGGCGGGCTCCGGGGTCCTGGGGGGGGGCGCGGGGCGATCTGGCCTGGCCTGGTGGCCTGGCCCGCGACCAGGGCCCACCGATCTGCTGGCGGGCCTGTGCCGTGGGGCACTCTTTTCCTTCCACCTTCGCCATGATCTCTACAATGGTGGAGGCGGAAGAGACCCCCTCCACTGCGCATGCGCGGGGATGCCGTGAGCGGCCGCTGACGCTCCTGTGCATGCGCCGCCCGGCAAAGTCAGTTTCACGCCAGCTGGCGGGGCGGAAATCAGTCCGGCGCGGGCAAGCCCCTCAAGGTGAGGGCTCGGCAGCTCAAGATGCCGAGACTTCCGCACCTTTGGGGCGGCACGATGCCGGACTGATTCGCGCCGTTTTTGGCGCCGGTCGGCGGACATCGCGTCGATATCGGAGAATCCCGCCCCATGTTCTTACGAGAGACACCAAGAAAATGTTACACCCGTACATTCAGGAGTATGTGAATTTTTCATGGCAAGAGATTTGCTGGCAAACCACCTATCTGACCCTGCAAAATTATACGTGTGGAATTTTATTTCTTAAGACGTTGATTAGTGTTGGAGATTTTAAAAAGTATATTTTTTAACTTTTTAAATTTATCTTTTTAATCTCTTGTTTCTTAATCTTATCTGTTTTTCCTAGTTTTTATTTTGTTATCTCCAAATGATTTAAATCTACTTGATATTTTGTCCTTTATATTTCCTGGTTTAGAATGTGTGTGTGTGTGTGTGTGTGTGTGTGTGTGTGTGTGTGTATATCTCTCTCTGGGTGAAGATTCCTCAGTTTCTGTTCTAAAGCCCTGGCTGCCAGTAGGGGTGAATGGTGAGTGCCGTTCTTCGATGCCGACTGCAAGTTTCGAGACCCCTAGTTTGTAAAGCTTAGCTACTCATTGAATAAGCTTATTGAGCGACTGAGGAAGCCTAAAAATGAACAATTAAAATCATGCTGTATTCTGATAAGCTATTTTAAATTTATTTTTCCAATTAAGGGATAATTTAGCGTGGCCAGTCCACCTAACCTGCACATCTTTGGGTTGTGGGGCGATACCCATGCAGACATGGGGAGAATATGCAAATTCCGCATGGACAGTGACCCAGGGCTGAGATCAAACCCGGGTCATCAGCAGCAGTGCTAACCACTGTGCCACCTTGCTGTCCTGATAAGTTATTCTTTTATCCTTGTTGGGTAACAATTATTTAGAAACATGGATAATAGGAGCAGGAGTAGGCCATTCGGCCCTTCGAGCCTACACCACCATTCATTATGTTCATGGCTGATCATCCAACTCCGTAACCTCTTCCCGCTTTCCCCCCATATCTTTTCATCCCTTTAGCCCTAAGACTATATCTAATTCCTTATTGAAAACATACACTGTTTTGGCCTCAACTGCTTTCTGTGGTAGAGAACTCCACAGGCTCACCACTCTCTGGGTGAAGAAGTTTCTCCCCATCTCAGTCCTACATAGTTTACCCCATCCTTAGACTGTGACCCCTAGTTCTGGACTCCCCTGTAACATTCTTTTCTGCATCTACCCTGACTAGTCATGTTAGAATTTTATAGATTTCTATGAGATCCCCCCTTGTTCTTCTAAACCCCAGCAAATACAATCCTAATCTCTCCTTGTCAGTCCCACCATCCCAGGATTCATTCCAGTAAACCTTTGCTGCACTCCCACTATAGCAAGAACACCCTTACTCAGATAAGGAGTCCACTCGCCTGCATCCTCCTCACAGCTCATCCTCCTACCCGGCTCTGTGTCACCTGCAAATTCTGAGACATTGCATTTTGTTCCCTCATCTAAATCATGAATATATATTGTAAATAGCTGGGTACCTAGCACTGATCTCTCCGGTACCCTACTAGTCACTGCCTGCCATTTGGAAAAAGACCAGATATTCCTATTCTTTGTTTCCTGTCTGACAATCAGTTATCCATCTCAACACACTACGCCCAATCTTGTGTGCTTTAATTTTACTGGTTAATCTCTTATGTGGGACTTTGTTGAAAGTTCAAATAAACCGCATCCACTGGTTCCCCCTCGTGAACATCCTTGAAGTAGAACGCCATCCTTCCAGTAGATTTGTCAAGCATGATTTCTCTTTCGTAAAGCCATGCTGTCTCTGCCCGATCCTGCCACTGTTTTCGAAGTGTACTGCTATAAAATGTTTATAATGGACTCTAGAATTTTCCCAACTACTGACATCATGCTGACTGGTCTATAATTCCATGATTTCTCTCTACCTCTCTTTTCAAATAGTGGGGTTACAGTAGGTAACCCCCTTATCTTTAGGAACTGTTCCAGAGTCTCTTGAACCTTAGAAGTTGCTCACCACAATTTCTAGGGCTATTTCCTTAAGTACTCTGGGTTGTAAATGAATGGGCCCTGGTGATTTATCAATTTTCAATCCCATCAATTTCCCAATACCATTTCTCTGCCAATATGATTTCCTTTAGTTCCTCCCTCTCACTAAACCCTGTGTTCCCCAACATTTTTGCACATTATTTGTGTCCTCCTTTGTGAAGAGAGAACCAAAGTATGTATTTAGTTGGTCAGCCATTTCTTTGTTGTTCCCCATTAGAACTTCCCCCGTTTCTGACTGTAAGGGACCTACATTTGTATACAATCTTTGTCTCTTCACATCGCTTCACGTCACTATCGTACCTGCTTCCGCCACATCCACCGGCAGTGTGTTCCAGGCACCCACTACCCTCTTGTACAAAAACGGCCCTCTCATATCTCCTCTAAACTTTGCCTTCACACCTTACCTTAAACCTCAGCGGCATAGTAACATAGTGGTTAGCACTGTTGCTTCACAGCGGCAAGGTCCCAGTTCGATTCCCACTTGGATTACTGTCTATGTGGAGTTTGTACGTTCTCCCTGTGTCTGCGTGGGTTTCCTCCGGGTGCTCCGGTCTCCTCCCACAAGTCCCGAAGACGTGCTATTAGGTTATTTGGACATTCTGAATTCTCCCTCCATGTATCTGAACAGGTGCAGGAATGTGGCGATTAGTAACTTCATTGCAGTGTTAATGTAAGCCTACTTGTGACAATGAAAATTATTATGCCCCCAGTAATTGACTCTTCCATCCTGGGAAAAAGTTTCAACTCCATCTATTATTTTACATGTGACTTTAACGTTAATGTTTTTCTACTCAACGTACCTTACTGTTTGCTTCATTTGTCCTATGGCTAAATAATGCTCCTTAATTCAAAATTAAAGTTTATATTAGAGTGTGTGGGGTAGCTGTGGAGGAAGCATGAAGTTAATACTTCATTTGGAGAATGAAGAATACATTATTGATGTAAGTAACCCATTGCCGATGCTCCAGGAGGTAAACCACAATAGTCAAGCTCCCAGAAGATTATGCTGCAAGGGGAATTTAAAAAAAAATGTATTCATTTGTGGGATGTGGGTATCACTGGCAATGCCAGCATTCGTTGCCCATTCCTCTTTGCCCTTGAAGTGAGTGGCTTGCTGGGCCATTTCAGAGTGGTTAATGTTCAACCGCATTGCTGTGTGTTTGGAGTCACATGTAGGCCAGACCAGGTATGGTTTCCTTCCCCAATTTTTTTTTTTAGTGAACTGTGTTTTTTTTACAACGATTGACAACGGTTGTTTCATGGTCACTGTTACTGACACAAGCTTTTCAATTACAGATTATTAACAATGTGAATTCCACCAGCTGCCGCGGTGGGATTTGAACCCTTGTCCCCAGAACATTAGCCTGGGTCTCTGGATTACTAGTCCAGTGACATTACCACTATGCTCCTCCCCCCCACCCTCCTCCGTACTTCCCCCTGAATACTAATGCTATCCCAGAGGATAGACCCACTAATGGAGAGATCCAAAGAACGATGTTTAGAAAATAGGATTGATTTTACAGCTTTACAAATAAGGTTATCCTTGTTTTGAAAGAGGCAGAAATATATTGTCACAATCCATGCTACAGCGGAAGATCTTTGCTTTTGCGTTCAGTTTGACACAAGTCTTGTGAGTGAGCAGCTGACTTAGCTTCACAAGCAGCACACAGCTGAGGTAGTCTCAGAACTCTGTACCGTACTTTAATTCAAAGTCATACAGCGCCCAGCTTTGTTTACAGGCACCCAGCTTTAGTTTCACTTGAGCCTGAATCAGGGTTGTTATCAGCCCACTTTCTAATCTGTGAAGCAGGTGATGTGTCTGGGCTTTTGCTGAAAGATTGGTTTAAAAAAACCCACGAAGCAGCCTTGACCTCGTACTCGACAACTTGACATGAACGGGTCCTCGAAACATTAACGAGTCTGTCAACTTAACAGCACAAGCGGCTGATCAAAATTCAGGTGGGCGAGGACGCAGCACCGCTTTCAACTTTTTTCAACTACAGATTGGCATTCATGGTCCAGACTTCTGCAGCCAGAGTTTCTGAACACGGTTAACTCCCCTCTTCAAGTATCTTTCTTTTTGAATCCTGAGTATAATACGTTTAGTGGTTGAGCTAAAAAGGAAAATCCATGAATGAAATAGCAATTAAAAAGCCCTAATGCAGAACTGATTCAGCTGAGTTTTGCCACTAAGCCAATTTCAGGCACTGGGTTTTCTTGGGGTCAGTTGCTTTTCTTCCTTCAGTTATGTAACGCAGAACCTATCATTGTTTTTTTTTATGAGTACGCACTCTTGTCTGCAGCTTCGATATTATTGCAATTGCAATTAAGCTGTTTCTTCATTGGTTGCAAACCAAGAGACCTCTCCAGCTAGTAGAAAGGCTGATTTAATTCTCATCTTTATGAGAATCATGTCCTCTGTTAAAGAGTTAGCAATTAATGGTGACTTGGATAATTAGTTTTGTCCAAACAAGATCATGGAATAGTAGCTATAATTGTCATGGTTTTCTCATGTGGCGGAATGTTATAATTTATTCTTTCATGGGATATGGGTGCCAATGCCAAAACAAGCATCCCCAATTGCCCTCGAGTGTGGTGAGTTTTGAACTACTGCAAAGGTGGGGGAGCCACGGAGGGGGGGGGGGGGGTCCGTATCTGCTTCAAGAAGACGACCATCATCCCTGTACCAAAGAAAAGCCAAGCAGCGTGCCTTAATGACTATCGTCCAGTGGCTCTGACATCCATCATTATGAAGTGTTTCGAAAGGCACAGCCTCCCGGATTGCGTTGACCCACTACAGTTCGCCTACTGCTGCGACAGGTCCACAGCAGACGCCATCTCCGTGGCCCTGCACGCAACACTGGGACGCCTAGATAACAAAGACACCTATGTCAGACTCCTATTTATTGACTACAGCTCAACCTTCAACACTATTATTCCTATGAAACTCATCTCCAAACTCCGTGGCCTGAGCCTCGGCTCCTCCCTCTGCGGCTGGATCCTGAACTTCCGAACCCACAGACGACAATCAGTAACGATAGGCAACAACACCTCCTCCACGATCATTCTCAACACCGATGCCCCACAAGCTGTGTCCTCAGCCCCCTACTGTACTTATACACCTATGACTGTGTGGCTAAATTCCTCTCCAACTCAATTTTCAAATTTGCTGATGACACCACCGTAGTGGGTCGGATTTCAAACAATGACGAGACAGGGTACAGGAATGAGATAGAGAATCTGGTGAACTGATGCGACGACGATAATCTCTCCCTCAATGTCAACAAAACGAAGGAGATTGTCATCAACTTCAGGAAGCATAGAGGAGAACATGCCCCTATCTATATCAATGGGAACGAAGTAGAAAGGGTGGCGAGCATATAGTTTTTAGGTGTCCAGGTTACCTGTCCTGGTCCCCCCATGCCGACACTATAGTTAAGAAAGCCCACCAACGACTCTACTTTCTCAGAAGATTAAGGAAATTTGGCATGCCAGCTATGACTCTCACCAACCTTTACAGATGCACCATTGAAAGCATTCTTTCTGGTTGTATCACAGCTTGGTATGGTTCCTGCTCTGCCTAAGACCGCAGGAAACTACAAAAGGTTGTGAATGTAGCCCAGTCCATCACGCAAACCAGCCTCCCATCCATTGACTCTATCTATAATTCTCGCTGCCTCGGAAAGGCAGCCAGCATAATTAAGGACCCCAGGCACCCCCGGACATACTCTCTTCCACCTTCTTCCATCAGAAATAAGATACAAAAGTTTGAGGTCACGTAACAACCGACTCAAGAACAGCTTCTTTCCTGCTGCCATCAGACTTTTGAATGGACCTACCTCCTATTAAGTTGGTCTTTTCTCTACAACCTAGTTATGACTGTAACATTATATTCTGCAGTCTCTCCTTCCTTCCCTATACACGGTATGCATTGTGTGTATAGGTGCAACAAACAATACTTTTCACTGTATACTAATACATGTGACAATAAATCAAATCAAATCAAAAGATGTGTGTCTGCGCTGGCGGATGATGGGGATGACAGCTGTGCCGCAAATACGGTGGTCTCTGCAGAGCTCCCCTCTGAGGTGTTCTCATGGGAGGCAGTGGGGGGTGGTGGTGGGGGGGGGGGGAATCCACCCTGGATGGGCTGGCGCCGTCGGATGGAGATCCTGCGGGAGAATGGACATGTGGTCAATGGGTCAGTGGCTATGATATTAATGACTCACATGTGACAGGTCACGTGGGTGGGGGCCGTTAATTCCTCATCTCTGTGTCGTATGCCAAATTCTGTTCCATGCCACCCCATGACCTCCAAGGCCCGCTCCTCGTAGAGCGTGATGATTCTGATGTCCAGCATCTCACTGCCCGTTCTGAGACACTTCCCGTCTGTCGTGGGCCAACTTCTCCTGAGGTGGCATCTTGAGCCACACGCTACGTTCATCAATAGGGGGGAAATGGGGCCTGTGGGGGAATGGGAAGGGTGTTAGGGGGGTGGGGGCGTGTGTGCCAGTGTGGGCGGCAGCAGTGCAGGACATGGATGGGTTGGGGCACAGTTCGGTGCTGGTGGGGGCGGTGCCAGGTGCATGCATGTGGGCGGGGTGCCAGGGGGCCACCCATGCTGCCCGTTGGAGGTCATTCTTATCGCACTGCGTGCCGGTCCTCCCGGTAACACTCCCCGAGCTGATGGTCGCTGCCACTTCCTCCCAGGCGGCACTGCCTGCCCTGTGGCTGATCCTCGGGGCAACAGGGCATCCCGTCTGGTCGTGACCATGTCCAACAATCTGGCCAGGTTGGCATTCCCGAATTGCGGGGCCGGTCTTCTCAGTGGCAGGGCTGCAAGCTGTATGGGGTTTGCTTTGCAGTCAGTTCATCAACCTGGATAAATCTTGGAGCTCTCTGCAGAATGACAATTTGGAGTTCAGATAAGCAATTACAATAATACCAATAAAATGGTAAACAATTGAATGTGCGTTCATTTGTCTCCTGTTGTTGGCGCTTGAAATAGTCGAGGTTTGAGTTGTGGAGTGGATTCAGCGTGACCAGTAGATTGTAGAAGCAGCTTGGGAGCTCCCTTGATTATGGCATAACTCATTCTCCAGTTCTTTCTTCCATGTGGTAAGTAACAAGCTTTTGGCATTTTGATGGTCAGATCCCAGCTAGGGTTATGAATTCTTGTTTGGGGAATTGTCCATACAAACTTGCATTTACTATCATATAACATAAGCTTTGCACGGTATGTTGTCATCATTGGAATTTCTGGACAAATGTGTAATTTCAGCCACAGCACGATTTTAAAGAATAGCTCTTTTTGCGGGGGGGGGGGGGGGGGGGGGGAGCGGTGAGAAGGAGGTGCGCAGGGCTTTAGTTGCATTGGGGAAGGAGGTGATTGATTGTTGTGATCAGTGCAGTTCCCTTGTGAAGTTGCTCCTTCACTGTATTAAGTAGAGTTCCAGCATTTTAACTCTGAAACCATGAAGGGAATGGCATTATATTTCCAAGGTTTGGAGGTAGGTTTGGAGGCCATAGTGTTCTTATACACCTCCTGCCCTTCTCCTTGAAGGCAGTGGAGGTCGCAGGTTCGGAGTTGCTGCCCACATTTAGTTTGCCAAACCCTCACAGTCTTTGAGAAGGATTTTCAGATTGGTTTCCTCTTTAAGTAAAAAAAAATCTTCTTAACCATACTTCAAAAAAAATTGTTCAAATAGGAAATATTAGCAGCTTTTTTGGGGCAACGATCTTCGAGAAGTTGGACAGCTGGAGCAAGCAAACAGGGAACAGAGGGTAACGGTTAGTGGATGATTTTCAGGCTGGAAGAAGGTTTGTAGTGGAGTTCCCCAGGGGTCAGTGTTGGGACCCTTGACCTTCCTGATAAGAATGACCTGAACTTTGGCGTATGAGGCACAATTTGAAAATTACAGATGATGCAAAAATGGAGGCATTGTAAAATGTAAGGAGTATAGTGTAGAACTGCAAAGAGACATGGACAAGTTGGTGGAATGGGTGGACAGGTGGCAGATGAAGTTCAGTGCAGAGCAATGTGAGCTGATTCATTTTGGTAGGAAGGACATGGAGGGACAAAATAAGGGGGAGGGGGGAACAGGGGTACAGGACCTGGGTGTATATGGGCATAAGGCATTGAAGGTGGCAGGGCAGAATGAGAGTGGAGTGAATAAAACACACAGTATCCTAGGCTTTAGTAATAAGGACACAGAGTATAAGACAAGGAGGTTATATTGAACTTGTATAAGACACTACACTAGTTCAGTTCAGCTGGAGTACTAGGTCCAGTTCTGGCCACCACACTTTGGGAAACAGGTGAAGCTATTGAAGAGAGTGCAGAAAATATTCACAAAAACGCACTACCTGAGCATGTGGTGAGGCAAATTCAATCTAGGCACTCAAAAGACTTATTTGAAAAGGAACAATGTGCAGGTTTATGAGTTGAAGGCAAGAGAATGGCACTAGGTGTCTCCTGGCTGCCTCCTGCGCTGAATCCCCACTGCACGACATGCTCAATGTTACAGAAATCATTCGGAGAACTAAAACATACAGCGGCATGCGTACCTTTTGTTTTCTTTGTCTTTGTCAAATTTCTGCCCATCTTTCCTAAAGGTGTTGGACTCAAATGGGTACAGTTCCATAATTGCTGGCTGCCCTTTGGTACCTCACCCAAGTGGTCATCCTTTGATTGTGAGTGTAATCAGTGAGTGTCAGGGGCTTATTTGTTTTTAGGGTTCTCACAAACCTGATTCATTGGAAATCCACCTGTGTTTTGCTAGCCTGGGGTTTACCGCCTAGCGATTGGAGGAATCGGTCAATTTTCCTCTGTCGCAAAATGATCTGCGTGTTGTTTATGCATCTGATTCTGATTGTGCTACCAGCAGCGGGATAGGCAAAAGCTTCCTGCAAGAATTATAACCCTAATTTTCAATCCTTAACCCCATGATTATTCAGATTATCGCTCTGCCTGAAATTGGATAAAGCAAGTCAGACTGGGGGATTTATGTATGTTTTTAAAATACTGCAGTAACTTTATTGGCCAGTTGTTTTCAATACTACTGATGACGCTACGCTCAGTTGAATTTTGGATTGTTTTTCTACATGTACCTCCGGGAAGGGAGACTTGTCTTTGTTTCAAATTGTTAGCCGACCAGTTTGGAGGAAAATGAGGCGATCTCAAATATGGTGGTTTGAAAATATGTACAAGTTTGAAGTTTTGAGATCATAATTGAAGCATCAAAATTAAACTTGAGCTTAAAATATTAGATAATAGGATGGGAACACTTAGTATTTGAAATAAGTGAATGCATCTAGTCAAGATTCTTTAACTTGTTCCAGCCAGCAACAACCTGAGAGAATTCTACAATCATGAAATATGTCTTTAACATACACAACGTTTTAGTGATGCTTGCGTTTTGATCCATAATCCAGCCAAAAGATTGTTTAAAACTCTCACAGTTAAAATAACGCAGATATAACAACTTGTATACAACTACTCGCGGAGTGTGCTGAATTTGTGGAACTTGCTGCCCCATCGTGTGGTGGAGTCTGAGTCAATAAATAGTTTCAATAAGGAGATCGATGTATTTCTGATTTTAAAAAACGGGTTAAAGGGATATGGGGAACAGGTGGGGAGGTGGATTTGACACCAGGAAGAGATCAGCCATGATCCGATTGAATGGTGGAGCAGACTCAAAGGGCTGAATTACCTACAATTGCTCCTAATTCCTATGTCCCTATGCATTTATGTATATATTTAATCATAGCAACATGTCCAAAAGTGCTACACAGGAGCATGATCACAGAAAATTCCAAACTGATTGCATAAATTGTTATTAGGATAGTTGACCAAAAGCTTGGCCAAAGTGGGAGGTGTTAAGGAGCATCTTTAAAGGTGAGGGAGAGATTAAAGAGGAGAGAGAGAGAGACGTGGGTAAAGTTGGGGAGGGTATCCGGTCTTTGGGACCTGGGGTCGTTCGGTCAGCGACCCCAACAACTGGTCTTGCGTTGTCTTGTCCTTGATGCTTGTTGCAAGAGGTTGGAGGCAGCTGGACGCTGCAAGTGTTCCCCTCCTGCCGGGGCCTGGGCTCCTTGCTGTCTGGGTGTTTGGGCGACCGTGTGGCGGAGGTGAAGGCGCATCGTTCAATGGAGCATCGTAGGGATCTTGATTGTTAATTGCTTTTCATTAGCCTTTCCAAGCATTGTAGATGGCGTTATTATCCTGCTGTTGATCAATAATCCTGGACTGTACTCACTTGTGATTATGCTATTACTTTCATGTTATTGTCTTTTCTTCTGACAGAGTGTGTGATATATGAATACAAAGGAGAGAGCCGCCTGTTATCCTGTTTTGGCAAAAACCATACTGAGTCAATAATATGACATATGACGCTGGATTCTCCGGTCGCTGACGCCGAAATTGAGTGAGGCGATCAGCTGGAGAATATCCGTTTTCGATGAAATTGGGGACGGAGCCGCTTTTGCGATGCTACGCCCTTTCGAAACCCGCATGCTCGCAGAGTACGCTGCATGCCATATCGGCCTCAAGACGTTGCCTGAGGCCCACCCCCCCCGATGCTCCACCCCCGACCGGCCGCGTTCCCGTCAGCATGGGTCTCTCATGGTGTTACCTGTCGGGAACTCGGCATGGCGGCTGCGGACTCAGTCCAGTGCTGTCACAGTCGGGGGAAGGCCGATCCGTGGGCAGAGGAGACTTGTCAGGGGCTGGGGGCACTGTTGAGGAGTGGTCCGGGGGTCATGAGCCGGCCAAAGAGGGTGCACTATTTTGCAGGCCTGGTCCGCGCGTGGCCAGTGCCATGTTGCACGGCGCGACCGCTGCAGGCAGCCGCTGTGCGCATGCGCGGCCACGGACCTGGCAATTCTCCGGGCCGTATCGACAGCTAGAGCCGAGTGCTCTACGCTGCATTGCTGCTAATCCCCAGCCAAAGGGAGGATCTATGGCCATTTTGCGCCGGATGTCCGGTCGTAAAACTCCACCATTCCCATACCAGCGTCAGGACATAGCCTCAAAATCGGAGAATCCAGCCCATGGTTTGTGTATAGTCTTGCTTTTTTTTAGTGAGCTGAGTCCTTACATTTATGCAGAAGGAGTGCATTTTAGACACCCCCTGCCTCGTTTATGGAGAGGATGAGTAGATCCAGAGCAGGGTGTTGGGTGGATGGTTGGTGTGGTGGCGAGTGATAGAGTTAGCTGAATCCTCACTTGGACTGAGGAAAGCCCCCAGTTAGAGCTATCTGTATCGGGTTTTTGTTTAATAATTTTTTGAGTCTTGAGAATCCGTGCTTATCTTCTGGGAAAGCCCTGATAGATCATGTGTCCCAAAGAGGTCTGGGTTCCTTTTGAATCTTTGTGGTTGGCCCTCTGGAGTTGTTGGAGCCGAGGGAAATTTGTGGTGGCCCATGCCTGAGCATGGTCGGTTAATCCTTGCTCGGTTTGTTGGGAGTGAGAGTCTGTGTGGTATGGATCTGTTGTTGGAGCCCTTCTTAGGTTTGATGGTAGGCCCTCCTGAGACTGCTCTGTAGTTTTTCTTTTTTATACTGTCTCGGTTAGTTCACTGGGAGGCGCTGGCCGCACTGACTATAATCCAAACCTATTGCGTGAATATTTGATGGTCCTCTCTGTAGAAATCTGTGGCATGCTGATCGTTCTGCCCTGTGCCTGAGTGGGGTTTTGTTGCGTGTAATGGTATATGTAAATTATCCTTTTTGAACTGGTGTCCTCGCAAATCTTTTTCTGTAATTTTTAACTTCTGTTATGGTGGGGTTAAAGAATCCATGCTTGACTCCTGTAAGGGTACAAATAGGTCTGATATCCGAGAGAACGTTACAGCGTGTTATTGGTGCCTCTGTGTGGCTGGAATTGAAAGAGATATGTTCCGGTCTGCGCCCGAACATGGCACGAAGATGTTATCCTGAATTCTTGTGGTCGTTGCGAGCAATCACCGTGCGGGGAAGGTGTGCACCATTTTACCGTGTCTTCATGGCCCTATCCTCTCTCTCCCTTGTTCTCTTGTAATGCAGAGGGAGGCGCCAAGTTGAGATTAGCAATTATATTGCTGCTCTTCTGTCCTCCTCCGTATCTATGTATGTTGACACATTTCTGCTATGCTGTACCATTCCTGCGTTAGTTGTTAAAATGGAGAAACTTCAATAAAAATACTCTTTTTAAAAAAAATGCTTCGTGATAATATTCGGGATATAATTGTGAACAAATAAAGAGGAACAATCGTAGTGAGATTTCCTGTTTTTAAAAAAAATGTATTGGTCACTTTTCTTTTTGGTTTTAATCTCTACCGAGTATAATGGGTTAAATCACATTGAAACTAATGTGTGTCTTATAACCACCGAGGACTGTTTTGGATAATATTTCAAGAATTCAATAAAATGTTACCCTAGTTGGTCAGTTTTTTTTTAGTTAGTCAAGTTGCCCCTGTCGGGGTAGTTTTGCAACCAGAATACCATTCAGAACCTCACTGCTTGATGACATGCAAAGAACAGCCTCTTACTTCTTCACTACTGGACAAAAGTGTGTATGGGCAGAGATAAATGTTAATTGCTTTTCATTAGATAATGAGTATTTGGCAGAATTCAGATGGTGGGGATTGTGGATCAGCAGGAGACTTGGCAACCTCGTTCTCTGTGAAAATTTCAGAGGCTTGGAATTTCTGAAAATGCATGTAACTATTCATTTGTGGCAGAGCATATTGTCCAAAGCCCCCCAGTAGCCTACGTAGGGCTTGTGCCTTGAAACTAGTAAAATGCCATCTTGTATTCTGAGATTTCTATAGGTTTTTTATTTGGTTTTGTTTTGTTAATTTTGGATATAAAGTTTTTAGTTGAATGATTTACAGTCTTTTCCACATACCAGATATTTGTCCTATAATGTAACTAATCTAGTGAGACGTATTGAGAAAAATAGCTGTCAAACCAGCCACCGCGCACACTGATTGATACGTCTCAAAGGTTTGGTGCGTAGCTATTTGATGATTCATTAGATATAGCAAATTATTTCATGTACACATCGTTTAACAGAAAACACCAATTTGGATCATTTTATGAATGAAGTGCACGATGGACGGTGCAATTAAAAAAAAATAAGCAAAGGTGGTCATACTGAACAAGAAGGAGTGGAGTAAGGAGTGGGACATTTGTTTGTTTTTCCCCCTCTTGTTCTGTTACTGAGTGTACCGCTTCCCCATCCCCATTTTAGGAGTACTTGCTCTCCCTATCCATCTGTTGCTGTTTCCTTTTATCTTGTGTCAAACTGTTGGATATAATCGTGGGATTCTCGAGCTTGTCAGTTAGGCTGGTTTCTTGGATTATTACCAGTCTTACGGGCACTCTAGTAGTTCCTTGGAGGTGACTGTAAGCTGCGGTCTCTATTGACACCGGAGCAGAACAAAAAGGTAGCAACAATACTGGTAGCCAGACCAAACAAAAAAGGTGATGCAGATTCCCAATTGGATGCTGCTGCCGAGTGAACGTTTTCCGCTCCCTGTCAGTTTTAAAGTACTTGAGCTTGGCAAAGTGAACTGTCCCGACTTGTTTTGAAATTTGTGATTCGTTCTTTTATCTATTTATTTCTGAAATGGCAAGAGATTGTGGCAGGCCAGAATTTAGAGTGGGCTGAGAATGACAGGGAAGCCTGAAAAACACTAAATACCATTTTAAAGGAGAAGGAATGCATCCTGCTTCATTGTGTACATGTAGATGGGTTTTTTTTCTTTTGCTTGTTGGTTTCTTTCAGAAAGAAACACCTAAATCTTAAAGTTTGAAGTCCTCAGCGTGACGACTTTAGCGAACAGCTGAATTAATAGATTTCTTGCAATCCAATTTAGTAGCTTTTCATTGTGTGGCCCACTGATTCAGGGACATTTGAAAGCATGTACAAAAGGACCTAATTATGTGAGTATTATTTAACAGTATTTACACCTGCAGTGGTCCCATATGGCATGCACTACAGCCATGGCTGCCATTGTGCAGGGTTTGGTTTTGGCACAGGAAAGGAACGCTTTCAAAAGAGCATCTGTATCCTGTTTAGTGAAGATTGTAAATGAGGTAGCAAAACTTTGACTGTATGAGCATCATGTTTTCTCTTCAGATGCTGAACATCAGTATTAGCTGACATCTCAGTGGGAAAGGAATTGTTTGCCATTGCACAAAGATTTCAGGGTTTTTCTCTCGTTGCACTTTGGTTTAATGCTATTGAAAAGGTGTGTATATGAACTATTAAGATTCTACTCTTGCCATACCAAAGTTTATGCATTGTTTTTTGAAAAACAGTGATTTCTGTACGGTGGTTGAAAGTAGGAATTCCCCATTGTGGCGGCACCAGGTTTATTTTGTATTGTTTATTCATACGTAAATCAAAGACAACTAAGGTCCTTGTCTTTCCTCTCACATTGGTTACAAGTAATTGCAGTTACGGACAGCCCTGTGTAAATCCACGTTTGAGGGCCAAGTCTGCTAGATTGATGTGAAACTAAAAGGATTTTCTTGTAATGTATTTGTGATAATGCAATGTACGTGTTTTGTTTAGCACATAAAAGAGTAAGTAATTCTTTAAAAGTCTTCCCTGAGCATTCCCAGCTCATAAAAGTGACATGCTGTTGAGGGCGCTCACCAAGCTATAGTCTGCAAAGCTTGCCACGCTCTCACTTCAACAGACGTGACACACAAAATCATTGTAACCCAGTGTACAATGCATGGCAGAAGTTAATGATGGTCACATAGCTGCCATCAATGACCCACTTGGGGAGATGGTCAAGAAGTGCAGGTGAATTTGTGTGACCGTGCTGTGCTGCTGTTGTTCTTCAATGAGAGAGGAGAGGATAGTAACAGCCACCAGCCATGCGCTTAATGAAGGCGTGGATAGCACATTGTGGATCTCTCTGCTTGTCTGGAAGGTGACGACGCAAAAAGGAACGTGGCAAGATAAAAGTGACCCTGGATTACAAACTGCAGCGCCACTTTTAAGTTGGCAGACGATAGTGCAGGATACATCTGACCTGGAGACAAAAGAGTTTGTTCCTCTTGGTCATTGTGAGATGGATATGTCAGGGCATTCGGGTATGATTGATGGTGAAGCCGGTAGATGTCTCCTGTCTGGCTCTGATGCTTACTCAACTCTGAAGACGCTGTCTTTCACTTTTTACCATTTGAACATGAAGTGCTGGGGTGATGTTGCTTCAAAACCAATCCTGATGATTAGTTTTAACTTGGCTTGCTGCCCAATATGAGATTCTTAATTTACTGGCCGCCCTCTCTGAGCTGTTTTGGAAGCTCCTATTTCAGTTCACCCCATCTTTCAACTCCCCCTCTGTTGAGGTACCGGAAACGTTTCAATTACAGATGGGTTTCTGGCGAATTACCAAACACCAGACTGTGGTTATTGCTATACAATTCAGAAAAGGGAAGAAGCTCCACAAATAATTTCAAAACTGAAAAGGGTTGCCATGGCAATGACAGCAAATATTAATAGGAGAAACCTTTTTAAAAAAAAAAAAATTGAAAAGTACCCAATTTTTGTTTTCCAATTAAGGGGCAATTTAGCATGGCCAATCCACCTACCCTGCACATCTTTGGGCTGTCGGGGTGAGACCCACGCAGACGCGGGGAGAATGTGCAAACTCCACACGGGCAGTGACCCCGGGGCTGAGATCGAACCAGGTCCTCGGTGCTGTGAGGTAGCAGTGCTAACCACTGCGCCACAGTGTTGCCCTTAATAGGAGAAACCTACACTAATGATATAGCATAAATCTGGAAAAATGGAAAGAAGGCTTTGGAGCTACAGCGTATTGTGCAGAGTGCCCATTCCCCTTTCCAAAACAGCCAGGAAATAGAATCCATTTCATTTTAATGCATCAACATCTAAATTAATCGATGGATCTTCTTTGGCGTGACAAATGTCAGCCTGGTCAAAACTGTTTCAGTCAGAGTACATTGACCTTGAGAGCACGACTGATCTGTTCCTCTCCTGAATGGTCCAGTAGTCTGAGCAATTGTAAAATATCCTCTTATATGCTCCTGTAGGTTTCTGAGCCTTCTTATAGTACAGAATAACCAGGGAATCATTTTCTGCTCCGAGAGGCAGCAACCTGAAAGAAAATGGACCTTCTACCAAACTGCATTGGACAATGAAGAGAACTATGGTTTCTTATGTACTGCAATTTCTATATCATAAAATCTCTACAGTGCAGAAGGAGGCCATTCGGGCCATCGAGTCTGCACCGGCCCTTGCTCCAATAAGAGCCCCTTACCTAGGTCCAACCCCCCGCTCCTATCCCCGTAACCCCACCTAACCTTTGGGCAATATTAGCATGGCCAATTCACCCAACCTGCACATCTTTGGACTGTGGGAGGAAACCTGAGCACCCGGAGGAAACCCACGCAGACACGGGGAGAAAGTGCAAACGCCACACAGTCACCCGAGGTTGGAATCGAATCTGGGTCCCTGGCGCTGTGATGCAGCAGTGCTAACCACTGTGCCACCGTGCTGCCCTAAACAACTTCAAAGGGCACATCCATGATTTGAAGCTGGGACCGCTCGCAACCATCTAGACTGAAATAACCTAACCGAGAATCATACCCCTAGACCAACGAGCCAGCACCTGAGGGTTAATGAAGGGATAGCACCTGTCGAAAGAAACCCTCTCTCTACCCATGAAGAATATTCAGTACAGTTCTGCAGAATTCCTCCTGAGCAGAAGCAGGAGTATTCATAAATTTGCACGAGTTGAGTTAATGGCTACGATTCTTTGAAAGAAAGACCAGAGAGCAGTGAGGCATCCCACTCTTGCTAATCTGAACGACACAGTCGGTGAATCAGCAACAAAATTGCACAGTAGAACTAAGGTTGGCAAAAGATCTTTTTAAGTTGCGACGTGCTACTTATCCTGCGACGTGCTACTCATCCTGTCTCCCACAACAATCAAGCTGTCAGGTTATTTTGCCCATTGCTTGTGATAAAAGGGCAAATACCACGGTCATGACAACCACCATTTGCTATCCCTGTCTTTTGAAGTGGCTGAGCTACTTTTCTGACATTCCACAGAAAAGGTTGAACCAAATAAAAGCGGGAATTCTTTTCAAGTTTTAAATGCAGCACAGGTAGTTTGAGTCATTTTGTGGACCAAGGGCAGTTAGTGCACAGATATGTTACTGTTGGCGATATAAAGGTGCACTCAGTACCCCTGTGTGAAGATAATTGCCCAAAGCAATGATCTTGTAGATTAGCATCGAGAAATTATGAAAAATTATGTTTATAAAAAAAAACATTCTGACTTTGTATTATACATTGAAAAAAATAATGTATTATCAGTTGGGTGGTGATTTGGGAGGCCTACTATGGACGCCACTTGTTTTATGACTCTTTGGTATCTGGACAGTAGCAAAACCTGTGTGTTGTAGTATCTGTACAGGTAAGGAAAATGATAGAAACACCAAATGAGGGCAGCGCGATGGCACAGTAGTTAACACTGCTGCCTACGGCGCTGAGGACTCGGGTTCGAATCCCGGCCCCGGGTCACTGTCCGTGTGGAGTTTGTGCATTCTCCCCGTGTCTGCGTGGGTTTCACCCCCACAACCCAAGGTTAGGTGGATTGGCCGCGCTAAATTGCCCCTTAATTGGAAAAAAAATAATTGGGTACTCTAAATAAAAAAAACACACCAAATGGACGAAAAACCCATCCAATTCGTCTGGTTTTGCTATATGTTCAGAACAAATATTTTCACGGCCTAGTTCTGTGCCTAACCATAGGAAGTTCATGCAGAATTCATGCCGGTGGCATGCTGGTTCTGAGAGTGATGTGGTTTGCTGCTTTGCCCACATAACTTGGTGATGTGCACCTGCTGATAATGCTGACTCCGATAGCGAACAACTGCTTTTATGTTTCCCCCTTCAGAACTTCAAAACGAGTGACAAATAGTACAAAAGCACATTGCCCACAGTTCACCTTTGACACGCGCTGCCAGATAATGGCAGTTAATTAGAAAGCTCTGTTTTCTTTTTCAGTGCGAAAGTATCTTTTTTTTTGTTCTGAGTCATTACTGGGCGCAGGATTGCTGTTTATTAGTGTAAAGGTGAAGAACTTCTGTTACAAAAGCCAGATATGTTTTTACGCGAAGCTTCAAAGTCTAAAGCCTCAGGCGTGCAATGGTGGTACTGTTTTGCCACCCAGACAACTGATGGGTTTTGTTTGCAGAGCTTTTGTTTGCTAATTGATTAAAGCTTTGTCAGTGAAAACAAAACGCCAAATTGAATTGACCTTTTTTGCAGTACTAGTGCTAAAAAGTAGTTATTAATCTGCAGCCTTTTTTGCGTTCCAACAAATTTCCTCCGCTGGTTCTTTACAATTTAGCCCTAAGGGGAGTTGGCGAAATGTAATGAAGAATGTAGGTAGCTGTTCGATGATTTCCTGCCAAACTTTAAAAGTAAATAGGGGTGCTTTGTAGTGGAGTTGGAAATTTTAACTAATGAGAAAGGGCTTTCAGATTTATTTATAGATATATATATATATGTATTCCGCTGAAGATACCTCCTCCAAAAATGGATTACTGGCTTTTAGCAGAAAAGTTGGGTAAGTAAAGTTCTCTTGTGCTTGTTGATACATACTTAAAAGACCAGTCACGTGAAACTCTTTTACAAATGAGAACTTCCTATGTTAAATCTTCAGAAGTGTGAGGACTTAGCTCCTGGTCAGGTCAGGAGCTCGTCCACCAAATGAACAAGAAGAAATGCTTTAGCCTTAATAAAATGGCAACCATTGAGAGACATGCAGAAAGAAAATCAGAGGAAGGTAAGGGGAGACTGAATGACAGAGTGATAACAATTTTTATTTTTTTTACATTCCAGCATTTCATCAATAGGTGCAGGTTGGCAAAGCTGTCTTAACATTTTTGCAAAATAGGACTATCTGTTCTGAAGGTGTAAAAAATTCTCAAATTAATTAGTTAGTGGCTTCTATTTGGACACCAATTACCTGACACTGGCTCTGCATGTAAGGAGGGGGCATTTTTGTTTTACACTGGCCTGTCTGGCTGAGTCACCATCCGACTCGCTTGGAATTTGAACAAGTAATATCAACCCAGATCAGCGAAAGAAGAACTTTGATTCATATAGTGCATGTGGTGAAACCACTGTGTTGTATTGTGCTGCCACAGTATTATGTGTTGTACAGTGTTGCCACTATATTACATGTTGTAAGGTTTTGGCTCTGCCCGTGGCTCCTCCCCCTAGGGCCCGGGTATATAGGCTGCCGACCTTTCACACTGCCTCATTCTGGGTCACGCTGCCAGTTCTGTTGTAAGTCAATTAAAGCCACAGTTAATTCACTCTGCGTTCTCCGTCTTAATTGATGGCATATTAATTTAATTGACTTACATTAAATCAAAGAGTTGTTTAACATGGATCCGGATCTAAAACCGGACCTCCTGCAGGTCGACCCCCAATCAGCCGACGCCGATGTCTTCTTCGCACAGTGGCTTCGCTGTCGAGAATCCTTTAGCAATTCTGCTGCCGTCGCTGTCTCCGAGGAACACAAGCTGCGAGTCCTCATCTCCCGGGTGAGCCCGCAAATTTTTCTCATCTTCCGGGACGCGACCTCGTTTGATGAAGTCATTCCTCTCTTGAAAGGACGGTAGGTGAGGCGGGTTAACGGACTGTTCGCCAGGCACCTCCTTGCCACACGGCGTCAGCGCCCTGGAGAGTCGCTGGCAGAATTTCTGCGTGTTTTGCGGGTGCTCGGCGGGGCCTGCAACTGCGAGGCGGTGTCGGCTGTTAAACTCACCGAACCCCTGATCCGGGACGCTTATGTTGCCGGCATTGACTCACACTGCGTTCGCCAGCACCTGCTAGGGAGGGAGACACTCGACCTCCGGGAAACGGTGCAGCTTGCTGAATCGCTGGAGGTGGCCTTCTGTGACATGGGTGCCTATGCCTCTGACCACGCGGCACCCTTGGGGACGCGGGGGCTGCCATCTTCGATGCCACCCGCCACGTGCGACCCGCGGGGTCTGCCATCTTCGCCACCTGCCATGTTCGATCCGCGGGCACTGCCATCTTTGATGCAAACCGCCACGTGCGATCCGTGGGGTCCGCCATCTCCGACGCCATTTTTGAAGTCCACCGCCGCATCTTCAACGCCATTGTTAGGGGCTGTTTCGCACAGGGCTAAATCGCTGGCTTTGAAGGCAGGCCAGCAGCACGGTTTGATTCCTGTAACAGCCTCCCCGAACAGGCGCCAGAATGTGGCGACTAGGGGCTTTTCACAGTAACTTCATTTGAAGCCTACTTGTGACAATAAGCGATTTTCATTTCATTTTATTTTTGAAGTCCACCGCCGCCTCCCGGAACTCCGGCTCGCCCATCCATCAGCTGGCCTCCGCTACTCTCGACCGGCCTGCCTGCTGTCCGAAGCCCGTCCGCCGTCCGAAGCCAGCCTGCCGTCCGGTGGCCGCCTCCATCACCCTAGACCAGTCTCGGCCTCGTGGCCTCGCTAAATCTATGACGGCGGTCCGGATCAACGGCCACGAGACGGCCTGCCTTTTTGACTCCGGGAGCACAGACAGCTTCATACACCCGGACACGGTACGGCGCTACTCCATTCCCGTTTTACCCACAGCCCAGAGAATCCACCTGGCCTCTGGGTCGCATCCCGTTCAAATCCGTGGGTATTGTGTCGTGACCCTCATGATATGGGGCGTATCTTTCAAAACCTTTAAGCTATTTGTCCTCCCACACCTCTGCGCGGCAATTCTTCTGGGTCTCGACTTCCAGTGCAAACTCCAGAGTATCACTCTGATGTTCGATGGACCCCTGCCCCTTCTCACCGTCTGTAGCCTCTCGACCCTTAGGGTCACCCCTCCCTCGTTCTTCGCCAACCTCACCCCAGACTGTAAGCCTGTCGGCACTAAGAGCAGACGATACAGTGCTCGGGACATGACCTTCATCAAGTCGGAGGTTCAGCGACTCCTGAGAGAAGGGGTCATAGAGGCCAGTAACATAGACCATACAGTGCAGAAGGAGGCCATTCAGCCCTTCGGGTCTGCACCGACCCACTTAAGCCCTCACTTTCACCCTATCCCCGTAACCCAATAACCCCTTCTAACCTTTTTTGGTCACTAAGGCAATTTATCATGGCCAATCCACCTAATCTGCACGTCTTTGGATTAGAGCCCCTGGAGAGCTCAGGTGGTGGTCGTCAAGACTGGGGAGAAGCACCGGATGGTCATTGACTACAGTCAGACCATCAATCGGTACACGCAGCTCGATGCGTACCCCCTTCCCCGCATATCTGACATGGTCAATCAGATTGCGCAATACCGGGTCTTCTCCACCGTGGACCTGAGGTCCGCGTACCACTAGCTCCCTATCCGCCCGGGGGACCGCCAGTACACTGCCTCGAGGCAGTCGCCCGGAGGACCGCCAGTACACGGCCTCGAGGCAGCTGGCCGCCTCTACTACTTTCTCCGGGTTCCCTTCGGCGTCAACAATGGGGTCTTGGTCTTCCAGCGAGCGATGGACTGAATTGTGGACCAGTACGGGCTGCGGGCTACATACCCGTACTTAGATAAAGTCACCATCTGCAGCCATGATCAGCAGAATCACCTCAAGAAATTCCTCCACACTGCCCAGCTCCTTAACCTGACCCACAACATGGAGAAGTGTTTTTTCCACACATCTCGGCTAGCCATACTCGGCTATGTCGTGGAAAACGGAGTCCTAGGGCCCGACCCCAACCGTATGCGCCCCTTCACAGACCTTCCCCTTCCCCACAGCCTCAAGGTCCTCAAACGATGCCTGGGGCTTTTCTCCTACTATGCCCAGTGGGTCCCCAACTATGTGGACAAAGCCCGCCCACTTATTAAAACCACTATATTCCCCCTGACGGCTGAGGCCCGCTCAGCCTTCGGCCGCATCAAGGCCGATATCACTAAGGCCGCCATGCACGCGGTGGACGAGTCCATCCCCTTCCAGGTCAAGAGCGATGCGTCAGATGTCGCCCTGGCTGCTACCCTCAAACAGGCAGGCAGGCCAGTAGCCTTCTTCTCTGGAACCCTCAATGCTTCTGAGATTCGACACTCTTCTGTCGAGAAGGAAGCACAAGCCATCGTGGAAGCTGTGCAGCATTGGAGGCACTACCTAGCTGATAGGTTCACCCTCATCACCGACCAACGGTCGGTAACCTGTATGTTTGACAACGCACAATGGGGAAAAATCAAAAACGATAAGATACTGAGGTGGAGGATCAAACTCTCCACCTACAGCTATGATATCCAGTATCGTCCTGGGAAGCTTAATGAGCCCCCAGATGCCCCTTCCTGCGGTACTTGTGCCAGCGCACAAGTAGACCAACTGCGGGCCCTCCACAATGGCCTCTGTCACTCGGGGGTCACCCGGCTTTTCCATTATATCAAGGCCCGCAACCTGCCTTACTCCATCGAGGAGGTCAGAACCATGACCAGGGACTGCCAGGTCTGCGCGGAGTGCAAACCGCACTTCTATCGGCCAGACAGAGCACACCTGGTAAGGGCCTCACGCCCCTTTGAACGCCTCAGCATGGATTTCAAAGGGCCCCTCCCCTCCACTAACCGTAACGTGTATGTAGTACCCTCAATAACGACACGAGAGTGTAGAATGGTAAATGAAGACAGAAGGCAGTAAATAAGCAGAGAACTAGTCAGTGACTGAGACGGGTGCTTACTGATTGCCACCTACAGGGCGTCACCTTATATACGGCTCCCTGGTGGGCGGAGCCGGAGGCGGAGTCCCCCAGGGTTCCAAACCCGGTCTTAAAGGGGCATCACCTTCATGGTGTTAAGGGTACAGTAACCATTCATCACAGTGTACTTCCTCAACATCCTTGACGAGTACTCACGCTTCCCTTTCGCCATCCCATGCCCTGACATGACCCCTGCCACAGTCATCAAGGCCCTGAGCAGTATCTTCACCTTGTTTGGTTTCCCCACTTACATCCATAGCGATCGGGGTTCCTCCTTCATGAGTGATGAGCTGCATCATTTCCTGCGTTGCAAGGGCATCGCCTCAGGCAGGACTACCAGCTACAATCCCCGGGGGAACGGACAGGTGGAGAGGGAGAACACGATGGTCTGGAAGGCCGTCCTTCTTGCCCTACGGTCTAGAGGTCTCCCAGTCTCCCGCTGGCAGGAGGTCCTTCCCGATGCACTCCAATCCATCCGGTCGCTTCTCTGCACCGCTACTAATGTGACCCCCCACGAGAGGATGTTTGCCTTCCCCAGAAGGTCCACCTCGGGGGTCTCGCTCCCGACCTGGCTGACCGTTCCGGGGCCCGTCCTCCTCCGACGGCATGTGAGGACTCATAAGTCGGATCCTCTGGTCGAGAGGGTTCATCTTCTCCATGCGAATCCCCAGTACGCCTACGTGGCTCACCATGATGGGTGGGAGGACACAGTCTCCCTTCGAGATTTGGCACCCACAGGTTCCCCAGCGACTGTCACCAGTGCTCTCCACCCTATTCCTCCCCTCTCTACTACTACTCGACCCGACCTTCGAGATTTGGCACCCGTAGGTTCCCCAGCGACTGTCACTGGCGCTCTCGACCCTATTCCTCCCCTCCCTACTACTACTCGACCCGACCCTTTACCCCCTTCCCCCGTTGCTGCCCACCCGTCTGGGAACACAGAAGCTGTCTTGCTCCCGGACATGCCAGCCTCAACGCTTCAGCTGACTACGATACCCACACCACTGCCGGAACTGAGGCGGTCACGGCGGACAATCAAAGCCCCCGTCAGGCTCAATCTCTGATGCAACTTGTTCACTTCACCCCCGCCGGACTTTTTTTTAAACAGCGGGTGAACGTAGTGAAACCACTGTGTTGTATTGTGCTGCCACAGTATTACGTGTTGTACAGTGTTGCCACTATATTACATGTTGTAAGGTTTTGGTTCTGCCCGTGGCTCCTCCCCCTAGGGCCTGGGTATATAGGCTGCCGACCTTTCACACTGCCTCATTCTGGGTCACGCTGCCAGTTCTGTTGTAAGTCAATTAAAGCCACAGTTAATTCACTCTGCGTTTTCCGTCTTGATTGATGGCATATCAGTGCACTTTCAGGGCATCCTATAGTTCCACAGCCACTGAAGTACTTTAATGACATAGTCACTGCTGTAACGCAGGAAGCAGGATGCACATTTTGCACAGAGCAAAGCCTCACAAACAGTAGTGAGATAAATGACCAGTTGTTTTGTTTCGGTGACGCTGGTTGAGGAATAAATATTGGCCAAGACACCATGAGAGCGGCTTCAAAAAGTGCTTTCGGATTGACAACTTGAGTGCATAAATGGGGTCTTAGTTTAAATTCTTGTGGGAAAGAGTTGCCTGTGATAAGGCAGCTTTCCCCTGGTGCCGCACTGCCAGCCAAAGTTAGAGGCTCAACTACTGAAGAGGAGTTTAAGTCTAATTATGACCTTCTTACTCTGAGGTGAGAGAGGCTTGGCATTGAGCTGGCAAAATTATACGTTGCCAGATCTGCCTTTTACTTTAATTTTGCGAGGGAGCTCCGTGAAACAACATTACAGATCTTCTATTTCACCAAGGTGGCTGGACATGTCAGACTCACAGCGCTAAGTTCATATGTAAATGCTTTTGAAGTTTGTGCAGTGCTGTGGCTTCCGTGGCTGTAAATAAGACAAGGTAAAGTCACCACAGTCCCTGCTGACCATAGGCTGCTTTCCCCTTTTGAGGGGGCGAGCTGACTGGTGGTGATTTTAAACTGAGGATCACCACACCTCAGGCAAGGGAAAAGGTTGGGAAGGTGGTGTAGCACCGTCAATATGACGCGAGGCAGGTTGAGGTAATATCAATTGAAGGCTTTATTAAGCAGAACTTTATCCCCAGCAGCGTGGTTACAGAATGCAACTGCTGAGGGAAATGGAGGGAAAAACTGGGTTCTTATACCGGCATTTCTGGGTGGAGTCCAGTAGGTGGCAGATCCTATCAGGACCTGGCATCCCTCCACCAATAGCCTGTCGACACGTGGTGTACCGTATTACCCCTAATACATACCACCACAGGTGGGTATTGCTTTGACCTTGGCAGAATGTTTGGTTGGAAGAGCTGATGGGCTTTGGTAGCGCATGCACTCATCTGATTTCACACAAAGATCTGACAGTCATGTACCTAATTACAAATTCTTATCACATCTGTTTTCAGAACTTAATTACTTGCCCTCCTGTTTGACCAGCTCCCATAGGCCATAGGTTTACATCTTTCAGGCTTTTCATTTTGCAAATACCGAACTTCTACAACTTGCTGTCCTGTGGAAGTTTGCACTTTTACCCTGTCTGAACAGCAGTCGATACATGGGTAGCCATCTTGCATTCTTATTGTGTGATATGAAGCTTTAGTATTTTATTGGGGCATATAGGTTAGAATCACAGAATTTCTACAGTGCAGAAGGAGGCCATTCGGCCCATCGTGTCTGCAATGACTCTCTGAAAGAGTAACCTACCTACGCTCACTCCCACGCCCTATCCCCACAACCCTACCTAACCTACAGATCTTTGGACACTATGGGGCAATTTAGCATGGCCACACTTGCAGGTACATTCACTAAAATTATAAGCTGTGTGATTATATACTAAATTATTACATTTTATAATTTAATAACTTAAATGAATTCTAAATCAGCAGCATTTTTTAAAGCTTTGTCTTCATTCAGGCCTGTTTAATTCATTTTTAAATTGCTATATTTTAATAATTGGCTTTACCAATTGTTCTGGTTTGGCATGGATCCATGTTTATACAAATTGAGACCTGTTCTGCACATAAATATTTATATGAACCCACACTGAAGAAGTACTGCTTGGAGGTGATTTGCTAATACTGATTTTAAGGGTGGGAGATGCAAGTCTAACATGCAATAAAGTGGTGATGTATTTCAGAATTTGCTGCAGTAGCAAAGCGTTCTGTCTTGTTGAAGTGTGTAGTAAAAGTTGGGTTTTAGATTGGGGGGAAAAAGACTTCTTGCCGTCCAACCGTATATCGGGCCACAATTTTCTAGAATGGGGTATCGCCTGGAATTCTCCATGTTCGATACTTTCCCTCACCCCTCATCTCGATTGAGTGCAACAGGGTATCTGGGACCTCACTGAATGATGAGACCAAGTCATAGAGCCATAGAGGTTTACAGCATGAAAACAGGCCCTTCGACCCAACTTGTCCATGCCGCCCAGTTTTTAAACCACTAAACAAGTGCCAATTGTCCGCATTTGGCCCATATCCATCCATACCAATCTTTCCCATATAACTGTCTAAATGCTTTTCAAAAGACAAAATTGTACCCGCTTCTACTACTGCCTCTTATTTAACAATTGAGAAAGAAGCAAGACAATGGAGATTCAAATCGTGCACAGGCGTAAAGAAAGGGAGGTTGGGTTAAAAGTTAAAGGAAGAAAACAAACTGACAAAGGAAAGATAAATTCAAGAATCTCGAACAACAGTTTGCTATCTGTAAGGACGAGACTCTGCTTCCAGCATCCATTAAAAGTATAGGCTGGAGTAATAAATACAAATTTATTAAATTGTTCCCTTTCTGGGCCTGGGTGGTTGATTGACATTGCAGAAATATAAAAATTAAAAGATAAAAAAGAAAGACTAGCATTTATATAGTGTCTTTCATGATCATTTAATGCCTGATTGACTTACAGCCATTAAAGTACTTTTAAGTGTAGCCATTGTCTGTAGTAAAGAGCAGGATTTGGTGCGCAAAAACTGTTCCATTTTGGCCGCGTATAGTGCCGGGGATGACCCCACTATGTTATTTATTTTTGCCTCGGTCAGGAATGCCCCATACAGGCCACACTTACCTCATTTCAGCCCGCTCTTTCAACATCTGCCCATTGGATTCTCCACCGCGGCCTCTAGACCCCTCACTGCCCCAACTTACCTCTTAGGGGGTCCTCAAGCGTCCCTCCCGCACCCACCCAACCATCCCATTTCTTACAGCCAGGGTACCCTCGGGCCTGATCCCTGGCATGGGCAACCTGACAGGTGCCAGGCTGGCATTGCCACAGTGCCCAGTGGAGTGTAAGAGTCCCACACCATCCCGAGCCTGACCATCCGGGATCTCCGATGGCCTAGATGATCCGCCCCAGGTGCTGTGACGCCTGGTCCACGTTTGTGTGCACCAGTGCCAACCTGCGCCCTGGCGAGGTCTGTCACACGAGGCCGTTAGTTCCTGGAGATATATTTAAATGAGCCTGTGTTGATCTGGATCTTGCCCAGCGATGTCTCGTGAGATCTCGTTAGATTTCACGAGGCGTTCCGAGCATCGCAAATCTTACGAGAGGCTACTTGCGAGATAGAAACGGCCTTGTTGCATCACCAAGTCAGGCGTAACGAGCCACGCTCATGGTATAATCGGCTGTCAATTTATGCACAGAAAGCTCCCACAAACAGCAATGCAATAATGACTTGATAATCTGTTTTCCGTTATGTTGGTTGAGGCAACATATTTGCCAGGACCCAGGACTCCATGGTAACCTCCTTGCTCACTTTTGAAATAATGCTTTGGGATCACACCTAAAAGGGCAGAGTTCTGATCTGAAAAACGGCACCTCTGACAGCGCAGCATTCCCTCACTGCTGCACTGGAGTGCCAGACTTGATTGAAAAAAAAATCTTAGAGTGATAATTGTACCCTATAACTTTGTGACTCAAGAGGCGGGAGCATTCCGAACTAAACTGTGGCTGCTGAATCTCATTAAAAGGATACTCATGCAAGTGTGTACCAGACATAATAAGCATTTAATGCGAAAATACCGCAGTTTCTTTGAACTTCTAGGGAGGGTGACGGCAAGCACCCTTTTCATGAGGTTAATGGAGAATTGCCCACAAATTGTGATAATTAACTAATCTTGGGATATTTACCTCGCTGCAAGTTGCTGGATGATTTGTACATTAATAATGGCGAGTGCATTGTAGTGGTTAGCATTGCTACTTCACGGCGCTAAAGATCCGGAATCGATCCCGGCCCCGGGTCACTGACCATGTGGAGTTTGCACATTCTCCCCGTGTCTCAACCCACAACCTAAAGAGTGCAGGGTAGGTGGATTGGCCACACTAAGTTTCCCCTTAATTGGTAAAAAACAATTGGGTACTCCCAAATTTATTTTTAAAATAATGGCGAGTGCCATTAAACCCACCATTACTTTGGCAACAAAGTCAGAGTCCTTAAACTTTCCATTGTGCATTATTCTGAGTTTCACTGACCAAAATAAATGCTGTGCTAGGACAGTTTGCTGTACGCTCGATCTTTTTGGCGATATAATTCTTTTTCGGAGTGCATTGAAATGTGCCTCATTTATTTTACCGAAGCTTTGCCAGTGAATTTTGTGCACCCCACCTACCTATTGACAGTAATCATTTTAAAAATTTGCCTTTCCAAAGTTGGCACGTTTATGGAGGATGGTGGTTAGATTGGCGCTTCGGAGACCAATTTATCATAGCTTTTGGTCCAACGGAATTTTAAAAATTGAATTTTCTTTCTTTCCTGGCACTGTGATCCTGGCACCAAAAGAAGACATTGTTGTTTCTAATGCCATTTACTTAAGCACACTTGGGAATTATGGTGCAACAGTGCAGGCGGTGGGAACTGTCATCTGCAGACATCTGGGGCGCGATTCTCCACTCCCGCGCCGGTTGGGAGAATCGCCTGGGCCGCCAAAATTTCCCGGGACGCCGGTCCGACGCCCTCCCGCGATTCTCCCAAGCGGCGGGAACGGCCTGGTCGAGTTTCGCAGGCCGGAGAATCGCTGGAGACACCGAAAATGGCGATTCTCCGGCACACCCGCTATTCTGAAGCCCGGATGGGCCGAGCGGCCAGGCCAAAACGGTGGGTTCCCCCCGGCGCCATCCACACCTGGTCGCTGCAGTCGTGAGCGGTGCGTGAACGCTGGGGGGGCGGCCTGCGGGGGGGCGAGGGGGGATCTTGCACCGGGGGGTACCTCAGATGTGGGGTGGCCCGTGATCGGTGCCCACCGATCGTCGGGCCGTCCTCTCTGAAGGAGGACCTCCTTCCTTCCGCGGCCCCGCAAGATCCGTCAGA
Organism: Scyliorhinus torazame; assembly: GCF_047496885.1. Lineage (NCBI taxonomy): Eukaryota > Metazoa > Chordata > Chondrichthyes > Carcharhiniformes > Scyliorhinidae > Scyliorhinus > Scyliorhinus torazame. The sequence goes on from NC_092725.1 coordinate 64,349,205, forward strand.
CATCTTCTTGCGGGGTGGACTTAGAGAGGACGGCAACCACGCATGTGCGGGTTGGCGCTGGCCAACCCGCGCATGCGCGGATGACGCCCATTATGCGGCGCCGGCCGCGTCATCTATACGGCGCCGCTTTTATGCCGGCGACAAGGCCTGGCGCATGTGGATGACGCAGCCCCGATCCTAGCCCATTGTCAGGGCCTGAATTGGTCGTGATCGGGGCCGTTTCGCGCCGTCGTGAACCTTGACGGCGTTCGCGACGGCGCGGCCACTTCGGCGCGAGAGTGGAGAATCCCGCCCCTAGTTTTTTGGCAAATGCCACTTTGGAAGCTAGTGCTTTGAGCTAAGTTTTTTCATCTTCTTGGCAGCGTAACGGCAAAGACATTCTCAGAAATACAGATGAAATGGCCAAATTGACTAACTTTCATGTTTCATGCCATATTTAACTGTGGTGAGGAGAAGTCTTTTATATTTCTGGTACTTAAATGATCACCTTCTAGTTTTAACGTCCTGCAAGTAGAGCATTTTGAGCTACTATGTTGCAGTATTGAGTCGAGTTTTTAATTTAAAAACTCCACTGCAATTTGCTACCATGTGTTGATAAATCCTGGGAGTCTGCAGAAAGATTGTGCAGAAAATGAAGTTGTATTCATGTCCGAGACATAGGCCTCCTGGATCAGAGTTGGTGTCAATAATGATCAGCTGATTGTTTAACCGTGGAAAAAAAAAATCTGAACAGTCCAATCATGAGGTGAATAAAATTAAATGCCGGGTATTCTTTTCTTTCCCCTCTTAAATTGGCCTGCTTTGCCTCCCTCTCTTTGTTTGCAGTTTTATGAATAAGGTAACCAGGTTTTGTACAGCCCCCCCCCCGTAAAATGCAACCAGAGCTTACGTTTTTTTCTTGGGTGCGGCACTTCACAAAAGCCAGTGTCACCAATGTTCTCTGCCGTCTTTATTTGCATCTCTTGTGTTCTTGTCAATATTAATGGGCAACTGGAACATGATTGAATAATACTGAAACATTTGGCGGGCAGTTTGCATTGTCGTCGCAGTTCAAGTAACAAACGCAGACAATAAATTATAATAGTGGAGAAAAGCGCAAAAAATCCATCAGCATTCCACCTGTTTCCTGCTGCAGATACAGAGAATAAGTTTGCTTATTCAGTGGAATCCCGATCTTAAGGACTGAATTAAGCTCTGTTTGTTCTGCAGCTGTATATGTGACTTTGTTGAGTCTCTACAGCTGCGTCACGCTACAGCTAAAGGTAGAGATGTACTTCAGTGTTAAGTGATTACCCTCCCGTCTAGCCGTTTAATGTCATTATTTCACTCCCTGAGCTTTATGCTGGTCCAGTGGTCTGATTTGCCGAACCTGGATGACCGTCATTTTCTTAGCGCAGAGGCATGGGGTCCCTTGTGCTCCTGCAAGAGAAATCTTCAGGGGATATCCTGCCACGTCCACGGAGTACAGTACAGCCCCATTGGACGGACCCATTTGGCAGCTGGCCAAATTATCGCTCGAATTAAGAGTCCCCCAACATTCAACTGGAGCCTTCCTCATGACTGACTTGCATTTTATACAGCTGAACAACGTCTGCCAGTTCGGGGCTGAAAATAATGGGAGAAAATTGAAGCAAATTACCCCGAGACATTTCGTTATTTGTTTTTAAATTGATTTAGTGTACCCAATTCATTTTTTCCAATTAAGGGGCAATTTAGCGTGGCCAATCCACCTACCCTGCACATCTTTTGGGTTGTGGGGCAAAACCCACGCAAACACGGGGAGAATGTGCAAACTCCATGTGAACAGTGACCCAGAGCCGGGTTCGAACCTGGGACCCCGGCGCTGTGAGGCAGCAGGGCTAACCCACTGCGCCACCGTGCTGCGACATTTCTTTATATTAATGACACAAGGCATTATATGAAAGCAAGATGTTGTTGTTATGGAGTTGCCACTCAGCAATGAAGGTTGTGCACTGGGCTCCTTTGTCACTGGGCTTACTTTGACTACAGGTTCAGCTGACAGTATAACTTGAGTCTGTGGGCTACTTGTTAAATTGTCAGGATATTAATCCGAAATATACATCTAAAGTAATTCTCTGGGTGCAGTTAAGCTGCAAATGTAGCATTACAAACAATGACTACACTTCACATGTACTTCATTAAGATATCCAGTGACCGTGAAAATTGCTAAGTAAATGCCAGCCCTTTTCTCTTTGAAATTGCAGGAGCATAAATAAATCAACCATTCCGGCCCAGAAAGGGAGTAATTTAATAAATTAGTGCACCTTGCCCGGCTTATTTGAGGGATGCTGGGTTTACAGATAGTAAATCGTCGTTGGAGATTCTTAAAACTTAACATTCTGAAAATGTCTTTCTTGATTTTTTTTTCCCCTTCTGCCTCTTCACGTCTTTGCACAGGCACCGCGATTGCAGCGTGAAATCAGCTTGGGAAAAACTCTACTGGAGAGGAGCTACTGATAAAGTTGATTTATTGCGAAGCTCAGTGTGGTAGCTAATCTAGTACAATTAGAAGTAATTATGTCACAGGAAGCTTTAAAAAGTTTAATATCGCTAAACGAAACCTGACTCCAAGTTGGGCATGAGTGGAAAATAAACACCGCATTATAATTTTAGGAAGGACAGAATAGGTAAGGTAAAAGGAAGAATGACAGTAGAGGACTAATGTAGAGAGGATTGGATAGTGTGAGATTTAAGTGATTGCTACATTAGTGGGATTGTACTGCAGTTCCCCTGATGGTGGGAAGGAAATAGACGAGGATGTCTTTAAACAGGATTAGGGGGATGAGTAGGAATAACAATTACTGTTCTAGGCGATTTTAATTATCTGTCTGTCGACCGGGAGGGGTTAAAGTGGGATGGAATTCTTAAATTGTGCCAAGCAGCAGGTTCACATGCCATATGAAGAGGGTATTGCTAGATTTATAAATAACCGGGTATATCGGGTAGATGCAGTAAATGTGGGTGAGCACCTTGGGTGCGCTGACCAGGATGAGTTTTACGGCCCAAGTGGAATAGGGGAAAGGTTGTTACAAAAGTAAGTAGATTGGAATGGAGCAAATTGCCAAAAGAAGAGGATTGAGATGGTTAGGGTATGGCGGACCGAGAAATTGGCTCACAAGATTGTAGATCAATAAAGGGATATTTTAAAAACGTTTTTAATGGGGATTATTTATTCTGCATTCTCACGAAAGAAGGCAGTTTCTGGAAAGTGGCGGCTAAAGAAAAGAGAGAACATGTTAAAATAAGGAAAGTGGTTAAGTTGACACTGTGCAGAGAGAATCTCAGACAAAATGTTCAGAAGAACCCATATAACATTTTACAAGTATGGAGCACCTAAGAGAAAAGGTAGTGCGATGATAGGAAATATGTGGAAATAGGCAGAGGTGTGGAGTATTCTGAATCCGTGTTTACAGGACTAAAGTTTGCTGGGAGGAGGTAATTTCTGAATTAGTTCCATGTGAGATGAGATGTAATAATAAAAAAAAGCACCTTATTATAGAAATTTACAGTGTAATTGCGAAGCGTCAAATCCTGATGACACAAGATTCTGCGTATATCGAAATCAGCAACCATTCCCGCCGGTAGAATGGCAAATTCATGGGAATGATGCCAGTGATAAACTGAAATTCCGCACTGGTAGCTCTGGAATAGCTGGAACATGAGGTGTTCCTGTATGCTGATGGCCTGTTGTATATTTCGGACCCGAGCTCTTCTGTGGGAGATATAATGGGATTATTTCAGAGATTTGGGGCATTTTCAGGTTACAAGCTGAACTTGGGTAAAAGTGAGTGTTTTTTGGTGTCTTCTCCAGGGCCAGGAGTCGGAGTATGAGGGTTGCTATTTCGGGCGGGAGTCGGAGTATGGGGGTTGCTATTTCGGGCGGGAGTCGGAGTATGGTGGTTGCTATTTCGGGCGGGAGTCGGAGTATGGGGGTTGCCATTTCAGGTGGCAATGACCCACTTCTTGGGCGAAATTCTCCGGAAATGGCGCGAGGTCCGCCGACTGGCGCCCAAAACGGCGCAAATCAGACGGGCATCGCGCCGCCCCAAAGGTGCGGAATGCTCCGCATCTTTGGGCGCCGAGCCCCAACATTGAGGGGCTAGGTCGGCGCCGGACGAATTTCCGCCCCGCCAGCTGGCGGAAAAGGCCTTTGGTGCCCCGCCAGCTGGCGCGGAAATGACATCTCCGTGCGGCGCATGCATGGGAGCGTCAGTGGCCGCTGACAGCATTCCCGCGCATGCGCAGTGGAGGGAGTCTCTTTCGCCTCCGCCATGGTGGAGACCGTGGCGGAGGCGGAAGGGAAAGAGTGCCCCCACAGCACAGGCCCGCCCGCGGATCGGTGGGCCCCGATGGGCCAGATCGCCCCGGGCCCCCCCCAGGACCCCGGAGCCCGCCCGCGCCGCCTTGTCCCGCCGGTAAGGTAGGTGGTTTAATTTACGCCGGCGGGACAGGCATTTTAGTGGTGGGACTTCGGCCCATCCGGGCTGGAGAATCGAGCGGGGGGGGGCCCACCAACCGGCGCGGTGCGATTCCCGCCCCCGCCGAATCTCTGGTGCCGGAGACTTCGGCAACCAGCGGGGGCGGGATTCACGCCAGCCCCTGGCGATTCTCTGACCCGGCGGGAGGTCGGAGAATCTCGCCCCAGGTATTTGGGAGTGCAGGTGACCCGGGATTGGGCCTGGCTTCAGAAGTTGAACTTTGCAAGTCTGGTAGGTAGAACAAAGAAAAGTACAGAACATGAACAGGCCCTTTGGCCCTCCAAATCTGCGCCGACCATGCTGCCCGTCTAAACTAAAATCTTCTCCACTTCTGGGGTCTGTATTCCTCTATTCCCATCCTATTCATGTATTTGTCAAGATGCCCCTTAAATGTCACTATCGTCCCTGCTTCCACCACCTCCTCCGGCAGCGAGTTCCAGGCACACACTACCCTCTGTGTAATATACTTACCTCGTACATCTCTAAACCTTACCCCTCGCACCTTAAACCTATGCCCCCTAGTAATTGACCCCTCTACCCTGGGAAAACGTCTCTGACTATCCACTCAGGTCACCCCTCAACCTCCTTCGTTCCAGTGAGAACAAAAACCAAGTTTATTCAACCTCTCCTCATAGCTAATGCCCTCCATACCAGGCAACATCCTGGTAAATCTCTTCTGCACCCTCTCTAAAGCCTCCACATCCTTCTGGTAGTGTGGTGACCAGAATTGAACACTATACTCCAAGTGTGGCCTAACTAAGGTTCTATACAGCTGCAACATGAGTTGCCAATTCTTATACTCAATGCCCCGGCCAATGAAGGCAAGCATGCCGTATACTTTCTTGACTACCTTCTCCACCTGTGTTGCCCCTTTCAGTGACCTGTGGACTTGTACACCTAGATCTCTCTGACTGTCAATACTCTTGAGGGTTCTACCATTCACTATATATTCCCTACCTGCATTAGACCTTCCAAAATGCATTACCTCACATTTGTCCGGATTAAATTCCATCTGCCATCTCTAGGCCCAAGTCTCCAAACAATCTAAATCCTGCTGTATCCTCTGACAGTCCTCATCACTATCCGCAATTCCACCAACCTTTGTGTCATTCACAAACTTAATAAATAGACCAGTTACATTTTCCTCCAAATCATTTATATATACTACAAACAAAGGCCCCAGCACTGATCCCTGCGGAACACCACTAGTCACAGCCCTCCAATTAGAAAAGCATCCTTCCATTGCTACTCTCTCCTTTTATGACCTAGCCAGTTCTGTATCCATCTTGCCAGCTCATCTCTGATCCCTTGTTACTTCACCTTTTGTACCAGTCTGCCATGAGGGACCTTGTCAAAGGCCTTACTGAAGTCCATACAGACAACATCCACTGCCCTACCTGCATCAATCATCTTTGTGACCTCCTCGAAAAACTCTATCAAGTTAGTGAGACACGACCTCCCCTTCTCAAAACCGTGCTGGTTTTGTCATTTTTCTGAGTGGGTACGGTGGCTAGGATTAGGAAGACAGTACCTCAGAGAGTGCGGCAGTCATGCCTTCCAAACTTCTTGTCCTATTCCTGTGCAGCAAATGCAGCGAAGGTTCGGGGTTGGAGTAGGGAGACGGAGGCTTTGTGGGTGAGGATGGAGGCAGGTTCTTGTAGGGGGTCGGGGTTGCGGACATTGACAATGGCACCGCTCCCAGTTACCCCAGGGAGTGTTCAGGGAGTCCTGTGGTGGTTGCCACGCTGATAATATGGAGGCAATTTCAGCAGCATTTTAGGTTGGGGCGGGATTGAGGTTGACGCTGATCCGAATGAACCATGGGTTTGAGCTGATGAGATGGATGCAAAGTTTCAGGAATGGGAGGAAAGAGGGGTGATGGTGATGAAGGACTTGTTTCTGGAAAGGTGGTTTGGAGGGGTTGGAGGCAAAGTTTGGGTTTCTGGCTTTTCCGACAACACTTTCCTCCTCATTGCTGGAGGAGATGTTGTCATTGATGGGATTGGAGGGTGGGGTCATTTATAGGATGGTTTTGAAAGAAGAAACGGTGTCCCTAGAGGGGGGTCAAGGACAAGTAGGAGGAGGAGTTGAGGATGTTGCTCGAGCTGTGATTGTGGTGTGAGATGCTGCGGAGGGTGAATGCCTCAACCTAGTGCGAGGCTGGGGTTGATGCAGCTAAAGGAGGTGCACAGAGAGCACTTGACAAAGTCGAGGATGACCCCGTTGTTTAAGGGGGTTGGAGGGTATTTGTGAATGGTGTGGGAGGGGCCCTGCTAATCATGTACATATAAAACAAAAGTGGGCGGCATGGTTGCACAGTGGTTAGCACTTTTGCTTCACCGCTCCAGGGTCCCAGGTTCGATCCCCGGCTTGGGTTACTGTCTGTGCGGAGTCTCCCTGTGTCTGCGTGGGTTTCCTCAGGGTGCTCCGGTTTCCTGCTGTTAGGTAATTTGGACATTCTGAATTCTCCCTCTGTGTACCCGAACAGGCGCTGGAGTGTGGCGACTAGGGGATTTTCACAGTAACTTCATTGCACTGTTAATGCAAGCCTACTTGTGACAATAAAAGATTATTATTATTCTGATCCTGCCTGAAGTTGGTGAAATTTTGGAGGTCACTCTTCAGCACTATGCCAGCGATCTTGCATGTGGATTTGGAGCTATATTCGGCCTGTCAGACCTGGCGGGTTGCAGGCGGGAGCGGGGGCAGATGTTTCAGCCTTTGCCTCGCTGATCACTCGTAGACAGGTCCTGTTGGGGTGGAGGTCAGCTTGTGCACCATGTGCCTCGGCATGGCTGGGGGATCTAATGGAGTTCCTGCATTTAGAGAAGGTGAAGTTTGCCCTAAGAGGAGCAAATGAAGGGTTCCACAAGAGATGGGTTTGTTTATTCTTCATTTCAGGGAGCTAGTTACCGTATATATAGGAAAGAGGGGCCAGTCAATTGGCTGGACAGCTGGTTCGTGATGCAGACCGAGGCCAACAGCGCGAGTTCAATTCCCGTACCAGATGAGGTTATTCATGAAGGCCTCGCCTTCTCAATCTTGCCCCTCGCCTGAGGTGTGGTGACCCTCTGGTTAATCATCACCAGGCAGCTATCTTTCCCTCAAAGGGGAATGCAGCCAATGGTCATCTGGGACTATGGTGACTTTATTTTACTTTTACTATGTAATAAAGAGGTAAAGTGTTCTTACAGATAGCTTTTCACATTTTCATTGTATTAAATTCTTAATTCATTATCCTCTTTTTAAAATTGGAAATAACTTGCTAATTAATTTTGTGTCAATGACCAGGGGCGAGATTCTCCGACCCCCCCCGCCGGGTGGCGTGAATCCCGCCCCCGCCTGTTGCAGAATTCTCTGGCACCGGAGATTCGGCGGGGGCGGGAATCGCGCCACGCCGGTTGGCGGCCCCCCCCCGCGATTCTCCGGCCCGGATGGGCCGAGGTCCCGCTGCTAGAATGCCTGTCCCGCCGGCGTGGATTAAAACACCTACCTTACCGCCTGGACAAGGCGGCGCGGGCGGGCTCCGGGGTCCTGGGGGGGTCCTGGGGGCGATCTGGCCCCGGGGGGGGTGCCCCCACGGGGCCCACCGATCCGCGGGCGGGCCTGTGCCGTGGGGGCACTCTTTTCTTTCCGCCTTTGCCACGGTCTCCACCATGGCGGAGGCGGAAGAGACTCCCTCCACAGCGCATGCGCGGGGATTCCGTGAGCGGCCGCAAACGCTCCCGTGCATGAGCCGCCCGGCAATGTCATTTCCGCGCCAGCTGGCGGGGCACTTCCGCCAGCTGGCGGGGCGGAAATCAGTCCGGTGCGGGCCTAGCCCCTCAAGGTTAGAGCTCGGCCCCCCAAGATGCGGAGGATTCCGCACCTTTGGGGCGGCACGATGCCCGACTGATTTGCGCCATTTTTGGCGCCAGTCGGCGGACATTGCGCTGTTACCGGAGAATTTGGCCACAGATCTTTCTTTATTATGCAATATAAAGGAAATTGCTAGTTAACTCTATGCCATTAGGTATCAGTCTCAGTTCACCGGTAATATTCTCCGCTCTCTGTTAGAAGATCTTGGGTCCAATTTCAGATCGGATGTGAGTCGATAACCCGGGTTGCCGCTTCAATGTAGTCTGAAGGAATGCTGTACAGTCGAAGGTTGCGGAAGCACTTCTGGATGAGGCATTGTATCAGAGGTTTCTATCCACCCTCGTGGTGGGCACAAAAGTTCCCAAGACAGTATTCAGTGAAATTAAAGGGAGTTCATCGTGCAATTAGCATGACTTTGAAACACAGGTTGTCTGGTCATTATTAAATTGCTGTCTGCGGGTGCTTGCAGCTACATAACCCTGTCACCATCATGTAGAATGTTGAGCTGTGGTTACAATCAGAAGGGCAGCACGATAGCATAGTGGTTAGCACAATTGCTTCGCAGCTCCAGGGTCCCAGGTTCGATTCCCGGTGGGTCACTGTCTGTGCGGAGTCTGCAATTTCTCCCCATGTGTGTGTGGGTTTCCTCTGGGTGCTTCGGTTTCCTCCCACAGTCCAATGATGTGTAGGTTAGGTGGATTGGCCATGCTAAATTGCCCTTAGTGTCCAAAATTGCCCGTAGTGTTGGGTGAGGTTACTGGGTTATGGGGATAGGGGGAGGGGGGGGGGGTGGGGGGTGGGGGGGGGCTTGGGTAGGGTGCTCTTTCCAATAGCCGGTGCTGACTCGATGGGCCAAATGGCCTCCTTCTGCACTGTAAATTGTATGATTCTATGACTATGATCTTATTGAATGGTGGAGCAGGCTTGAGGGGCTGAATGGCCCTCTCCTCCTAATTCATCTGAACATATAATTCGGAAGTGCGCTCACTGTTATAATTTGAAGTGGGTCGTCCTGAAGCTGTGAAAGATGGGATTATAAATATCAATTCTTTCTTGGGGGCAACATCAGTTGCTTTAATATTTAGTTGCCTGAGTACCTGAGTCGTCTCCTCAGGGTAAATTTCTTGAAAGTACTTTCTTCCTTCTCATAGCATTGGTGACAGCCTGATCTCCGGCTTCTGTCCTGCAATGTTGCGGATTGATCAGTAAGTGGTATGCAAGAGCAACCCTGGTGCTTTCTGTTCCGCTTCTTCCTTCCAGCAAAGGATCCCCCGATGTTTGCCTGGGGATGGAAGAGAGGTTTTGGGGGGGGGGGGGAAGAAGGTTGTGGGGGTGGGGTGGCATTTCAGATGGGAGCCTGGCAGGGTAAGCTCTGTATGTTTCTTAAGGTATCTTTGTTTATAAGACGCTTTCCATGACTATCGGATGTCTCAGAGTGCGGTACAGCCAATGAAGCATTCTTGAATTGCAATCGCTGGTGTCAAGCACTTTACACAGAGCAAGTTCCCACAAACAGCAACGCAGTGATGACCAGATCATTGTTTATTTTTTTGTGATATTGATTAAGGGATAAAAATCGGCAAAGACACCAAGAAACCCCTCCCACCCCCCCCCCCCCTCGCTTGTCTAAGAAATTGTGCCATACGATTTTTGCATTCACCTAAGACGACAGATGGGGGTGTTGACTTAACCAATCGAGAGGTGGCAAGTGCAATGGTGCAGCACTCCCTCAATGTGGCATTGGAATGTCAACCCTTATTTTTGTGCTCAAGTCCGGAACTGGAGCTGATCGTGAATCCAGGAATGTTGTGACTGTGACGAGAATGGTACCAACTGAGCCATGACTGACACGCAGCTGAGAATAGTCAGGACAAAATACATGGTCAAGCCAGGTTGACAGGCAAAGCTCATCCTGACTTCCTCTACCAGGCACAAAAGAAACATTGCTTAGTATTAAACAGAATGAGTTATTTGTAGTGTACCTCCCAAGGCTGTGAGTACTATGTACTGCCCTTGCAATTTAACAGTGTAGGAGCTGTATGATTTCATGTGGGATCTGTTCACTTTTTCTGTGTTGAATTTCACTTTACAAATTTATTATGATCCCAGACCAGACCCCAGCAGTGGCTAGGATACTGTACTTTAATTTTGTAAGACCGAGGAAAGGATACCTCAACTCCAGGAGTGATTATACAAAGAAATAAGGTACGGTATTTACTAACACAGGGTTAAAATACCTTTAATATCACACAAGAAAATAGCTTACAATTACCAGTTAAACAATGCTTAACAATGACAATGAAACACTAATTCCTAACTGTTATCTTCTAATAGTTTAGTGCCTGACAGGTGAATTGAACATTCTGAACTCTCCCTCTGTGTACCTGAACAGGCAACGGAGTGTGGCAACTAGGAGTTTTTCACAGTAACTTCATTGCAGTGTTAATGTAAGCCTACTTGTGACACTAATAAAGATTATTATTACAATTGATTTGAAGAAACAAATCGAACAGCATGTTCGGAATAAATTATCGTCTCTGCTGTACTAGAAACAACAATGGGTCACGATGAAAGTGCCTTTGGCTTGAGGAACAGGTTTATCTGTAATTTTGGTGTAGCAGTACCACATAAACCAGTTTCTTTAGTTACAACCTAAATAGTTACAACAAAGCTTTTACTTTGTGTCACTATACTTGAGACTCTCACTGATTTGGAATTGCATAAAATGTACAGGTACTATTTACAATAAGGTATCTTATTGTTTTGCAAAACACTTACCAGACCTTTTGTCATATTCCTCTTTTAGCTAATAGCCTAGATCGCACAGGTGAGAACGACTTCTTCAGATCTGAAAGTAAACACCATTACTTGAGTGATTCTACAACTATACAGTTTTTCTGACCATGAAATGTGTGAAGTATTGATGATAGAGTTTATTATGTGTATGCATAAGTTCTCCCTGTTTCTGCGTGGGTTTCCTCTGGGGTGCTCCGGTTTCCTGCTGTTAGGTAATTTGGACATTCTGAATTCCCCCTCTGTGTACCCGAGCAGGCGCCGGAATGTGGCAACTAGGGGCTTTTCACAGTGACTTCATTGCAGTGTTAATGTAAGCCTACTTCTAACACCATTAAAGATTATTATTGCTATTGATTTTAAGAAAAAAATCTAATAGCACATTTAATAATTAACATTATTATCACCATCTTGGGTCACAATCCATTTTTAAATGCAGTTAGCCAATCCAGGAATACTTGCTGTAAAGAGATGTCTTGGACAAACCACTTTGAGAAAGAGATCCACCAGAAAAAGCTTGCACAGTCTTGCCTTTTCAGTAACCTGTTCTGTTCACAGGCAAAGATCTTTTTGAACTAAACTGCTGGGAGAGAAGAAGCTTGTCTGTTCACAGTCAGATCCAAACTGAACTGAACCTCCGGAAGCTGCTTCAACCCTGGCTCCTCTCATTAGATCCATCGTCTTGCTGAGCTGAACACAATGTCTCTAATTATCTACTCCCCAGGGAACCCTCTCAATATAAACAAAAGCCCATTAGCCCAAACTTTTATGATACTTTAATTGCACCCCTGCCTTCAAAACGTCGAGCTGTTTTTCAGACCAGGATTTTTAAAAACATGACTGCAGCACCCACATACGAACCCAGGCTTTTAACCACTAACTACATATAATACAATATCTCTAAAATTTCTACATTTATCACAAATTAAACACCTGTTTTGTAGCTAATGGACTGAAACCCTGTTCCAAAAGATGTATTTCTGCATGTTCACCATCTCAGATTTTGTCACTTGGGATTTTTGTACTCTTAACCTCCCTTCCAGAAAGGAATTGACGTGATCAAAGTCTTACTATCTAAGAATTCTCGAGTGGGCAACATTTCCAATTTTAATTTGGGATATAAAGAACAAGAACAGAGAACAAAGAGAAGTACAGCAGAGGAACAGGCCCTTCGACCCTCCAAGCCTGTGCCGACCATGCTGCCCATCTAAACTAAAATCTTCTACACTTCCTGGGTCCGTATCCCTTTATTCCCATCTTATTCATGTATTTGTCAAGATGCCCCTTAAATATGCTAAGGAGAGGGAAAATTACTAGACATCTACATAAAATAAAAATTTCACTTGTTTGATGGCAGGAGGAGGACATCTTCTAGTGTGCGAGTCATCATGTGTCTGCCTCCACAGCTCACTGGGGAGTGCTCGCACCTCTCCTGGGCCAGTTCCATTCTGCTGTCTCTCCTGAACTCTTACCAGTGCTGCTCTCCTCCAGCACATAGTATTCTGACTTCTATCCTGCTGACCTGCCGCTCCCAGCCTGCACACAGTGGTGGAAGCATCAAAAATATTTTTCTTCACTCTCTCTATTGTCCTTTCTTCGTGGCTGTTCTGGGGACATTGAGTCAACCACAGAGCGTGGGACTGAAGTTGTATATAGTCCGGAGCAGGTAAGGCCAGCAGCCTACCTGCTGTGAACTTACATCAGCGAATCTGTTCCATTTTTTACAACAGTTCAACAACCTTCATGGTCCTTTTGACGCCTGACCACAAATTACTTGTTTGTGGTAGGTTCTGAACTCGTGTCCTCTGGATTGAGTCCAATACTGGAACCTCTTAAGTGACTGCATCCGTGAGAGTTTATAAGCTTTAGAACTTCTGACATGAGCCTTTCTATCACGTTACAGGACATCACCGCACATTTTAAATTGTCTTTTATTTTGCCCAGTTGCAATTTCTAATATTCTATTTTTTAGAAACATTCACTGTGCAAGACATGTTCAGCCTGGTTATAAACCACGAGGTTTGGACAAATAGATAAACTGTGATCCTTTCACCAGCTGATTTCTGAAGGTACGAAACAGGAATTTTTGCCATGAGAGCTCATGTTGACGTTTATTTGGATTTGGGTTTAGTGTCACATGCACCCGAGGTACAGTGAAAAGTATTGTTCTGCGTACAGTCCAGACAGATTGTTCCGCACATGAAAAAACATAGGATATACGATAAATACGCAATGCAAATACATAGACACAGACATCGGGTGAAGCATACGGAGTGTAATAAAGGTTAGAGATGGTGTTAGTTTTAGAATTAAGTTTTAGAAGCTTAGTACGGTTATGAGAGACGTAGGAAGAGCATCTGTGGGAGAGAGTCACCGCGTTCTAGAGAGCAGTATGTTGAGCATGGGAAAGGAATGCAAATTTTTCATTTCTGCAGGATCTGACTTCAACATTTGGATTGCCCTAAAGTTGCCAGAGAAGCAGGAGCATAGTTTATTAATAATAATAACAGTTTATTGTCACAAGTATGAAGTTACTGTGAAAAGCCCCTCTTCGCCACATTCCGGCACTTGTTCGGGTAAGCTGGTACGGGAATTGAACCCGCGCTGCTGGCCTTGGTCTGCATCACAAACCAGCTATCTAGCCCACTGAGCTAAACCAGCCCTACAGGTAGTTTGAGTCCGAATGTATAGTTGTGCCGGGTGACAGTTCATGGGCCTCTGGAGAAATATATTAGAGTTTACGTTCCAGCTGTGGGCGCGCAATTATTGTCCACCCTGCTCTCATTTCTGGTGTCTTTTTTTTGTATTCCAGCTGACGAGGCCAATTAAAAAAATCTCCCAGATGTTAGTACAAGATTTAATTGTTTAACGCTTTGCTCTCACTTGGTTTTTATTTGTGTAGTTTGCCCTGGCCAGGTTCCGACCTGTTGACAGAAAGCTATATAGTGCGAAGGGCTGGTCGATAATGTTCAGTCGTTTTAAAAGTAAACCTTTGCGGTGAATGGCTCCCTCAAGTGGCTATTTTCAATCTTGCAGTCAGTTCTCAACCCTTAGAGTTGCTTTCCTCTGGAGCTCGCAGCCAGTCTTCCGGAGGGCCAGTCACTTCGATGTGGAAAGCTGAGAAGCTTTCCCATTGACAGTCCCGAGGGTCAGCATTTCAGGTTCTTGAATAATGTTGTCTTTTTTTTGTTTTCCCTAAAATGTTTGCGATTCTGCTATTCTACTGAAAATATTTGAGGCTGTTTATCACCTGTCCTGACCTCCCAAAGGTTAACTTCTGAGCTCAGAGCTGTGTGCAGAATGACCTTTCAGTTTGGGTCACCCGATTATTCCAAACTTATTTTATTGATTTTATTGTTTTTTTTGCTTGTCTTGTAATTATATCTGAAAAATAAATTCATTTGCCCTCTGGCTTATCAGATGTAAAATTTAAAATCTGCAAGCATTGTTGACACAAGAACTCTGAATCGGAGCTTACTTCCGTCTAGTAATGTGCATTAATGTACCTGAAATGAGATTGAATCCTTTTTCAAAATCTGTCTTCCTCTCTCTCCTCCACCAGAATATCATCCAAGAAGTAGGGCTTATTCTCAAATAGGACAGACCACATAGAAGGCTATCCTTAAAAATAGACAGACCACATAGAAGGCTATCCTTAAAAATTCAACCAAAGTTCTCTCAAAAGTATATGACCCATAAAAGAGGAGGATTAGTATTTGCGTTCCTATCAAATAAGCTTCTCACCTTCGTGCATGCACATAGGGTTTCTTTTTCAAAATCTGTCTTCCTCTCTCTCCTCCACCAGAATATCATCCAAGAAGTAGGGCTTATTCTCAAATAGGACAGACCACATAGAAGGCTATCCTTAAAAATAGACAGACCACATAGAAGGCTATCCTTAAAAATTCAACCAAAGTTCTCTCAAAAGTATATGACCCATAAAAGAGGAGGATTAGTATTTGCGTTCCTATCAAATAAGCTTCTCACCTTCGTGCATGCACATAGGGTTTCTTGCTGCCTCAATTCTACTCATTTCAGCCTTAAAGTTGTTAAATTCCACTCTCCTTCTGCAATATCTGTGTTGCACCGTTGAAGATATTTCTCTGCTCGAAAGAAGCCTGGTCAAGGGAGAAACAAACGTAGAATATGATCCTGCCAGTTTTGTCCCCATATAAACCTGTATGGAAATGTATGCCATATAAGCCATATCGAGCCCTGTATGGAAGTATACGCAATGAAACTTTACAGCTGAAAGTGTCAATAGTTCAATAAGTTTTAATTCACAACAGTTTTTCCTTCCCCTTAGGTCCGCAGGTGAACAAGAAATACTGTTGGATTCGCAGTGAAGAGTAAATTCTCAACGGCAACTAATCCACCTGCTTTGGTAAATCTATGAAACTGGACTTGATAGTTGTACTTGAGGGCAGTACGGTAGTATAGTGGTCAGCACAATTGCTTCACAGCTCCAGGGTCGCAGGTTTGATTCCTGGCATGGGTCACTGTCTGTACGGAGTCTGCATATTCTCCCCGTGTGTGCGTGGGTTTCCTCCGGGTGCTCCGGTTTCCTCCCACAGTCCAAAATGTGCAGGTTAGGTGGATTGGCCATGCTAAATTGCCCTTAGTGTCCAAAATTGCCCTTAGTGTTGTGTGGGGTTACTGGGTTGTGGGGATAAGGTGGAGGTGTGGGCTTGGGTAGGGTGCTCTTTCTAAGAGCCGATGCAGACTCGATGGGCATTCTTCTGCACTGTAAATTCTATGATTCTATGATTAAGCTAGTGGGCAAAGTGAGGAAGCAGAGAAGCTTCGAGAGAAAAAACCTGGGGCGTCATTCTCCGACCCCCCGCCGGGTCGGAGAATGGCCGTAGGCCGCCGTGAATCCCGCCCCCGCCGAAGTCTCCGGTACCGGAGATTGGGCAGGGGCGGGAATCGGGTCGCGCCGGTTGGCGGGACCCCCCGCTGGATTCTCCGGCCCGGATGGGCCGAAGTCCCGCCCAGAAATTGCCTGTCCCGCCGGCGTAAATCAAACCTGGTATTTACCGGCGGGACCAGGCGGCGTGGGCGGGCTCCGGGGTCCTGGGGGGGGGCGCGGGGCGATCTGACCCCGGGGGGTGCCCCCACGGTGGCCTGGCCCGCGATCGGGGCCCACCGATCCGCGGGCGGGCCTATGCCGTGGGGGCACTCTTTCCCTTCCGCCTCCGCTACGGCCTCCACCATGGCGGAGGCGGAAGAGACTCTCCCCACTGCGCATGCGCGGGAAACTGACAGCGGCCGCTGACGCTTGGGGGAGAATTTCGCCCCTGAGTTCTGGCTGATGCCACGCATGTAAAAAAAATTTAAAACGCCTGAGAGCTCTCAGATATTTTAAAGTAATATAAATAAACCTGCTGTTGATCTGGAACTGGGGTCATCTCTACATTGGGCTCTGAGATAAATCAGACATGTGCCTGTGCCAGGTTTCTGTATATCTTATAACAGTTATTACATTTATTTCATTAGCGAATTGTGCTTTCATGTGAAGAATATGGTAGAACTCTAGATTATGGGCCAAACTCTAGATTATGAGCCACACTTACCCCTCACCAATTTCCTTGATTTGATGTAGTTTTTCACAAGTTATTGAGCTGAAATATAGGCCAGAATGTTCAAGTGCCTGGGGCAGGCGGCGTTGGGGCAAGAACAGGAAGACTGCTGCCTGGCTTATTGGTGTTCAGGTGCCTCTGGGATGTGCTGAAATTTTCAAAGCGAGGGTTTTAGGGTTACGGGGAGCTGGGAACCCACTTGCTTCCGATTAACTGCCCATTAAACTCCTCGATGAGTTTGTTGACCAGGAGGGAAAGGCCAGAAGGCGAATTTCAGATCACTGATCAGCAAACCTCAACGTGTTAGTGCCGCATCTGTCGTGTTCAATGAGGGCAGCAATTAAGTAATTTTTTTCATAGAGAATTTTTTTTGCCGCAACAGGTTTTTATCTGAGATGGGGCAGTGTACCTTTTAGTTGGCCATTTGACCACTTCTTTGCACTGTGAGGCTGTTGAGGGGTTCTGCCTCCTCTACCCTGTAAAGCAGTGGTAGATCCTGTCATGGGTGCTGTCTGCCTGCGACGATCATGCTCAGAAGGCAGCTCACAACAAAATGCGTACAATCTGTTTCTTCAAGCAACACCTCCGGTGAAGTATAATTACTGCAGAAATAGGAATATTCTCGCCTATTTTTATTGTTTAGAGAAAGATTCCGATTATGTATACCAGGAACTTCCTTGATTGTTTCACTGATCAGCCCTTGTAATATTGGCATTAGATCAGTGGAAGTCCCTTTCACATGGTGTATTCAGCTATTTTGTAAAAGTTCCAGTACTTGATTGGGAGAGCCAGGAAGAAATCCCTGGATATGGGGCTTTGTTCTGATTTTGAAGCACCTAAAAGTGCTTTAAGTGGTGATATTCCTTTGGTGCCCAGTGTCTGTCAGCAGTGTTCCCTCTAAACTGCATGCCTGAATACTTGCAGAGCAACGTGGAAGGTACTGCCCCTTTAAGATACTCGGTGTCGCTGTGTAAAAATGTTTCAAGGTGCCGCACATTAAAATGAACGGGCCACGCACAACAATAATTGTTTAGAGTGCACATTGACTGACATTTAGTGGGGAACCGCAGCATCCACACAATGCCACAATAGCTGAACAGCAGTTGGAAAAATTACCTTTTTTTTTTAAACTGGGGGAAGAATTTCAGGAAAGACTCCAGATTCTGTGGTGATGGTGCTGTCGTGGTGACAACGCTGTCTCTGAGAGACAACACTTTCTGGAATGAAAGATGGCAAAATGTCTGTTTTTGTTTGCAATCAGTGACGAGCTGCCTAGTCTCACATTCCAAAACCATGCTCTCCGGGTTCTGTTAGTGGATCACTAATTCAAACCACAGTCCTCATTGCCCTTTTAAAAACTTTCAACCTGCAGTTGTTACGACTGGGATGGAGGAATGCACTGTCTATCTCTAGTTCCACCATCCCGAGTCACAGCAAATATTTAAATGATTTCTCCAGCTAACTATATGACCAAACACGTACATTACTTATGAATCGTAGAATGACCACTCCATAAACAACAAAATTATTATCAGGGGGTTGGATAGGGTGGACAGTGAAAGCCTTCTCCCGCGGATGGATATGGCTGGCACGAGGGGACATAACTTTAAACTGAGGGGTAATAGATATAGGACAGAGGTCAGAGGTAGGTTCTTTACGCAAAGAGTAGTGAGGCCGTGGAATGCCCTACCTGCTACAGTAGTGAACTCGCCAACATTGAGGGCATTTAAAAGTTTATTGGATAAACATATGGATGATAATGGCATAGTGTAGGTTAGATGGCTTTTGTTTCGGTGCAACATCGTGGGCCGAAGGGCCTGTACTGCGCTGTATTGTTCTATGTTCTATTAATAAACCATTTAATGCGTACAATCTGTTTCTTCAAGCAACATCTCCGGTAAAATATAATTACTGCAGAAATAGGAATATTCTCTCCTGTTTTTATTGTTTGGAGAAAGATTCAGATTATGTATCAATTCCTAACCCTAAACTTTATCAACATACAGTATGAAATATGAAAGTATAATAATTACTCTTTCTAAATACCCTAACACTCTTGGACATACACACACGCCACAAAAATGAGAGGAATTCTGCTAAAAGCCAATGGATCAGGGAAAAGGATGGATGATGAAGTCCTCAGAATGGTGTCCGAGTTATATGATTGGCCTGTCAGCACCAGCCTGCAAAACAATTGATGACTTTTGCACTACTTTTCAGGTGGACTTTGCAGAAAGTTTGCAGTCAGTCAATTTCAGAACATGGAGCAACTTCCATTCACTATTTTCCATTCGACTGAGTCTGGAGCCTCGGGAGCCTTCTTTCTCTGAGCAACTAATCCTTCTTGTTCCCCCGAAGCAAAACCGGCCGTACCAGCTTTTAAACACGGTTTTCCAGCCATGTTTTTTTTCAGAGCTGTAAACCACCACGTGACCCTTTTGTAAACAGGCCACCGGGGTCAGGTGGTTCTCGGCTTATTTAAAACTGCTTAATTATCTTTTCTTTAAAACTGCTATCTTTTCCTGGAATAGCAGCAACCATAGTCCTTGCATTAACCCTTTACGGGACAGTGTCTTTTGTGGGGGGGGGAAGAAATTCTTGGTTCTTGAAGATGAACCATTTTCCATGATTAAAGCGTTTATGACAATTCCCAAGATGTAGTTTATGTTTTGTAGAATCAGAGTCGCTGTCGGGCAAAAGTAGGCCATTTGGCCCATCGGGCCTGCACCGACCCTTTGAAAGCATACCCTACTTAAGGTCAAGCCCCCACCCTATCCCCTTAACCCAGTAACCACACCTAACCTAACCTCTTGGATGTTAAGGGGCAATTTAGCATGGCCAATCCATCTAACCTACACATCTTTGGACTGTGGGAGGAAATCGGAGCACCTGGAGGAAACCCACGCAGCCACGGGGAGAAAGTGCAAACTCCACACATGACAGTCACCCGTGGTGGGAATTGAACCAGATCCCTGGAGCTGTGAGGCAGCAGTGCTAACCACTGTGCCACCCGTAGAGTGAGAATATATGTATTTTTGAATTTTGAGAAGAAATGGCAAATCTTTAAAAAAAAAAGTTAAACGGTTAATTAAGTTTTAGTACATGGCAAAACACTCCTGGGCTTTTTATTTTACAGGTCACGCGTGGGACTTTAAAATAAATTCATTGTGCTGAAATGGATAGAACAAACGCTGCATTGCGCAAGCGAAATCTGGTAAATCAAATCTTTTCCCTTTGAAATTTGTTGTATTTGGGATTGTTGACTGATCTGGTAAACCTCGAATGTCAGTATCTGAGACAGGTATTCAGGAACCGGGAATGAACTTTTTAGGAATGACTTGCATGAAGCATGAACACTGGCAGGCGCGCAGTTGAATGGCATTTTCTCCTGTGCTGTAAATTATATGTAATCCAAATGATATTTTCGCAACTGTTCTGCATTACAGTAAATTCATTCTTGACGAGTAAAGAGAAGACCACGATATGTGAGGCATAGATTATGATGGTTTGCGCTTTAGACTCTCTGGGCAGCAAGTTCATCATCCAGGTTGTTTTGCCCCTTGGGTGACACTTAGTGTGATTGTGGTTCTTGCTGACGAAGCAAAGAAAATAACGGTAATATCATAGCAAAATAATGCAGATGTGGGGGAGCTGAAATAAAAACAAAGGTCAGGAATATCTCTGGTCTGGCAGCATCTGTAGAGAGAGAAAAGCCATTGATGTTTCGAGTCCAACGTGATTATTCTTGGGAATTGAAGAGGTTGGAATGTGCTAGGGTTTTGTGTTGTTGATGAAAGGCGGGAGAGTCCGGTGTAGTAAAAGGTCACCATCCTGTTCTCATGCTCACATTTCAGTCGTCGGCCTGCTACACTGTTCCAGTGAAACCCAACACAAACTGGAGGATCAGCACCATTTTCCGACTAGGCACTTTCCAGCCTTTTGGACTCCACAACTTCAGACCCAGAACTCTACTCCCATTTTGTTTATCTTTTGTCAAGTGCCAGTCTGTGTCTTGTTTTTGCTTTCAGATTGAGTTGCTCTTAATTCTGCTATTAACAACCACACTGGATCTGTGCTATGTTCTTTACTACAGCCATTGCCATTCCCTTTGCCTTTTGTTCCACAACATCTTTGGTATTTAATCCCTCTCACCCATCTGACCCATCACATTCCTTACTTCTCACCATTTCTGAAAATAGGACTTAGAAACCCTACAGTGCAGAAGGAGGCCACTCGGCCCATTGAGTCTGCACCGGCCCTTGCTCCGATAGAGCACCCTTCCCAGACCCTATTCCCATTACGTCACCTACCCTTTGGGCAATAACAGCATGGTCAGTTCACCGAACCTGCACATTTTTTGGACTGTGGGAGGAAACCGGAGCACCCGGAGGAAACACACTCAGACACGGGGAGAACGTGAAGCTCTCCACAGTCACCCAAGGCCAGAATTGAACGCTGGTCCCTGGTGCTGTGAGGCAGCAGTGCTAACCACTGAAACATTAAATCTGTTTCTCTCTCCACAGATGCTGCCAGACCTGCTGAGTTTTTCCTTTATTGCAGAAAATTACAGGGTGAACCAGTCAGTGCCAAGCAGCATTAGCAGTAGCTGGGGCAAAAGTTGCATACAATTCTGTCAAAGAATAATGACAAAGAAAGACAGGAACGTATGGGAGGAGAATGAGGCAGAAGACTGAAGGAAAGTCATGGAAACAACAAAACCTTTATCTGGGTATGGGTTCTGATTTTAGAAGTCCAATGCTATGAGGCAGTTCAGTCTTCACTATTAAAGTTATGGGCTCTCAATTGCAAACATTGATGTAAACTCTTTTTGTTTGATAATTGGGGTCGATTAGCTCCGTTGGCTGGACAGGCTGATTTGTGATGTGGTGCGACGCCACCAGCACGGGTTCAATCCCCGTACCGGCTGAGGTTATTCATGAAAGCCCTGCCTTCTCAACCTTGCCGCTCGCCTGAGGTGTGGTGACCTTCAGGTTAAATCATCACCAGCCAGCTCCCTCTCTCAAAAGGGGAAAGCAGCTTATGGTCCTTTGGGACTGTGACAACTTTGTTCTTTCTACATTAAAAGCATATTTATAATGCAGGATCCAAAGGAATTTTTCCCCTAATGAATTTGCATGTCACTTGTAGTTGCGATTCTATCTGGCTTTTGTTGCGTAAATTTTAACAGCAGCAGCTGCAAGGTGGGTTGCATGAAGGGAAAAGGATTAATTCACATGTAAGGTAGTTCCTCTAAAGGCATTCTTATTAATTGTGATGGAATTTTTCTTTGGATTAACTTTTCAGATTTTCAAAAGTGTGAAGTGCAATTTATTATTTGCTGCCAGTGTAATCGCAGTAATATATTTATCAAACTTAATGAGGCTTAATCATTCTGTGAAACAGGTTCCAGGCTGACCAGGGACTGAATTTTAATAAATTAAGTGTCAGTTCGAAAAGAGAGTGATCTGAAAGCTTGTTTATTCCCAAGCTACTTTGGCAAAGGAACATTTCACACCTCCAGATAAACGTGTTATCCAATGTTAAAAATATTTCTCTTGATCACTGCGCAGTGAGATATCTTGTGGATATGGAAGAAATTGAATTCTCACTGTGGTGGCCTCGGCGAGGGGGGCATTTTTATACAGTAAAAATATAAGGAACAACATTTTTAATTTGAAAAGTTTGCCATTCATTGGACTTTTCATTTTTCTTTTTGGGACATTTTATATGCAACAAGATGAGAAACGTTATTATTGGGGGATTGAAACGTTTCCCACTTCAGCCAGCTTTGAGCACTTTGAAGTTGGGTATAGCATGGATGCAGGGCAAAGATACCTCCGCTGTAGCTGAATGATACTCCTCAACCACAAATGTCAGAAAATGCTCCCAGATGCACCAGCGTGACAATTGTTCCACACCCTGTTTGGATTTTTCTGGATTGTTAATTAATGTGGAATATGGGGTAGCTTTACACTTTCGGTTCCATGTCCACTAGGAACTAAGGCCCGGGAGGGGCTGTGGGTGCAGACAGTGGCAAATGCTGGACCCTGGGGTTGTTGTTTAAAATACCTTCTGTTTGCCCACACTGAGCAGACTGGGAAGACCGGCTTTAAAAAAAAATTGATCTGTACGGCTGAGAGTTCTGATATTTTTTTAACCAGGTTTGCCTTGCCAGAGAAAACCCTCTCAAACTTAGAAGGGAGAAGCATTGAAGCAAAAGCTTGAACTCCTGAATGGCTTTAACTGAAAACCATCATAGTGCATCAGAGATCTTTTATCCTTTTTAACTTTGTCATCATTTATTTTCCTTCTCCACCAGCCTTTACCTCTATGTTGTTTGCTTGTGTGTGTATATAGAGTGGGGCAAGTTGGAAAGGGGGGCTTGGGTAAGGGATATTAGGTGGTCATTACATTTTTGTCAGTTTAATTATATTATTGTTAAATAATAAAAGGTAATTTGTGTTAAATTTACAAACCAGGGGCGTCATTCTCCGACCCCCCGCCGGGTCGGAGAATGGCCGTTGGCTGCCGTGAATCCTGCCCCCGCCGAAGTCTCCGGTACCGGAGATTGGGCGGGGCGGGAATCGGGCCGCGCCGATTGGCGGGACCCCCCGCTCAATTCTCCGGCCCGGGTGGGCCGAAGTCCCGCCCAGAAATTGCCTGTCCCGCCGGCGTAATTCAAAGCTGATATTTACCGGCGGGACCAGGCGGCTTGGGCGGGCTCCGGGGTCCTGGGGGGGGCGCGGGGCAATCTGACCCCGGGGGGGTGCCCCCACGGTGGCCTGGCCCGCGATCGGGGCCCACCGATCCGCGGGCGGGCCTGTGCCGTGGGGGCTCTCTTTCCCTTCCGCCTCCGCCACGGCCTCCACCATGGCGGAGGCGGAAGAGACTCTCCCCACTGCGCATGCGTGGGAAACTGTCGGGCCGCTGACGCTCCCGCGCATGCGCCGCATTTCCGTGCCAGCTGGCGGGGCAACAAACGCCATTTCCGCCAGCTGGCGGGGCAACAAACGCCATTTCCGCCAGCTGGCGGGGCGGAAATCCCTCCGCCGCCGGCCTAGCCCCTCAATGTTGGGGCTCGGCCCCCAAAGATGCGGAGCATTCCGCACCTTTGGGCCGGCACGATGCCGTCTGATTGGCGCCGTTTTTGGCGCCAGTTGGCGGACATCACGCCGTTGGGGGAGAATTTCGCCCCTGGTGACTGCAGTTTATTGGGCTCAGTCAAGGTCCTCAGGTGTTTTGAAATAACATCTAATTTCACTTGTGTTGTGACTCCAGATCAAATGGGGCTGAAATTGACCCCGCACTAGCCAGGGCTTTGTGACACTGGGGACGTGGTACACTAGCCGCGATTGCTCTCTGTAATAAACCTTTCCTGAAGTCCTTTTCCCCAATCCAAAGTAAGATGTTCTGTTAGGATAAAAGGACTGGTCATTGATGTTCTCGACTTGTTTACACTAGTTATCAGAACCTATTCTGAATCCTGAGATTTCAAAATAGCTGATTATCTTCTTCTGATTCCATGGTGCAGTACTTAAGATGATGTCCTCCTATTCCACCCTTTAGCACTTGGCATTGCCTGCCAGCCATAACGAAGCTTAATCTGAGATTGTGGATTTGTACCATCAATTGGAATTGCCACTGAGTGGGGGAGGGAGTTAACTGACTTATCCGGACGCCAGAGTGGGAACTCGCACAAAACAGCTTTAATGATTTAACAGCCATGAGAATCCCAGCTTGAAGTTACCTGATCAGGAGCCAAGTGCTTATCTGTTGAAATCACAAGATGTTATGTTTCACTTTGGAAAATCTGGTTGGGTAGACATGTCAGGTGGTGTGCCAACAATCCCTGATGACCATACCTCCAAAAGGTGCCTGCAGCTGAGGCAACTTTGGCTCAGCATTGCTGAGCTGGAGTCTGAGTTCAGGGCATTACATGACATCAGGGAAGCGGAAAGTTACCTGGACCCTTCTTGTTTCAGGATGCAGTCACACCCCTGAGGTTGGGCAGAACCTTAGACTTAGCCATTGGTCAGGGACAGGAGGATGTGACTGTGAGTCAGGCAGGTATGGGGAAATCAGCATGTGGTGATGGAGGAGCTTCCGCCCCTGACTTTGTCCAACAGGTACAAGATGCTTGCTACCTGTGTGAATGAGAAAGAATGTGAGGTGGATGAGCTGACTAGCCATGGCACTATGGTGAATGTTGCTATTCAAAGTGGGGAGAGCGAAGAAGAATCTGGTAGGAGTCAGGGGGATAGCTGCTGTTCTCTGTAGCCACGGCCAGCAGTTCCAAATGTTGTGTTGCCTGCCCAGTGCCAAGGTTAAGGACATTTATTTCCCTGTGAGTGGAGAGGAACTTGAAATGGGCACGGGAGAATACAGTTGTTGTGGTCCACATGGGATCCATCGACTTGCCAGAACATCATTCCCGGTTATACGCAAGAGAATTTGAGCAGGTGGGCTCAAACTAAAAAAGCAGAATATCGAAGGTAATCGTCTCAGGGTTCCTACCAGAGCCAAGTGCCAATTGACACAGATTGTAGATTAAATAAATAAATGTGTAACTTTAAAAATGATATGGGAAGGAGGGTTTTGATCTATGGGGCACTGGCATCAGTACTCTGGGACGAAAGACCTATTGCATTGGGAGGTGCTCCACTTGAACCTGGCTGTGACCTGGCCAGTCATATAACTGGGGTGTGGACAGGGCTTCAAACTTGTGGGGGAGGGGTGATGGTGGTGGGTATGATTGGGTTGTGTGAAGGGGCATGTGGGAATCCAAAGAGAAAAGGCAAGGCATCAAGAGAACAAAGCAATGTGCCTACTTTCCTCACACACAACACATGCGCTAACTTTCCATGCAGGTGTGCTCTTTCCACTGCATGCGCATGCACTTTCTACGCATGTGTACTTCCCACACGCGTGCACTTTCCACACACGCAAACGTGCACTTTCCAACACGTGCACGCTACCCATTTCCACATGCGCATGCGACCCATTTCCACCACGTGCAATTACCCCGTGGGAATGGCTCACTTGCTGCTGATGTAATGTAATTCTCCAATTGTTGTCCCAGATTAAATTCAAAGCTGGGACCTCTGGTGTGCGACTTATTGCAACTCTGAGGGTGTCTTTATACACTTGGTAATCTGACCCTTTGGTCCACCTAAACTTTATTTTCTTAAAGTAAGAACTTTTATACGTCAAACCAAATCTGTGCAGTATTATAATGCATTAGAATATCTCTATGTGAAAATATTTTTTGTAGTTTGTAATATTTATTCATTTTTTGTGTCTAGAATAATAGTCGTAACGAAACTGATATGGAAGAAAATAGGTCAAGAATTCAGAAAACACTGCTGAGGGACAAGTTTTGCCAGACAGAGCACCACCACCATGGCTGCTGTGAACCAGGTATTTGCAAGTCAGCTTCATCAATTTATTTAAGAACCAGTAGAAATCATCAGGCTCCCCTTCATGTTTAATGCCATCCGTTTTGCCTTCCTCTCCCCTTTCTGTAACATGCTGCTGAAACAGGCAACAGGTCTGCCAGCAAGCCCTCACTTATTAAAGTTGAGGTTTTGTCCCTGAAAATCACAACTTTTAAGAGAAACACAATTTTCCATTGAAACCAATGTAAAAGATTCTGTAGGAATTCAGAAAACATGACATTACAGCATTATACCTTGTAAGTTGAATTATTTTACATTGCTGAATACTTATATTGGTAAATTAAATCACTTTGAAAATAAAATAACTTTCAAAACGTAAAAGAAGTATGGTAACTTTCTACTTGTGGTTTCATCCGCTCACTGCTGATCCCGCTTCCCGAACCTTAGGCTAGCAACACATTCAGCTCCCTCCTGGCTGCTGCAGACCCTTCCTCCCCTGAACCTCTGACTTGAAGCTTGTCACACTCCCTGACCTACCCTGTTGCCAATCCTTGCTCTTGCCGAACCTCCCTCTCCAACTCTCCCACTTGCTGCTCTCCTCTCCTGTACCTGGGTTCCTGTTCAAGATCTAAATCTGATCTGAAGCTGAGCTGGGGGTGTTACAATGCATGTTTTTTAAAATTGGGTTCTGAAGATGAACGGCGAGAACCAGGAAGAGCAGCTTCGACAGTAATTATTTAAAAAACCCTGGATTATAAAAACTCCAGCTCGACACTTCTGCATCATCGGGACTGACACTTTTACAGTCCTAGAGCAGGAACGCTGGTTCAGGAGAGGGAAATGACGAAAAGGAGAATTGGGGAGCAAGAGATTTTGCATGAGCAGGAATTGGTGAGAGGGTGAGTAGGGGAGCGGTAAAGGCCGCAAGTGGGAAGGTGAAGGAGGAGGGGAGGCCGCAAGTCAGAGAATCGTACAATCCCTAGCATGCAGAAGGAGGCAATTCAGCCCATCGAGTCTGCACCGGCCCTTAGAAAGAGCACCCTGCTTAAGCCACGCCTCCACCCTATCCCCGTAACCCAGTAAACCCACCTAAATTTTTGGACACTATGGAGAATTTAACATGGCTAATCCACCTAACCTGCACATTTTTGGACTGTGGGGTGAAACCAGAGCACCCACGTAGACATGGGGAGAATGTGCAAACTCCACACAGACAATCAGCTGATGCCGGAATTGAACCCAGGTCCCTGGATTGTGAGGCAGCAGTGCTAACCACTGTGCCACCATGCCGCCCAGAGGGTGAGGGAGGAGGAGAGACTGAGTTGGTGACACTGGTTGTCACGCAGCCCTGTCAGACCGGTGTGAAATGACGTTAAAACAAATCTCTCAACACTAAATGAGGATTATAGGCCCCATTAACTGACTGTTAAAGTGAAAGGGTATTGTTAGATACTGTACCATGGAATTCATGGTGCACTTGTGCCTTGGGAGACCTACTGAGGAGGTAGTTCTGGGGCAAGTAGTGTACTCCTGTCTTTATCATTGATAAATAGTAGTGCAACTGCTGTGTAAGATGCCAACCCACAAATGTTCATTTTATGTGATTCCCATTAAGAAATCAAATCGTAGTTTAATCACTTAATCCACTGCAGTGCCCAAATATTACAATGGAGGTTTTTCACCTTAATTGCTTTCTCTTTCCCGTCTCTATCCAACATATTCTTTAAAAAAAAAAAAAAATTTAGAGTACCCAATTATTTTTTTCCAATTAATGGGCAATTTAGCGTGGCCAATCCACCTACTCTGCACATCTTTGGGTTGTGGAGGTGAGACCCACGCAGACACAAGGAGAATGTGCAAACTCCACACGGACAGTGGCCCAGGGCTGGGATCGAACAGTTATTGGGATCAAATTGTGCTATGCGTGGCATCGTTTTTTTTTAATAGCGAATTTTTCTACCTGGTCGATGAAAGGAAGGAATTAGGTGCCAACTTTATTTTGAAATCACAGACAAAGGAATTTTGTAGAAGCGCATTCGTAAGTTTGTTGCTTATATCACACAGTGTAGTTTTGTCTTGTAGATTTGATACAGTATTGTGTGTTCAAGAAATGGGAACAATTTTCAATGGCCCAGTCTCACATTCCTCTGCTTTTATGCATCAACTTTACAGCATACACACAGGAGCCAGGAGATCCTCCTTTGTTACAACAACAACTCTCAACTTCAAAATCAGGAATTCAGCAAATCATTGAGTGTTTTCGGACAGGTACAGAGCAATGGTTTACTGACAGTTTTCTTGTGCAATATTGTACTATAGAGTAAGAGAAATCTGTACTTTAATAATTAACCGCTGTGATGGGCTGCTATAGATTTAATTGAAAAAATAATCTTGGCCTGTTTTCTTTGATGCTTTAAAATAAAGATAAATGGAGTCCGGCAGGTAAGAGTTTATCACATTCCAGTGTTATGGGTCAGGGTTTAGAGAACCCCAAAGTGTATCACGGAGTTCACCTGACCCACAACTTATAATAGATTGTGGTATGGGGAGCACACGGCCCACTCTACAAGCGTGGTACAACAGAAATGGAAAAGTACTTTTTAAAACAAAACAATGTTTATTCTTTTTGTGAGGGCCACGAAGAATCCAGCACGAGTTTTAAGGATACAAAGAAATAACATTTATTTACAATAACATATATATACAACAGCAGCAGCAACTTCGCTTGCTGCTCACTCCTTCCTGCTGGTTCCAAACTGGCCAGCTTTATTTATACAGGGAGTCTGCTAATGGTTTCTCCGCCCCCCTCATTGGGAAAGCTCATACTCCCACAGGATTGTGGGATTGTCATTAGTCCCCAGCCAATGGTAAGCAGGCAGGTTATAACAATTCTATGAACGCAAGTTAACCTTTTTTAAAACAAACTGAACATCTAAGCAACCATTAATTCAAATGTAACCCAAAGACTACAACACTAAGTAACCCTGTAAGTTGTCCTTTTAACACCCAGAAGACTTTACAAACCTTCAAACAGGAGCACATTAGGTTTACATTCAATACTGAGACCTTTTACTCAGTTCACCAAATGATCCATAGTCTTTGGATGGCAGAGATCAACAGTACAGCTCTTTGTTAAAATTCAGATGCAGCTCACTGAAAAAC
This sequence comes from Scyliorhinus torazame, assembly GCF_047496885.1. NCBI lineage: Eukaryota > Metazoa > Chordata > Chondrichthyes > Carcharhiniformes > Scyliorhinidae > Scyliorhinus > Scyliorhinus torazame. Next base: position 64,378,491 of record NC_092725.1, read on the forward strand.
ACAGACACACCCAAGCTTTTTCTCAAACTGAAACTAAAAAGCAGAAGTAGAGCTCAGCTCCACCCACACTCTGACATCACTCCAGTAACATGAGCAGCTCCATTTCTTAAAGATACATTTCTTAAACACCCATTTCTTAAAGGTACTCGCACATGATACCAGTGAGTGATGACTTTGCAACTGAAATGGCTATTCCTTTTCTGACTGCTACCTTACACTCATGTTATTCAGATAATTTACAGTTTCTTTTACAGCCTGTGTGTTATTGAGATGCATGATAGCACAGTGGTTAGCACTGCTGCTTCACAGCACCAGGATCCCAGCTTCCTCATTGGAATGTAGAGGCAGGTTTCATGAAGCAAGTTAAGATGTTGTACCTGTTAACTGTAAAGCTATTTTGTTGTTAAGATCTGTTATTCTGTGTTTAAATTAAAGTTTGTTTCAATATTCTGTTCGTCATATTATCACTCCTGTGGTGCATTAACATTTGCTCATGGTTTTACCAAATGCACATAGCTGAGTTCTAATCCAGATCTGAACCGATGTTGGGATTCTGACCTGGACCCATAACAGAATACATAATGAAACTGTGGTTAACAAGAAAATGGATACTGTGAAGTTTTGCCTAAAGAAGTAATTTTTAAAAGAGTGATTGTAAATTTTGAGATCATTGTGCCACAATTCCATTTTTTATAATTGCATAGAGCTGATCAGTTTAGCACAATAAGCTGTTGATGAATACCACCAAAAACTCTAATCGAGTTTCTAGTTATAAGGGGCACTTCTGCAGCACCAAGCTTCCAACAGGCTGTGCTGACCAGAACATCTGGGCCACGGTATTTTGAGTCCAATCTTCCATCTGTATCCTCTGAAAAGCAAGAACAGATACATCGACCGTAGGGACTTATGCAATTCAAACCTCGGTGTCAAGGCCCCATCATTACCTGCAACATAGATTGAACACTTCACGGTGTCACTCAGTGGAATGCTTAGTTTCACTTCCATGAACACATTTTAAACGCTAATGGCTATTTTAAGGACTTATTATTTTATTGCGAGCTGACACCATGCAGGTCGAGGCATTGAAGGCCATTATAGTTTTACAGTTTCACTGTATTAACTGTTTCACACATATGCTCTGTTCAATTTTGTAGTTTTTAAGAAAATTCATGCAGCTTTTTGACAAAGGTGTAGAAAACATATGTATTGATGTAATCATGGGCATATCTAATTATGTGAATCTTCACTTTAAGGATTTTTATTTGGCACATTCCTGTTGAATATGTGAGACACTTTTTCCACACAGGAACCACACAACTGAAACACATTCTACTGAAAGAGGTAGACACCATCTTTGAATGCAAACTGTGTCGAAGTCTATTCAGAGGATTGCCCAATCTTATTACACACAAGGAGTTTTACTGCTTCCCAAGCCTAAAGATGGATGAACGTAAGTTTTTTTTCTTAAAGAATTTACTCTTCTGTACAATGGTCTACTCTAGATTTGCTCATTCTCCAGAACGGTTTGGACCGGCCGCGTAGGCTTGAAATAAGTAAACTTATTCCTTTAGTCTCTGGCTGTGCTATAAAAGCCAGCGTTGATCTCCACCTGTAGAATAGGTATCTCATGTGTAGAGTTTCAATTTTAATTAAATTGTTGTACCTGGTGTCCTATTGATGGTGACAGAACAGATAATGCTCCCTGCAGTAAAGGGTGGTATCGGGTAGCCAAATTGACATTTCGTGTTTGAGATTTGGTGAACTGATGTTCCAAATTAACATCAAATATCTAACCAACTAAATGAGGGGGAAAAAATTCCTTTCCTGTCGAAGTGCTACACCACTAGTACACCCTCTCTCCCATCTCAGTGCTGCGACCTCATCCATCCTCTCTTGTGCCTGTGCTGTACCCGGATCCTCCGTCTCTTCTGCCTCACCCTCTCTGTCGAAGTGCAATACCTCTGATACCGCCTCTCTCCTGTCTCAGTTGGAGGGGGTGTGGGGTAGGAGGGGAAGGAGGAGAGAAAGAACTTCAATTGGTAGCACACTTGCCTCTGAATCATAACTTGAAGTCCCACTTGTTATGAACAGGAGGGGGGATTAATGTGAACATCACTGATTGATCCCCTTGCCACCCGTCTGTAAACAGAAAGATATTTTTGATTTCCCCATTTATCAGTGGTGAGGTATGTTCTCTAACCCTTCAGTTTTGGAGTGATCCAATCCTCTATTAATAGCCCCACAGCAAACTCGGGATGAGGTTTAAAAAAAGAGGATTAATTTACACACACAAAACACGGGAATGAGGTTTGCAAAGGTTAAAAGGAGGAGTTGCGCTACTGGTTAGGAGAGCATCACAGCTGTACTGGGGGAGAACACCTCAGAGGACAGCGAGGCTATATAGGTAGAGATCAGGAATAAGAAGGGTGCAGTCACAATGTTGGGGGTTTACTACAGGCCTCCCAACAGCCAGTGGGAGATAGAGAAGCAGATAGGTAGACTGACTTTGGAAAGGAGTAAAAGCAACAGGGTTGTTGTGATGGGAGACTTCAACTTCCCCAATATTGACCTGGACTCATTTATTGTTAGGGGCTTAGACGGGGCGGAGTTTGTAAGGAGCATCCAGGAGGGCTTGTTAAAAGTATATGTAGATTGTCCAACTAGGGAAGGGGCAGTACTGGACCTGGTATTGGGGAATGAGCCCGGCCAGGTGGTAGAAGTGTCAGTAGGGGAGCATTTCGGGAACAGTGACCACAATTCAGTAAGTTTTAAAGTGCTGGCGGACAAGGATAAGAGCGGTCCGAGGGTGAATGTGCTAAATTGGGAAAAGGCTAATTATAACACTATTAGGTGGGAACTGAAGAACCTAGATTGGGGGTGGATGTTTGAGGGTAAATCAACATCTGACATGTGGGAGGCTTTCAAATGTCAATTGAAAGAAATTCAGGACCAGCATGCTCCTGTGAGGAAGAAGGATAAATATGGCAAATTTCGGGAACCTTGCATTACGAGAGATATTGTAGGTCTCGATAAAAGGAAAAAGGAGGCATTTGTCAGGGCCAGAAGGCTGGGAACAGACGAAGCCTGTGTGGAATATAAGGAAAGTAGGAAGGAACTCAAGCAAGGAGTCAGGAGGGCTAAAAGGGGTCACGAAAAGTCATTGGCAAATAGGGTTAAGGAAAATCCCAAGACTTTTTACACGTACATAAAAAGCAAGAGGGTAGCCAGGGACAGGGTTGGCCCACTGAAAGAAAGGGGAGGTAATCTATGTGTGGAGCCAGAGGAAATGGGCAAGATACTAAATGAATACTTTGCATCAGTATTCACCAAAGAGAAGGAATTGGATGTTGAGTCTGGAGAAGGGTGTGTAGATAGTCTGGGTCACATTGAGATACAAAAAGACGAGGTGTTGGGTGTTTTGAAAAATATTAAGATGGATAAGTCCCCGGGGCCTGATGGGATCTACCCCAGAATACTGAAGGAGGCAAGAGAGGAAATTGCTGAGGCCTTGACAGAAATCTTTGGATCCTCACTGTCTTCAGGTGATGTCCCAGAGGACTGGAGAATAGCCAATGTTGTTCCTTTGTTTAAGAAGGGTAGCAAGGATAATCCAGGGAACTACAGGCCTTTGAGCCTTACGTCAGTGGTAGGGAAATTACTGGAGAGAATTCTTCAAGATAGGATATCTCCCATTTGGAAGCAAGTGGACGTATTCGCGAGAGGCAGCACGGTTTTGTGAAGGGGAGGTCGTGTCTCACTAACTTGATAGAGTTTTTCGAGGAGGTCACAAAGATGATTGATGCTGGTAGGGCAGTGGATGTTGTCTATATGGATTTCAGTAAGGCCTTTGACAAGATCCTGATTTGTTATGTTGTAGGTGTAACATAAGCAGCTTCCTTGTGGTGCACTTGACAAAGGAAGGTTCAGACGTGGAGATAACTTCAACACGTTTATTAAACTATTTACACTTCCATTATTCGGGTTCGACACGACTGCTAATCCCACTATAGCTACCCAGAGTGACTAACCAGCTGCTGCAATCCACGTGGTGGGTCTAATATTGAATCAACCTTGTGTCTGTACTCACTGACTGTCTCCACTGGAAAGAGGCAGATCATGTGTGTGGTGTCCTTTATATATGGGTTGGTGTAATGCCCTCCTGTGGTCGTGTCACCTCCGTGTGCATTGTGAATGTCTATTGGTCCTGTCCTATCTAATTGATCTATTGGTTGAGCGTGTGTGTGTGATGTTTCTGGTGCTCCCTCTAGTGTCTAGCTAGCCTACATGCATTTACATTGATGGACATCACCACATCCCCCCCTTTTTTATATGTTCATATTTTCTGTACACTTTAAGAAAATTGAACAAAGAACAGGTAGCTAAGGTAAGGTATATACAAGTCATGAGAACAGTGATTAAACAATAAGTCCAAATCATTCGTGTGAGTTCAAATACCATCAATCATCATGGTCAAATGTCTCTCTTAGTTATGAACGCCATCAACGTCCCTGTGCCACAGGAACCAAGAAGTGGTCAAATCACTTCGCTGTTTGATTTGGAGTCCCTTTCTTTTTCCGATGTTTGTTATAATGCTGTCGGATGGCATCTTGTGGCTGATAAGGTGTTGATGTTGAAGAAGTACCATCAACAGTATCATTCGAGGTCATGGATGTGCCATATGTTGAAGTTGGATAAGACTGTACATACTGGTTCTGGCCACGTGCTGTGCTGGAAGGGTGATCCTGCTGAGAACCGTTGAAGCTTGTTGAATTGGAAACAGAAGTGCTGCTCGCATAAATACCTGGTGATGGTGTGAAACTAGAACCATGCATCTGATAGGAATATGCCGTCTGGCCTGGCTGGGGTGCAGCAAATCCTGGGCTGTAACTAATGCATCCAGCCTGTAGTGCAGATTGCGCTGGCGGTAGTCCTCCTTCGGTCTTGATTCTATTAGTGGGCAATCCGTAGTGCTGGCCTGTTTGAGAATATGCTGCATAGACTGCTGGCTGCTGCATGCCTGAATACTGGGTTTGTCCAGCATGAGCTGTCATTGGCTGAACTGCTGGTGTGGAAAAAATGTGTGGATATAGCTGTGGTGAATATTGGTGTATTCCTCTTGGACTGTAGCCGTTTCTTGGTATTACTGACACAGTGTAATTGTTAAGTGATCCATCTCCTGTCATTGTGGCATCTGCTGTCACCCTGAGCGTGCCATCACTGAGGTTGTGGAACTCCCTGTCTGGAGTATAGTCCGGCTTACATGAATCAGAGTCGGCGTTTGGTTGCTCCCCATCTGGAGTCTGGTCTGTTTTAACTGAGTCAGTGTTGGTTTGTTGATGCTCCCCGTCCGGAGTCTTAGCAGGTTCGCTGGAGTAAGCTGAGATTTCTTGAAGCTGCACGTCTGGAGCCGGAACATGCAGGAATGCATTGATTTGTGGAGAGGTTTGAGCGAATGAGGGTGGAAGTATTGTGGTGTCACCAGAGTCACCACTGGTCTCACAGTGATCGTCGAGTGCCTCTGTACACACAAGCTGAGGTCTGCCACTTTGCACATCTTGCATGGGTAGTGGGATGTCTCACATGTTGTGGGTAGATCCTCAGTAACTGCTTGTTGTTCACTTGGGTTGGGTAAATTGTCAGAGTCTTCATCTGATGGCGCAAACAATGTGGGTGGACTGTCATTGTCTTGCTGTTGTCCTTCATTTGGGCTTGGGCTGTCATTGTCGCTTTGTTCTTCACTGTAGCATGATAGACCATCATGGTCGTCCTGCTGTGCACTGGAGCGTGGTAGACTTTCATAGTCTTCTTGCTGTTTCCTTGAGCATGGCAGACTTGCATTGTCTGCCGCTAGTTGGTCAGAGGAGGTTGCTAGACCCTCATGGTCTTGTTCCTGCAAGGACTGCGCGTCGGAGTCTTGCGTTGCTTCTATCGTGGAGGCTGTCCACGAGCTCGCTGCGGAAGCTTGTGACACTGGAGTCACGTCTTGTGTGTGCAAGGACTGCGCTCTGGAGTCTTGCGTTTCTTCTATCATGGAGTCTGTTCACGAGCTCGCTGTGGAGGCTTGTGACGCTGGAGGCACGTCTTGTGTGTGCAAGGACTGCGCTCTGGAGACTTGCGTTTCTTCTATCGTGGAGTCTGTCCATGAGCTTGCTGTGGAGTCGTGTGACACTGGAGTCACTTCTTGTTCATGCAAGGACTGTGGTGTGGAGTCTTGTGTGTCATCTTTCGTAGAGTCGGGAACCCTGAGCGGTGTATGGACCACGCTCTGTGGGCAGCAGGCCACTCTCTGGGCTTGTACCACTCTCTGTCTCTTGGTTTCAGGCTGCAGCATCATCCTGCACTCACGGGTTGGTATGTCATATCTGCTGGGCTGAAGATCCTCAAATCCGAAGAACGAATCCGCGTCTGCGTCGGATTCAATGCGGGGGTCGCCAATGTGCAACACGTCTAGTTGAGGTTCGGATTTGGTGGTGGGGTAGCCTCCAAGGTGAAAGGTTTGTCCGAGTTGTAGTCTTCTAGGACAATATCATCACTGTTTGTGTCGGAGCTGGCATCGGGCTCGCGAGGTCCAGAGAAAATGTAAAGGTCGGTATCGAAGTATTCAAGGTCGGAATCTTCGATTTGGGCGTAGGTAACTGCTTGTTGCAGGGTTCTTCGGAGGTTAATTTCATTTCCTGGTTCAATTTGAGGCATTGTGCTGTCATTCCAGGTGAAGGAAGGTTGTTTTACGGCTTTAAAAGATTTTTTCTTTGATTTGGGACGTTTCCCCTTTAAATTGGCGTGGTCCGGGGCCTCTGACATCATGACGCATGTGACGTAGCTTGTAGGAAACGTTTGCACATTTGCAGATCGCGGTTCCTTTACTGATGGCTGTTTTCGTGATTGCGCATGCACAGCATCTTGCGCATGTGCAGACAGACCTTCCTGTTCGGTGCACTTCTCGCGCAACTGCGCAAGTGCAGTCCCTTTAGAAAGATGGCCGCCGACCAAAATCGTACTCCGCTCCGGAATCTCGGCCTCGAGGTGAGTACTGGCGCTTCTCTTACCTTTTCTTGCTGGTTGGAGTGTGTTTTCCTCTCAGTATTTGGCAAATTTGTCCAGGACTGCCTGGAAGTCGCTCCTGTTTTGCCCTTTGGAGAACTTGAATTTTTAAAAGATTTCTTCTGCTCTGGCATCAGCGATGGTGAGGAGAAGCTCTGTTTTTTCAGGATCGGCCACATCTTCTAGTTCGGCTGCCACCAGGAAGATTTCAAACTTTTGCAGGAATGCGCACCAGTTTTCTCGGAGATCGCCGTGGCACTGGAGCTGCTGCGGAACCCGGATCTCGAACATTTTGCCTGGGTATGGCTGGTTGTCACTGTACTCCGAGGTATGGCTATATGGATTGAAATAGTTCACTGCTGGTACCATGATTTGTTATGTTGTAGGTGTAACATCAGCGGCTTCCTTGTGGTGCACTTGACAAAGGAAGGTTCAGACGTGGAGATAACTTCAATGCGTTTATTAAACTATTTACACTTCTATTACTCGGGTTCGACACTACTGCTAATCCCACTATAGCTACCCAGACTGACTAACCAGCTGCTGCAATCCACGTGGTGGGTCTAATATTGAATCAACCCTGTGTCTGTACTCACTGACTGTCTCCACTGGAAAGAGGCAGATCATGTGTGTGGTGTCTTTTATATATGGGTTGGTGTAATGCCCCCCTGTGGTCATGTCACCTCCGTGTGTATCGTGAATGTCTATTGGTCCTGTCCTATCTAATTGATCTATTGGTTGAGCGTGTGTGTGTGTGATGTTTCTGGTGCTCCCTCTAGTGTCTAGCATGCATTTAATTGATGCACATCACCACAGGTCCCTCATGGCAGACTGGTACAAAAGGTGAAGCCTCACGGGATCAGAGGTGAGCTGGCAAGATGGATACAGAACTGGCTAGGTCATAGAAGGGAGAGAGTAGCAATGGAAGGGTGCTTTTCTGATTGGAGGGCTGTGACTAGTGGTGTTCTGCAGGGATCAGTGCTGGGACCTTTGCTGTTCGTAGTATATATAAATGATTTGGAGGAAAATGTAACTGGTCTGATTAGTAAATTTACGGATGTCACAATGTTTGGTGGCATTGTGGGTAGCGATGAGGACTGTCAGAGGATACAGCAGGATTTTGATAGTTTGGATACCTGGGCGGAGAGATGGCAGATGGAGTTTAATCCGGTTAAATATGTGGTAATGCATTTTGGAAGGTATAATACAGGTAGGGAATATACAGTGAATGGTAGCACCTTTAAGAGTATTGACAGTCAGATAGATCTAGGTGTACAGGTCCACAGGTCACTGAAAGGGGCAACACAGATAGAGAAGGTAGTCAAGAAGGCATACAGCATGCTTGCCTTCATTGGCCGTGGCATTGAGTATAAAAATTGGCAGGACATGCTGCAGCTGTATAGAACCTAAGTTAGGTCACACATAGTGATCAATTCTGGTCGCCACACTACCAGAAGGATGTGGCGGCTTTAGAGAGGGTGCAGAAGAAATTTACCAGGATGTTGCCTGGTATGGAGGGTATTAGTTATGAGGAGAGGTTAAATAAACTTTGTTTGTTCTCACTGGAATGAAGGAGGTTGAGGGGCGACCTGATAGAGGTCTACAAAATTATGAGGGGCATAGACAGAGTGGATAGTCAGAGACTTTTCCCCGGGGTAGAGGGGTCAATTACTAGGGGGCATAGGTTTAAGGTGCGAGGGGCAAGGTTTAGAGGAGATGTACGAGGCAAGTTTTTTACACAGAGGGTAGTGGGTGCCTGGAACTCGCTGCCGGAGGAGGTGGTGGAAGCAGGGACGACAGTGACGTTTAAGGGGCATCTTGACAAATACATGAATAGGATGGGAATAGAGGGATACGGACCACGGAAGTGCAGAAGATTTTAGTTTAGAAGATTTTAATTCAGACAGGCAGCATGGTCGGCGCAGGCTCTTTGTTCTTTGTTCGTCCAGGCGAGTTTCCCCCAAACTTGTTATCCTGGACGTGATGCCCTGATTTGTTAAATTCTGGATTCACCCAGAAGTGTTACCCCCCCTTCCTCCCTTCCCGGCTCCCTTTCTTTATTCAATCTCTCTCCCCCCCCCCCCCCCCCCCCCCGCCGCTCCCCCTTGGGTGACAAGAAGATTACTCAAAAAAAGATCTCTTCCCTTGTGGATACGTTTGCCCAGTCCAAATAAATTGATGTTTGAAAAGGAGCCAAAGGAACCCGGCTTTTTAGAGTTAAAGAAAGAGTGAGTTTGTTGACTCTTAAACGTGAGAGAAATAATAAAGCACATGCTTTATTATACATTCACACAGATCAGGAATGAGAATTGAGTCCAAAACTTATGTTTAAGAAAATATAATATACGAATCAATATTTGACTTTTCTGTAAGGAGCAGGTGGTGAAATGTTGCAGCTGTTGTGATTCCAGTCGTGCTGACTTCAATTGAATAATTTGTGTAGAGATTCCAGTGTCCTGCAGTTGAGCTGAGTAGTGGTCCGGCTTCCTTTTCAGCTGTATCTTTGCTGATCTAGCTATCTTTAGCAGTCAGAGAGAGAGAGAGAGAGAACCTTGAATTTTACCTGCCTCCGAGTCGACTTAGTGCTCTTGTTCATTCTGTGGCACACACACTGACACACCTAGCACTCGTCCACACTGACAAAGCTTTGTAGATGGCTTTTATCCCAATCTCTTGCATATTCCTGGAATCCATGAACCGGTCTGGGACATTACTTACAGGATGATAATGATAACCTTTATTGTCACAAGTAGGCTTACATTAACACTGCAATGAAGTTACTGTGAAAATCCCCGAGTCGCCACATTCCGGCGCCTGTTCAGGTACACGGAGGGAGAATTCAGAATGTCCAAATTTCCTAACAGCACATCTTTCGGGACTTGTGGAAAGAAACCGGAGCACCCGGAGGAAACCCACGCAGACACAGGGAGAACGTGCAGACTCCGCACAGACATTGATCCAAGCCGGGAATCGAACGTGGGACCCTGGTGCTGTCAAGCAACAGTGCTAACCACTGTGCTACCGTGCCGCCCATATCATTGATGCTGAGATGATAATCAGCTTCCGTAATCTCCATAGAGGAATGGCGGTTAGTTTTGAAATGGCTTTCGTTCCTTTGAACGGTTCCTGTCTAGAAACATGGTGTGACTTCCATTGCCTCTTTTGTATCACCAACCGGAGCAATTCAGGCAGTGACTGAATTACATTCTCATAATTTACATCGTCTGCCTTTTTTGGCTTGAATGTCCATTTTAAAAAAAAAACATATGCCTTATTTAAAATATGCCCATATGTAATTGATGGCTTTCCCCCATATTTGTGACATAATTTTTCCTGCTTTTTGCATTTATACAATAAAAGAGGGATAAGGGAAAGGCAGAGGTACAGGGAAAAGACCAAAGACAAAACAAAAAATATTGTTTCACCTGAGTCTAGTGTCCAGTAGATCACTGTCCAATGAAGGTTCTTTCACGTGGATTTGTTTGTGAGAGTTCATGATCTTGATCCTCGGAACCCGGTTGCAGGCTGAAAATGCAGCAACTCATTCTTGTATTCTGAGAATCAGTTCACTCTGTAGGAAAAATACAGGGGGTGGGATTCTCCAATAATGGGGCTATGTCCCCAGTCCAGCGTCACAACGCGGGTGATTCTCCTACCTGAAGGGGGCTAGCAGGGCCCTGGAGTACTCCGCTCAGCTCTGCCTACCGATATGGGACCCTGCACTTCCGGTCGGGAGGCCGCGCATGCGCACGGCGGCGGCCGTCCTGTGCGATATGGCGAACTCGCACCGCGGAGTGGCCCGAAGATATAGGGCCCCCCCCCCCCCCCCCCGAGATCGTGCACGCCTGCGGATCAGTGGCCGCCGATCGCTAGCTTGGCCGTCCCTCCTGAGGCCCCCCGCCACCCGGTGAAGGATTCCCCCCCCCCACCCAGTGTGGCCGCGGACTGAGTCGTTCCCGACAGGTTAAACGTGGTTAGAACCAAGCCGTCGTGATCTCGGCCAGTTGTCGGCGACGAATCGCTGCGGCGGCGTCTGTCAATGGGCCCCTACCCGCACCACGTAGACCGCGCGCACGCAATTCGCGGGGGACCGGAGAATCGCCGGGAGCAGTGTCGTGCCGGTTTTCCGGCCTCAATGCCCATTCTCCGCCCCCGCGCCGTGTTATCAAGTGCAAGGATGATGTAGACATATATATTTTCCTTCATTTCCTCCGGGCATGACACATTCTAGAGCTTGAGTTGAAGATTCAGGGTTGACAATTCAGCAGTACTGAGGGAGCCCTGCGCTGCCAGAGGCGTTGTCTTTAATTAAACCAAGGCTCCAGTGGTACACCCCTGATCCACTCTCTGTTCTGCTTCATGTGACATTTTCCATGTTTCCCACTAGCTATCCTTTAGCTTCTCTGAGTGACGTTGCAGATTTGACACCAACATGCTTTGTGCCTATGCCAACAGGACACTGAGTTGAGATTACACAGCCATTTGACATTGGATTGTGACAGTAAGTGGAAAGAGAGGTATTCCATTGCGTTAGTTTGGCTTTATTCAAAGACCAGTGTGGTATTCCACTGTGCCATCTTAGTGGAAGCATGTTTAAAGTTTTAACTATGCCCAATGACAACACGATTAAATCTGTTGAACCAGCAAACTACAGTCAGAATTACGCTTAAACCGGGTTGCTTTAATTTACTCTAAGACATTTTAATATTCCAATGCTTTGAGTTCCTCGAAGTTACTTTTTCTTAATGTGTTTGGTATAAATGACAAGACACCTACGGTCCCAATGAACTGAAATATGCGTGTATTTGCAAAATACCCGATGATGTAACAAATTTGGGGTGAAGAGTAAACCCTACATCCCGTTGATAAACTAATTCACTAACAGTAATAACTCCTGACCTTTTTTTAAAACAGATTTAAAAAAAAAAAATCTCAATTCTTAAAGTTACGACGTCAGTGCGCAGAGTAGCTCGGGCAATTCCTTAATTTATCTCATTGCTTGCTCCAAAAACCAATTCAAATTCATGGTCAAATAGCAAACTACCAAAAATATTGGTTTATAAACTATTAAGTCGATTTATTGATGAAATGAAACTCCAAGTAAAGGTTATTAATAAATATTTTTCAGTAAATATTACTATCAAATCAAAATAACCAAACAACCCTGATCTTAAGTAATTCTTATGATTTGGAACCTGTTGAGGAAAATAAATCATACATCAAGCTAGACATTCATGAAGCGCTCATAACATGGACTGTTTTAATGGAACTAACGAAACCTAGGGCTGGATTTAATGCAGGAGCCAGTCAGGCCACATGTCAGTCTCCTGGTAGTAGGAAAACTTCCCATTCTAGGTAGAAAGGGGCCCATGGGTGAAACGCGCATTCTCGTGAAAGGTTAATTAGGCTCATTATTAAGCCATTTGGCACCAATTATCCTTGAGGTCAGTCTAATTTGGTGGTGTTTCAGGGATTACATGTATGTGGCATGGCCTTCCCATTCCTCAAGAGCAGTAATAGGCCCCCGAGGCTAGTGAGTAGGCTGCATGAGTGGCCCTCTTTCATCTCATTGGGCCACAAGATTGAAATCAGGCTTGTTCACTAACCATGATCCCATGAATAAGATCAAATACATTTAATTCGCGCCAAATATTTCTTAACAAATTGTAGAAAATGCTGAATCATTTACATATTAATGGCACTATCAATGTTAAATGGTGAAAACAACAGAAATATTTACACGTTGATTGGATGCAGAGGGCGTGCACACAGTCGCAGTTGTATGCAACCAGCATGCACCTCACTTACCTGTCCTGCTTTACGTCAAATCACTTTAGTCGTACCGATAGGGAAAAACGATCTGGACGGAAACAACGGAATGTGGCGACTCTGCGTGTGGGCAACAGAATGTCTCGTGGGCTGCACTCCGAAACCTGATGGGCTGCATGACCCACCTCCAGCCCCCCCTCTGGCCGCAGCTTTCTCACCACTGCTCAAGAAGGACCCAGCATCTGGAAGGGGGCTGGCCACTGAAAGGCCTGGCCTCCAACTCCTTGACCCCTGGCCATGTCCTGGGTCCATCGGCAATCCTTGCCCCTGAGTGCACTACCAGCAGCAGCCACTGCTCAAGGTGACATGACCCGTAATGGGGAGCTGCCAATGTCTGGTCGGCAGCTCTCACCAGGTGGGATTTTCACCCCGGGATCCTTAACCCTCACTCCCGAAGAAGGTTCCCCACTGCTTCTGCAACTGGTGGATTGAACCCATGTCAATTAACACTAAATTCCACCACTTGTTTCAGAACAGAATTTGACTGCGAAGACTGAATTGGGAGAAAGGTGATCAAACGGGTACCATCTCAAAAGAACAGATATGTCAATCTAAATATTAAATAGGGTTCAAAAGCAAAAGTTAACCTGACAAAAATTCACAGAGAGAAACGTTACATTTTTGATTTACCGCTGTCAATCCGAAACAATTATCTATCTACCCCTCAAAGCTGGGTTATTAATGTCTCTCTGTCGTCTATGCCAGTTTGCCAGTTAGAATTAATTTTCAGACTCATTTTGACATCAATCATTTTCAACTTCTCCCCAACACCACCTTAAGTGACATTAATTTGTGTTACAAACTTGTCATACTATACATCAGTACATTATGGTACAATCACATACACACACTGATGGACATGCAGTAGGACCAACCAGCATATATAACACCGCAGCCAATCACCAGTGAGAGCACAAGCACTATAAAGACAGGAGACAGGAGAGTTCCCGCTCATTCTAGCAGCAGCCAGCTCAAGAGCACAGAGCTCACAGCCTGCATCACAGGCATTTACCATGTGCTGAGTGCCTCACCATAGCTAGTGATAGGAAAGGGTCCACAGTTAAGCTGGTATTGCTTATACCCACGTTTACTGTATGTTAGCATAGTTGAACAGTTAATAAAATAGCTTTACACCACTTCCAGTATTGTTGGCTTGTTTGTGAACCAGAACACCCAACACGACAAAACTAAGTTTGTTTCAGGACCATAGTCAGTTTAATTAATGGGAACCGCAAACATGGTGACTACTAGCTGGCCAAGTATCAAAATTCAATGAAGGAGAAATAACAATATACAGTTCATATTAAAGATGAGACTGAGCTCCAATTCATCACTTTGTATTAAAGCCTACAAATTCACTTGCAGTGACAGGCCTGTGGCGATCTGTGCATTTTTCTAGTGTAATCTAACTTGAAACATGAGCCACGATTGAAAGACAAACAGTGCAATTTTCATAGTTCAACAATCTCCATCAATTTTTTTCTCTCTCCCTCTCTTCTCCTCTTTTTTTGGGCGAATGTCTTTCACTAGTAACAATAGCAAAACATTTTAACCGGAGAAGAAAGCCAGTCGCTTTTTAAAATAAAATATTTTTCTTTTTAACATTGTTTCTTTTTTATTTTTTTATTTTTTATTTTTTACTCCACTCCTCAAACCGTTCCCTCACACCTTTCCCTCTCCCTCACTCCGCCCGCTCTCCCTTACTCCGGCCCCTCTCCCTCATTCTGTCTCCTCCCCTAACTCCGCCCCCTCTCCCTCACCTGGCCCCCCCTCATTCACTCCACCCCCTCTCCCTCACTACATCGCCTCTCCCTCACTTTGCCGCCTCCCCCTCACTCCACCCCAATCCCTCACTCTGCCTCCTCTACCTCACTCCATCCCCTCTACATCACTCCATCCCCTCACCCTCACTCCATACCCTCTCCCTAACTCCGCCCCTTCTCCTTCACTCTGCCACCTCTCCCTCATTCCACATGCCCCCACTGACCCCACTCGCTCTCCCTCACTCTGCCCCCTCTCCCTCACTCTGCCCCCTCTCCCTCAATCTGCCTCCTATCACTCACTCCTCCCCTCACCCTCACTCAGCCCCTCCCCTCACTCCACTCCCTCTCCCTCACTCTGCTCCCTCACCCTCACTCTTCCCCCTCACCCTCACTCTTCCCCCTCTCCCTCACTCTGCACCCTCTCCCTCACTCTGCCCCCATCCCTCACTCTGCCCCCTCTCCCTAACATTGTTTCATTTTAACAAATAACCCAACAAATCCACAGGAATGGTACAGAACAACACAAAGAAAATGTTCAACATATATGGACACAGAGGGGAACAGGAGAACAACAATATAACTGGTTTCAGTACAATCATTAGCCTCAACCTCGTGTCTCTATATGCACCACCAGAGAACAAGGGAGAGAAAGATAGGCCATGGATACATGGTAAAATGGTGCACACCTTCCCACACAGCGATTGCTCGCAACGACCACGAGAGTTCAGGATGAATTTATCATGCCATGTTCGGACACGCACCGGCACATATCTCCCTCAACTCCAGCAACACCAGAGGCGCAAATGACACACTGTAACCCCCTCTCCTTGGATGTCAGGCTCATCTGTACCCCTCATCTGATTGGCAGGAGCCAATCACGGATTCTTAAACCCCACCATAACAAAAATAGAAAGAAAACAAAGAAAATATGTTCTAAAAGGATGTTTTACATATACCACACAATGTATCATAATCCCAACCTCAAGCACAGCATAGAATGATCACCATTCCACACGTTTATACAGAGAGTACCAGCTAAAGATTTGGATTATGGTCAATGTAGTCAGCACGTTACAATTTTTAAAATGAGACAGGATAAAAAGGGAGAGCTTTCAGGAGCATAAATTCTCAGGATAAAAGAGGACCAAGATACCGCTATAAGTCCGTATACCTCCTGTTGCACGCCCACCACCAGATGAAGAGAAAAAGCTGCTCATTCTTATAAGGCAAAGGATATCAACCACAGTACAGGGCCCCGCTCATCCCCATGCCCCCATACACTTAAGAGTCAATAAACCAGGGAAATTCAAGCAATCAAAAAACTCAGCCTTGCAGGATGTATGTCCCTAATAAGTGCCTTTGCGAAGGGACATCCCAATCATAAGAGGGCATCACAGCATCGGAGTTGGCCTAGACCAGCATACAAAGGAGTCAGTACGTCCAGGACCCACCATCCAGCCAGCACCTCACTAACCACACCCAGGGCATGGTACCAACCCACAAACCAAAACAGGGCTTTTAACAGCACATTGCTCACCCAGGCGAAGAGAAGAACCCCCCCCCCCCCTCCCCTCCCCGCCCAAGGGAGGAACACCCAAGACTGGAGAACATTAGACACAAATTAGCACTGTATGCCATTGCAAGAAGGATATTAGGGGACAAGGCAGTGCTGCCTCAACAGAGAGAAAACACTACCTCCCCATGGAAGACCCAACCACATGAGGAGGACATCAGGAAACCAGTATATAAGACCACCGAGAGGAAGGCACCTAACCCCCCAACAAGCCTACCCCCAAACAGACTCTCACTTCAACAAATCTAAACGGAATGAATCGACATGTGACATGCACCACTCATTTCTCCACTCCCTAACCCAATAGTCCTAAAAACGCCAATCACAGATCAGAATCAGAAGGAACCCAATCCTCTCAAGGATAATCTGCACAGGCAATTGAAGGAAACAAGTATGCATTCTCAAAATTCAAAGCAACAACATAAGCAAAATAAAGACCCGATACAATTAGCTCTAACTGGGGTTATCCTCAATCCAAGTGAGGACTTCTTTAACCATCCACCCATCACCCTGCTGTAGCTGCACTCATCCTCTCTATAAATGGGTTAAGGGGGACGCGATCTTCCCAAAAGGGAACAAAGCTCCCGAGTGAGCGCATTCAGCCACGTGTTTCCCAGCACTCGCAATGCCGAGTAACACATGGCTATTCAAAGTGACTCGCTTTGAATAAGGGACCTGAACGGGGAACGCGTGGCCATGGCCACACATAGCCCCGTATTTTACAATGGGGAGCTCCTCTCGCTGGAACTCCCCATTGTAGCGAGAGATCGGGACGCCATTTGTGAGGACCAGTACCAAATGGCGCTCGCCCGGGGTCCCCAAGGTGAAGGGATTGAATCCTAAAGCCTCATGTACCTCAGGAATCTGCACATTACAGTAAAGCTTACTGCCTTGCTCGAATATGCAGATTTGCTGACAAGTGATCCTGCCCTTTGCGGATGGGATTCCTCTTGCAACGTCCCGAATGATTG